>NC_139716.1:7342631-7840131 GCF_964188405.1 Protomyctophum parallelum | reverse complement strand
ATACACACCGCAGAATCCCACAGATTTTCCTCCGGAATCACCGCCTAAAAACATTGAAAAAACGCAGATTTCTTTTTCCTTTAGTCCTCACTGTCAGTCTGTGGAATAAACAAAAGAAATTACATTACTTAAATCGTTGTACATTCTCACAAGCATGTTTGTTATTTTCATATGTTCATGAATAGTAAAAGATAACTGTACCTCTTCTTCCACTTCTTCGTCTCGCCTGGAAAAAAGATCGACCATTAATGTTGGATTATTGTACTATATCTGTGGCTATATTAAAGGCCTTTTATATGTGATCTCACATAATGTGCGAGTCAGAGGCAGAGCTAACGTTACTCAATGATCATTTGCCGACTGATTTATATCACAGCACAGCGTGTGCTGAGAGAGAGAGAGAGAGAGAGAGAGAGAGTGAGAGAGAGAGAGAGAGAGAGGGGGGGGGGGTGCTCCGTTTATTGGCTCTATATAGGCCGTGCGAGACAGGATTATTTTAAATAAATATGTCTCTGTCTCTGCGTCTCTAGAGCTATAACATATTGTGATGTGTGCAGCAGAGGAGGAGCTCAGTGATTGATGAGCAGAGACGCACTGATTGACGGCAGTGAATTCAGGTGGTGGACGCCAGTATAAAAGGGACACTTGGGTGTTTGTACAGGTCGGAGCATACGTCTTGCGGCACGGCACTCTGGGGACGGGAGGGGCCGTTCGCTGGTTTTAGTCCAGCCGACAGCGAAGACAGACAGCGAGGGGGAGTTAGCTTTGAATGAAGCAGGAGGGGAGACTACACTTACGGTCTCCATAGACAGGGCTGGGCAAGTAGCAGGGTGATCGGCCGCCTCGCTCCGCGACCTACGATGACAGCTGACCAAGTTTAAAGAGACTGTATTGTCAGCGCGGCACGCCGGCCAGCTAAGCATCCCCTGGGGAGTTGGACGGCGTCACAGCTCAGAGCCTGGGGGGTCCCGCCCTGGCGGCTAGTTAAGTACATGACCAAACACTGTTGTATTATGTCACTATGTGTACATGTAAATAGGCTGGTATTTTATAGAGTGGTTTTATCATTAAGTGCTGTGCATATATGAAATGTCCTGTTATAGTTTATTACCTTTTTGCCTCATTCTATTATTGTTGTGCTATAACCCACTGAGTATTACCTTTAATAAAGATTGCTCTGTTATATATTTAAATCCCTTGTCTGTGGTCCGTCCAGGTTCTGACATAGCTACAATTTATAGCAAACATAGGAAACCCACTTTTATTACAAGCACACATGTGCACACATGTGTGCTATATATGTTATAGCTGTGCTGTGATATAAATCAGTCGGCAAATGATGATTGAGTAACGTTAGCTCTGACTCGCACATTATGTGAGATCACATATAAAAGGCCTTTAATATAGCCACAGATCATATAGGAATACGAATAGGCTTGGGCACTACCCTACCATCTCTCTATAGTGGGGCACGATCTGCAAGCTCACAACGCGCTGCATGTGGACGCAACACTTGGAGCTTGTAGATGCGCACCACAGATCATACAGGGCGTGTGTTCCAGCTAACCCTATAGCATAACACACACACACAAGCAACAGTATAGACATCTATTCATCATTATTTATTTCAAATCAAAATACAATGTAATGCTGCACCACTGTCATGAAGTTCGCACGCACGCACGCGTGCGACACACACACACACACACACACACACACACACACACACACACACACACACACACACACACACACACGAGATTCTGACAGAATGCGGCGGCATGCTTAAAATAAACAGATATACAAGCTTATAGTGTACCATAGCGTACATACCAGCGTACTTACCGTTCAATAATAATTAGCAGTATTATTATTAACGAAAAACATAAATACTAGCCTACTATTTTATTGGTCTAGTTCAGTTGATTGAAACAAACGTAATGGAATTCAATTGCCTACATTCAGTATAGGCCTGGTTTATAATGATGCAGGGAGATTTTCTGAGCCAGTCCGTGCCATGTCATTTACTGCATTACATCTTCTGCTATTTTCGGAGCTGCCAGATTAATATTTAAATCTTTAGTTGGAAGAATGCAATAGCATATCATAAGTGTTGACCATAATGGGACGGTTGGAAGTGGAACCAAATGAACCCCCGACGGCCGGCGCTATTCAGCTATAAGGCCTATAAACGATATGGCCATACAAATATGGTTATGTGGTGGTCTGTGACATGTCTGCGTGCGTGCGTGAAAGACAGACAGAATACGACGCAATGACATGTCAAATTGTCAATTGTAGATCAGCTGCTTGTTATTAAAGTATAGGCTAATATGAAGGCAGCGTCTCCGCAAACGTGGACACCCGTGGCCCCCCTTGATCCCCAAGGGTCCACGGGGACCCGTACCGCCCGGGGGTATTATCATTAACCCCCGTGCGCTCTGATCCACAAGGCGCACGGGGCTGCGCAGAACCGCGCTCTGAGCTCAGATGCCGGCCGACAGACAGACAGACAGACAGACAGACAGTCAATGCGCTATACGAGCGCGGTGAGCTTTGAATATAGCCGTTGCGCTGTGCGTAAAATAGTATTTTTTTCCAGTATTAGGCTATATACGCAGCAAGTGGGGGGAGGCACACGGATAGCAGCACAAGCGCTCAGACGCTCACACACACACACACACACACACACACACACACACACACACACACACACACACACACACACACACACACACACACACAGACGGACCCCCGTGGACTACCGTGATCCCCAGGGGTCCACAGACGCGGGTCGGGCCATCCCGTATAGGAGCTGGTAGATCTGCTATTTTCGGTGGGCAGGTGACAGCTCTGGAACGCAGGGTCGCCTGGGGACGGCGAAGGGCTCCACGGACCGGCAAGGTGCACGCGGTGGCATGGCACACGTGCACACGTGCCAGGCCACAGGGCGCAGGGCGGACCGGCAAGGTGCACGTGGTGGGCGTAGGGCAGCGCAGGGCACCGCGCACCGGGCATATAACAAAGTCGCAAAACGGGTAGATATAGCCGCGACGAGTCACGTTCTGTCGCGACGAGTCCAGCTCACGCCACAACGGGTAGATATAGCCGTGACGAGTCCCGTTATGTCGCGACGGAAAATAATAGCCAACATATTACGTCGCAAACGGGTAGATATAGCCGCGACGAGTCCGTTCTGCCGGGACGAATTGATATTTACGCCAGGACGTACTCGAATATACGTTGCGACGGAAAAATATACGTCGCGACGTACGTCGTCCGTCGTGAAGGGATTTCGCTGTCTCTCGCGTTAAGACGACCAGATTAAGGTTGGTGAGGGGTGCGTTAAGGGTTGGGAGAGGGTTACGGTTAGGTTTAGGTGTGCTGCCCCTTGGGAGGTTAGGGTTTAGGTGTGCTGCCCCGTGGGAGGTTAGGGTTAGGGTGAGGGTTTGAGATATCGGACCAATGGTATGTCTAGCCAGACTAGTTTCCCCGTTTCCACTTTGTATGAGAAGCTACTATGATCCTGGTTGTAGTCGATTAATCTTTAAATCCAACCTGCATCATACAGTCGTATCTCATAGTAGTATGATCACAAAATGCTTGAAATAAAATAGCAAATATAATAATCAAAGCGTATTTGAACAATACCGTGAGTAGTATGGCCTGTAACTTCACCCCCATGGCTCCACCCTTGGTGTTGAAGAGGTCCATTAGACTAGGAGTGAACCTGAATGTTGATTCAAGGGACAGCGTTGTTATCCTCAGGAACTCATCCACGATTTGAAAGACAAAACAATGGAACTATCTTACCTAAACATACAATACCATTTTATGAACTCCATTTATGCGGATAGCTAAATCATCTGAACGTACTGTGTGTGTGTGTTTTTTCACATTTACTTAATGATTTTAAATTAGTATTGTTATAACTGTACAATTACACATGTACATTTTCACAACAATCTGCTAATATTTCTAATTAGGATGCACTTGTAACTCACATGAGGTATTTCAAATAGAGCAGGCCATCTGGCTTTGAGGTCCTCCATGCTGGGTGACTTGTTGATGATTTCTTGTCTTCGATGTGCGAATGTCTTTGTCATTTTTTCTTTTATCAATGTCTTATTGTCTCTTTTCATTACTTCACTAAGCAACTGAATCCTCTCTTCTTCTTGACTTTTTTCATCCTCACCTGCCGGGTATGGAGGGAGGAAGTTCACTTCTGCCTTCCGTGGCTTTTTTACACCCTTTGCAGATTTCTGGTCCTCAGGGTCCTTATTTTTCAGTGTATTGCACATCACCTCAGGATTGTTGAAGCGTCTGAGCTTGGTCCTATGATTTGCTACCTTGTTTTTTATGTATTCTACCCAGCCTAGGTAACCCGCGTAGGCAGTAGGCTCCGTGAGACAAGGATGTTTCAAAAGCAGTGCTTTAGCAACATGAATTCTGTCATGTTTATCTGGATAGGCTTTATATTCAGTCATGGCTATAACCAGCTTTTCAAGTATGTCTTTCTTGACCAATAAGTGAGATATAGGTTTTCCAGTCTTTTTGTATTCTGCATTGCCCTTTTCAAGGCACAACTCGACTTCATTGTCAAACTTGGGAATTGGGAATGGGTTTGGCCATGGCTTATGTGTAGCTTCGTTTGGCAGGATGCTGGAGTTCTGTGCATTAGATGACCCTGCATCTGACGCTGTCAAATCTGCACTTGCACTGGAATGTGTACCAGAAGGACTAGAATGTGTATCTGGTACACTGGACTGAGATGCAAAGGACTCTGCATAAGAGGACTCTGCAAAACAGGACTCTGCATAGGATTCACTGGGCTCCGTTAAAGATTCATAGTTACAGTCGGTTGATGGTTGATTTAACAAACTGTCAACTGTTAAATAGGTCAGAAGTGATTGGGCTGGGTAGTCGAGCTTGATGGTGTCTAGATTTTTTATCTGGTTAGTCCTACGGAGACTAAAGTACTTGTCGAACTCAGAGTCATAGTATTTAATCTTGAAGTCATAAGAAAGTTCAAAAGTGTCCTTCAAGACGGTTTGGAGCTCCTCCACAGTGGGTGGAATTCCATCAGCAAGGACCAACTTCTCAATCCGTGTAATGTAAATCCATGTAAATAGACAAAAGGATATATGAGAACAAACGTACAGTAGTAAAAAAGTACAATACAGAGCCTGGAGAAGAATTGTAAAAAACATTAAAATTAACCAAAACAGAATATTAAGCTATTTAAATATAACATTCGACATTCTTTATAAAGGAAATATAATTATGAAATGTCATGTGACCACTAAAATCCTTTGTACTGTAGGCTGTTTTTCACTCATGAAACTACAATTGTAAAAGTGTAAAGGTTCACATGTTTAAATTACCGAAAATGAACAACTGATGTAACGCTTGAGTGTAACCAAGCGTTTTCCTTCCACATTGTATGCAGCCAAGGGGTACACATCACCAAGGTTCTGTTGTTCCAAAAGAGCCATTCTCCCAGAGTTCTCCAGTTGAAAAAATCTAAGGTGCTCCTCATACCAGGCAGCAAGCAACTTTACAATAAAATGTACAGTTGTCCAAAATGGCTATCTGAATAATCTCAGCAAAGTCAGGTAGTCCACCAGTGGAGCCATAAGACAAGATCATTCCAACAGTGTACTTTGTTCAACAGTAGGTGACAGAGCTAGCCAATGTTACAGTCGACATAAGTGGTGATGTTTCTCTTAAAGCTTCCTGTATGTCTGAATGCAGCTAATCTAAAGGCATTACAGATGTTTTTGCGACATGCAATGCTTGTTTTCCAACATCTGTATACAAGTTGTATGACATCATCATCTGGTGTCTTGTAGCAAGGGTTAACAACACATTTCTGAAATTCTTTGCGCACCTCACAACTTGCTTAAAAAAGCTGTGTTTCGCTTCAAAGCGCATTGTCCATACACCAGCTAAAGGCCCATATTGTTCAATCAATGCAGGGTAATGTTCCAAAAAATGGTGCTTAGGTAACAGTGACACTTCAGGAAAAACAGATTGGAATCTCTCACGATGCTCTGATATTTTACAGGATAGGTATGCAAGACTTTCAACTGTGTGAACAGGGGCAACCACCAATTCAACAATGTCTTTTAAAATTAATAGAAGCTCCCAGGCAGAATCGCCCTCAGGCACGTGTGAGCCAACAATGAGTGGCAACAACCGTATCAGGGCCCAGTTTTCATGGGCATTTCCACCTATAGTTTTACGTTGATGGTGGGTTTCAGGGATAGTTTGAGGTTTGTTGACTTTGTCTGAGCCCGTATAAGGAAACTTTGCAATCAACTTGTTTAGTTCAGGCAAATCGAAATATCTTTTTGGGGTGAAAAGATGAAAACACAATGATAATTCCCTTGGGACTATGCCTTCAAAAAGGTCACCCCGACACAAAGTGAAAGTGTTTCAGTGCATCAGTGAGTGGACAGGATCGCTTTACGCCAAAGCTATGAAGTAACTTTGGATCTTCACTCACAGTTTTCACGTGTAAACTATGGTTCTGCTTTGTCCGAGGAGGAAACTCTCCAGTACTCACTTCATGTGTCTGGTATGTTGATGAATGTCCAAGACAAAATCTACAGACATATGGCCCTGTAAAGCTTTCAACTAATCCACTGATTGAATGTGCACCCAGATTATCTGCTGCAACACAGTGTACAGTCCCTTTAATATTTTTTCCAATGCTGGAAATGAAAATGCCTTCCTGTTCTAGAATGGCAAGATCATTTGCCAAAATCCAATAAACGTTATTTTGTGTTTTTTCCTCGAAGTTCCTAACGGATTGCATGCCTCAAAGTCGTCGACAAACAAAATTATAGATAGTCCCGTTTCTTCTCCACTATTGAAGGGATTTTGCTTGTACAAATTACCATCAAAAATGTACTTGTAGCAAGTACTATCTGGATGTCTGATTAAGATTCCCTCTGCAATATCTCTATTCTTTAAAATTGCCTGCAAAGACTTGAGAATAGGTAAGGTAAGGTAAGGTAATTTTATTTGTAAAGCGCCTTTCAAAACAATTGTTACAAGGTGCTGTACACAGTAAAATAATAAAAGTAAAACACGAAAAACACAGTCAACAGCAAAAACAGTGAAAATAATAAGAAACAAGCAACAGAAAACAATTCATAAAAATAAATACAGGCAGGACAAGATACAATAGAGATACTCACTATAATGGACCAAAATATTTACGATATAGGTGTGTTTTGAGTAGCTTTTTGAAAATGTCGACTGACTCTGCAATTTTTAGGTTCATAGGTAACTCGTTCCAGAGTGTGGGTGCCATAGCTGAGAAGGCTCGATCGCCTTTAGTTCTCATCTTAGTTACAGGGATGATAAGAAGGCCTTTGTCAGAGGACCTAAGTTGCCTTATGTATACCCTGGGGTGAAGTAGCTCTGTCAAATATAATGGACCCAGACCAAAGAGGGATTTGTAAGTGATTAATAATATTTTAAAAACAATTCTGGAGTCTATTGGTAGCCAGTGTAAGGCAGCGAGCACAGGGGTAATATGTGACCTTCTGTGTGTATTTGTTAAAAGTCTAGCAGCGGCATTCTGCACGAGCTGGAGACGGTGTATTGAGGCGCGACTCAGGGTAGTGAACAAAGAATTACAGTAATCCAGACGGGATGAAATAAAAGCATGTATAAGTTTTTCGAGATCCTGTGGTGTTAATAAAGATTTGATTTTTGAGATATTTCTCAATTGAAAGAAACATGTTTGGACGACCTTTTTAATATGAGGTTCGAAGGTAAATTGGTGATCAAAAATAACACCTAAGTTCTTAGAGGTCTTAGGGTAATTGGCCGTAATAGCCATAGACTGCTGTATTTCAGCCTGGATGCTCTCAGGTCCTATGATCAGGATTTCTGTCTTATCCGGGTTTAACTGTAAGAAGTTCTGTGCCATCCATTCCTTGATGGAATTTAGACACTCTTTTAAAATAGACAGCTTAGTATGATTAGGGGATTTAAAGGAAAAATATAATTGGGTGTCATCAGCATAACAGTGATACGAGACCTGATTAAAACGACTGATTAAAACACCAAGAGGTAACATATAAAGGGAAAATAAAACCGGGCCAAGAATCGAACCTTGGGGCACGCCACAATTTAAATGAGCAGAGGCAGAAACATGGTCATTTATGGAGACCGCAACACTTCTATTTGAAAGATAGGAGGCAAACCACTGGAGCACCGTCCCCCGTAGACCTACCCATGTCTCAAGCCTACTGATTAGAATAGAGTGATCTATTGTGTCGAACGCTGCGGTTAGATCTAGGAGCAACAGGACCGAGTACTCACCAGAGTCAGCACGCATTAGAATATCATTGGAAACCCGGAGTAGTGCTGTTTCAGTCGAGTGCTTTGGGCGAAAACCTGATTGAAATTTATCAAAAGTTGAGTTATTTTCCACTGTTAAAAGTAGCTGCTCGCAAACCACTTTTTCTAAAATCTTAGCAATAAAAGGAAGTTTGGAAATGGGTCTATAGTTAATAGGAAGGGAGGGATCAAGGTTGGGTTTCTTTAAAAGTGGTTGGATGACGGCATGTTTAAAATAATCAGGGACACAGCCGGAGCTAAGGGAGCTGTTGATGATGGACAATACATGCACACCTAAAACATTAAAAGCATCTTTAAAAATAGTGGATGGGATCGAATCAAGTCGGCTGGAAGAGGGATGCATTTTGGAAACTATTTTAGTTAGGTGTGCAATCGAAATTTGGCTGAAGTCACTGAGAAGTGATGGAGGGGTGGGACAGACAACTGTGGGAACTGTGATAGGCAAGATTGAGTTTCTTATGTTCGTGATCTTATTTAAAAAGAATGATAAAAACATCTCACAGTCGTTGTTCGAGAAAACAGGGACAGGAGTAGGAGCAGGGTTGACCAGTCGGTCTACTGTAGAGAACAGAACTCTAGGGTTATTTCTATTCTTATCTATAAGGTCAGAGAAATAAGCATTTCTTGCCAATTTTACTGACTGATTATAATTTAAAAGCAGCTCTTTCATTTTTATATAATGAACCTCCAGTTTATTACCTTTCCACTTCCGCTCAGCCCTTCGACAGTCTCTCTTCAGTCCACGTATATTTTCATTCATCCATGGGGATGGGTTGTGCGAAGCAATAGATTTTAGTTTGACAGGGGCTACCAGATCAATGGCAGTCGAACACAAACTATTAAAACAACTAACTAAGTCGTTTGTCTGAGTGGGGAAGGTCAGGTCATTGCTGAGAAGAGTGAAAGTGTTGGAGAATTTTTCAGCAGAGTGAGTATTGAGAGAACGTGATTGTACTTTGCGTTTAGTGGATTGAGTGTCAACATTGAAAACTATATTAAAAGAAATGGCCTTATGGTCAGACACAAACAACTCCTCAATGAAAAGGGCACTAAGGCTCAAACCTAATGTAAAGACCAAGTCTAGCGTATGACCATGAGTGTGCGTAGGCCCAGTTACATGCTGTGTTAAATTAAAGGACTCGGTCAGGTGAATGAAGTCAGTAGCAAATTTGTTGGCCTCCACGTCTACGTGTATATTGAAATCTCCAGAGATTAATAATTGACTATAATTAACAACCAGGGAGGATAAAAATTCAGCAAATTCCGTTAAAAAGCCGTTGTTTGGGCCGGGTACACGATAAATCAAAACAGAATAAAAAGGATTAGATATTCCAATTCTAAACATATGCACCTCAAAGGTGTTGAAAGTGCCAACAGCCACAGAAGTGCAACTAAACTGTTGTTTAAACACAGCAGCTAACCCACCACCTTTGCCAGAAGGCCTGGGGTCGCTGATAAATTTACAATTAATGGGGCACATCGCATTCATAGCCACATTATCTTTACATTTCAACCATGTTTCAGTTAGAAAAAGAAAGTCTAAATTATGAGAGGAGAAAAAGTCCCGTAGTAAAAAAGTCTTATTAGACACAGACCTAGCATTGATTAATGCCATCTTTAAAATAGGTGTTTTGTCAGACACAGATTGCTGTTTGTGATTACAGGGGGTATTTGCATGTAGGGGGAATAGGCACATATAGAAGTGTTTTATTTTCTTGAGAATGAAGAATATATTCAATAGGCTCAACCAATCAAGTATGTTTCTAACAACTGCAACAGATGCTGAAGATGAAATGAACTGAAGGTCTTCAACCAAGGCATTTATGCACGTCAGTGATACATTATGGATGCATTCTAACTTCAGCAGAAGTAAGCCAATGTTTTGAGTAACTAAGTGTGAGGCTCTTTCAGAAGTTGAAGTGTCCTGATCACAATCAAAACTAGTGCCCTCACCACCATCACTACCTTCTAGTAAATCAGAATTGTCAACAGAATGGTCAACAGTCAGATTGCTATAGCTCTCATACACATCTTGCTTAAGATCACTACAGGAACAGAATAATTTACTTTTTCTACTTTTGTGTTTCCGAAATGTACTGTAGATATTTGTACTATAGTTGCAACCTTCAAATACACAAATTACAGTTTCGTAGTTCTTCAGATGATTTCCAATATGCTGAAAATAGTCCTTCTCTGTTGACAAACAAACACTGCAAACTAAACACTTAAAAGAAGATGTTATTTCTGTCTGTAGAACTTCATCAGCTGGATGGTTTCTGTTATTTCTGTCTGTAGAACTTCATCAGCTGGATGGTTTCTGTATAGGCCTAAGTGTTGACGAAGAGAAGCCGGTGTTTTAAATGTGCATGGGCAACTGTCATATAAACAGGGCTTTGATTGTCCATGGCCAAAGTTGTGTTGTAGTCTGTAATGCTTGAGAAGACTCCCCTTTGTGGTAGAAACAGCCTTGCATATTTTACATTGCCATCCCATGGATCAAAACTTAAGTACCAAAATTGAGAGAGATGAGGTGGGGGCCTTAATTCCATGTTTATAATTTACCACACGGTAACCAAAAGTGTGTTCAATGTTTATTCAATTGGCTAAAATTAAATTAAATTAAATGTGGTTTGAAGTAATGCAAAGTATTTTTGGCTTGAACATTTAAAGGGATATTTCCTTTCCTACTACCCCAGACAGTTTTTAAGTTGCTTGATTCAGTATTTAGACATTTCATATAAAGTTTTGCTGCCCTGCACTGTCTGGTGTGGTCACATAAGCCTGAGTAGATGATAAAATGACAATCAAAAGATAAAGTGAAATATCCCTTTAACCTTTATCAAATGGCTACAGGAACTGTGTCAAGCCTGCCGCAAAATCAATAAGTTGAAGTGTAAATCTAGGACTCATAATGATGTACCGTGCATGTTCAAACCACATATACTTTACATTATTCCACACATTTCTTTTATTATTATTATCTTTTCAACAATAGCCAATTTAACATTATTTTAGATGGGGGTCTGCGGCCCAATGTACATTCATGTGGGGGTCTTTGGCAGGAATGGTTTGAGAACCACTGAATTGCATGTAGGCTACATTATACATTACATACCTATTGATATGATTCAGTCAGTAGTTTAACCAGGAACCCTGCTCCTGGAATCCTGGAAAATGCATCTGAAGAGATATTTAGATGAAGTTATTCAGTGTAATCAATACTATTATATACACATAACAGGGTACATACATAGCAGTGTTTCCTGTGTGTTATTATGTGGCCACCATGCAATCATAATGGGGGTTCCAGATGACCCTTGTAGATCAAATGGACGAGTAAGGGTCAGTTTGGTTTCTTTATACACTCAATTAGAATTACATTTTTGAGGGGCGCTAGCCTTTAGTTAGTCTTTATTCAATGTTTGTTTTGCAAACGCCATTGACAATGAAGGGAAAATTTACATCATAATGTAACTAATCATATTGTCTCTTCAGTGATAATGGCATTTAATGTTTGTGTTGGCACCGTTTGTTTTACATCACCAAACCAAATCAACATGAGTTAGACTTTAATATATTAGCGCCAGGTGTGATTTTTGTTCTGCATTAGGTCGAAAGCCCCATAGCTCTAATCTAATGCAATGGCAGCAACGGCATTAGGGCTATGGACCTATGGCTATAGGTAGGCTGCAACTTGAGTGTACAAATTGAGGAAATTAAATGCAGTCACATGTAATTCATAATTACTCACCTGAGTCACGTCCAAGAACAATAATCTGAGCTGTGGGTGTAATCACAAGCAGAGTCCTGCAAAAATGAAAGTAGATTATCATATATGCACATTAAAAGGCATCAGCCAGCCTATAATGTTACATGCAGTGTTAGGAAAGTTCACTTTCTACATAAACTAGTTCAGGTCACAGTTTTGCCTACTGTCAGCTGTCCAGATATTAAATTAAATTTCAGAATGGTAGACCAAAATTATTGCCACAACCCATAGCCATAGAACCACAGAATAAAGTCCAAACCTTAAAGTAAGCCCAAATCACTTTGGGCTTATCCAAATTAATTCTTAATTATTATTATCATAATCATTATTAATTTGATGTTATATTTTTACATTTTGGAAAAAATAGCCAACACTGAGGTGCCCACAACGTTTAGGTGCCCTGTGCCCAACCTTCCTGCACCTTTTTTGCAATATGAAAAGCCACCGAATGTGTAATAGTTTTCCACTTTGCTTGTCTTTATATGGGGAAATGAACCCCCAACTTGTGAAAGCTCATATGCTTTTATTGTGAAGGCAAAAGTTTCTGAATGTCACTGACACTGACTCTCACTCACAGCCTGCATATTTCTGCTTGCTGAAAATAACTGATGCACAAGCTTACAACGTGTCACGGACGTGACGGGTTGTGAGCTTGTAGATCAGCGCGCATTTTCAGCACGACAGCACGGAACACGTAAGGCGAATATACATCAGCCTCCACTCACTCAATTCACTGTGGGAGGGTTTTTTGCAGAGGCGATTAATGTACAGAGTACAGACGCAACGCAACATAAATAATTGGAAGCTTTTTTCGGTGGCACCGTGGAACATATGTTTACAACAAGTTTAACTCAGTGTTTTTGGGTCGGGACATATGTTCTCATTTGTGCTGTATCTGGCTGTGACTACATGTCTGCGTGCATCACATAGCCTCATCATCCAGTTGTGAGCTGCGTGCTCCCATATAGACTGTATGCGCGCTCCATAGATTGATGATTACATTAAATTCGTGTCGGATTTGGGTTTATTGGTGGGTTTTACACTACATATTAAGGCCTGTTTTTTTTTTTTTTAGATATTTTTTTGCGGCTTACGCCTTTTATTGATTTTTGAAGGGACAGACAGTAGGCTGACAGGAAACGGGAGAGAGATGGGGGGATGACATGCAGTAAAGGCCGTGTCGGGCTCGGGAGTCGAACCCGCGGCACACTGCGACTGGATTACCAGTCCGTTGCCCAGACCGTTACGCTACGGCCTGGGCCCTATTAAGGCCTGTTAATGTTGCGTTTTAGCTGGGGGTTTGCCTGGCTGGAAGGTTCGATTGAAATCTGACACCCATGAACAAGTGATACATTATACAGGACAGAAATGAACGCGTTCTCAATAACTTTAAACCAAGGGACCACACAGTCACATGTACACACTGGATAAATGTTATACTGAAGTCACATCAAATCATGACAGAGCAGACGGGTTCCATCCATGGATGACAGACGACATGTTTCAGTTTTAGCCAGGGCTAAACTAAACTTGCAGACAGTAACACAAAACAATATATAAACTTTATTACAGGCTCGTGGCCCACAAGGTAAGACAATACATCACAAATACGAGAATACAAATAAAATAAAAATACAGTACATTTACCCAGCCCCACAGGTTACCACTCTAGGCGATGCACTTATTCAGTATTTTAGCTGTGACGTGAGCGCCCCCTCCTGAGATAATTCCGGGTCCTACTTTTGTGTCGCTTTTGTGTCCCCATGGAGTTATACTGTGACGCTCCGTCGGACTAAATCTGAGACGAAAACAACCACGAAAGTCTAATTTTACCGCTTTCCTCGCAACAACAAAGCTGCCCCACATGGAATACTATCACCATTTTATTTGATTGTGTCAACTAAATCCTCATTAATGCAAACTAGATTCAACATACTCAAGCCTGCACACATTGTAAATATCCCCCAAAATATTTTACAGAGCAAATGGACTGTTGCCACCTTCAATAATAATAATGATAATAATAGTCTTTATTGTCTCCACATCATATATTTTTGTTGTCATGGACACATTAATAATTCTACTCGAGTTGGAAGCATTAAGACCCATTTTAACCCTCTATGGCTTCCTTTCTGAAAAATAACGTAAATTTAAAAGGATTCACGCATTTAGATATTCTATTTACAATGGGATGCGGACGGGAGCTGGTGCCACTTGGACCCGGACGTAACGTAGCACTACAAAATGACGTCGGACTTAAATACTGAATACCAGTGTTACGGACCACGGTCCTTTTGATTATTTGTTATTTGTTTAAGTATAATTATTATTTATAGTGGCTACTAAATTAGGATAATAATTATAAGTTTGGTATTTGTTATTATGTTCTAGGGCATGTAACAAGTTGCATTTCTTTTGCTGCAGTACTCAAGTGAATTGACAGACATGGCTCTGAGTGACAGGTCCCTGATTGGACCTGTCCCCCTCTGGTCCTTATTGGCTCTCCCTGACAACACCAGTTTCCTGTTGGCTGGGCACTCTTCCTGTTTCTGTATAAAGTCTCAGTTGAACTTCTGCTCTGGAGGGGACGACAGCACTTCAGCAGCAGAGAATCGATCCCTCTTGTCCCTTCTTGTGCCTGCCTTATTGTTTTGTTTATTCTTGTTCATTATGCCGTAAGTTCTGTTTTGTTTTGGTTAGCCCAGTCCTAGTTTATATAGTCATTATTATTTGCTCATAAGTTTGTAAATCAATTATGTATTGTTGCTTAAAATAAGAAGCCCGGTTCCTACCTTTCTCCATGTAGGGGTGCCAGGTCTTTTCTTTTGTTAAACTTATTGTAATTTTGGTTAGTTAGGGTAGTTAGGGATTTAGAATTGTCATTTTGTTTAATGTTCTGTTAGGGCTTTTAGGTAGGGGTAAACTTTTGATTTCCAGTTAGATTCGTTTTGTTAGATAGCACCAGCACCTTGAAGCCAAAATGTGAGAAGTTGTGAACTAGAAAAATGTAAACTCTCTGCTATTGAAAGAAAAGAACAAGCTACAAATAAATTGAAGTTCTTTTCACCCTGTCTCCTCTCGAATTGTGTCATGTCCCTTCACCCTAGACGAAGGTCCATAACAACCAGTGTCCTCTGATGGTAGAAGTGTACCTTACAGAACTACGGCCTGGGTCTGTCAACTGACCAATGAGTCCATTCAGTGAGCGATCCAGCCTGCTCATGGATTTAAATGTCAAGTTCCTCAACAGAGCCATGAAAGTAGTGAGTCCCAATGAACAGAAAAGCCTACTGGCTCTAGTGCTCCTTGGTTTTTTTAACAGGATACGAAGACAGTCATTATAGGCTACTTGCAGTTTGCGTAAGCTCTCCTTCTTGTAGGGGAGAGCCGCCAAGGATGTAACGCTTCAAGGTTGTAACAACGAAGTTATCTCCTGATTGGTTCATTTTTATCATGACGTCATGACGTCAACATGTGACCAGGGACATAGTCTACGTATTCACACTTTTCCCCGCCAACGCACTGGGGACAGAGTCGTGTGTGCGGCCCATCCGGTGGGATGCTACCACGGATGTAGCGTCACACTGTTTACACTTTACACGCTTGCATGGCCAGACTGTCGCCTCCCACTGTCCCACCCACATTCACAATAACAAATAGTAAACAACACTGACATTCATTGATTGATTGATTTAGGTACATTTCACATGATACCTAGGGTGGCCAGACACTCAGCACATAACGATAAGACGTACAGGTCTGACCACCTCTTAAATGCAAAAAGCACTGTTTGATTTTACACTTGAGCGGCTCTGAGAGGCTGCTGTAGTGTTGCCATGTCTGTTTATTATAAGTGGCTTCTTTTTCTGTAAAGTTGCTTGTAAATATTGGTAGTTGTACTAGTTGCTTTTTTTGTTTCTAAAGTGGTTATTTGGGCTTTTCTCCCAATGTTGTTTAAACCAGTGATCCTCACACAGCACATTCCCATGTCAAGGATCCCCAGATGAATGCATTTGCCCAACTAAGGACGGCTAATCCAAAAATGTAATTATTTTTTTCCAAGATTACTTTTGAAAATAGCAGATCTATACCAGCTCACAATGCATCACATTCATTCATTAAAACTATGAACTCTGACTGCAGGGGGATATATAATGATCATTATAACAATGTGCAAGAAAATATTTAAAAAGAAGGAATAACTTATAACCACTATATTTGTGGACAATCAAAATGTTTTTTATTTTATTGTGGTGTCATTAAAATTAATCTGGATATGGCAGACTCACTATCTAGAAAATAAAAACATGGCACTTTATTTAAAATAGGTTACAGACCCATGTTATATGCGCTTCTTTTGGGATTATTTTTATATACCTATTTACTTGTTTCTATGAGACATGGCAACAGCGCTCTTCACTTTTGCTTTCTCCATATCTCCACATCTCCATAATCCTTGGGAAGTTTGCTTTCATACGCTGTATCACAACCGATTCAAGTCTTCTTCAATAAAATGCTACGAGCGAAGACTATATACCATCGGGGCCACAGCATTACAGCATGCATTCAACTCATTCCTTCATCATGACTCATGACTCATGAATAAAATATAATAAACGTTATTTTCCCATGTGCTTGTGCAGAGATAGATTAAAAAAACAAATATGCCGAAAAGAAAGACTTAATTTAATGAGGAATGGATCAATGAACTTGAGTTCATAAAGAAAAGTCGGATTGACAGTTTCCATGCATTTTGCACTTTGTGTAGAACGGATATTGACATCAGCAGCAAAGGTAAAGGCTCCATTGAACGGCATGCACTGACAGATAAACACAAGGCAAATGTGAAGAGTGCAGGAGCATCAAGCCTTTCAGTATTTTACCACCCTAACACCTATTGAGAACAGACTAACAGCAGCCGGGAATGTGGGATGGGGTGGGAGGGAAGCCTCTCCCCCGTGGGGGCGAGGCTTCCCTCCTCGTCACCTCCCGCGACCCCTCCCCGTGTGCAACCGGAACTGCCGCACACACAATCGCAATGCATTATGGGCTGTATGAAAAGTGTGAATACAGGAAGCGAAATTTCATTTCATGCATGCTTCAGAGAACCAGCGGGGAAAGAGCTGTTTTGCAGAAAGTGAGTAAAAGTTTACACCTTGACTATCTTTGTTCTAAAAAAAAAAATCTTTAGTGTTGTCGAGCTAAAATCCACATGGGTGTCTACATGTATATGTTCTACGATAGATTGAATCGTTTTAACACGATATGCACGTTCATTCTGTTCTGTAAACAACTCCAAACAAACCGTGCGACTGCGCACCAATTGTAACAAGTGTTACAATTGGTGCAACAAGTGTTACAATTAAGACAATGGCTATAATTATGCTCTTTTGTGGCTAGTGCAGCGTGAATTGTATCTGTATTGTATTGTGTTTTTGTATGGACGTAGTGTTGGGTGCTTGCACATATGCACACATGGCATCAACGCATGGTGTTGTGTGCAGGCACACTACACTTTGTCCTTCTTTTTATCATTCATTTTTTAAGAGCCTGCCCAGGGACTACAGATGAAATTTAGCTTCGGCTAACTCTGGTCCATTTACATTGATATGAAAACTTGATTATGTTGATTAATGAGCTTTGTCCCTGTCAAATAAATAAATAATTTAGCTCGTTTTTTTGTTTGTTTTTAACAGAATGCCACGTTTCCAGAAGAAGAAGGTGAAGAGGGGCTTAATTACCCAAGATGTCCTTAAACAGGCCTCAGATGAGGTCTTTATAGAGGGTCGCTCTGTCAGGAGTGTGGCCAAAGCCTTCAAAATGTGCCATGTCACATTAAACCGCTATTGTAAAGCAAGGAGGGCAATGGCGAGGGAGGGTAACCACCAGTCGATGCCCAGGACAGGCTACAGGTCCCATTTCCGTGTCTTCACAGCCGAGCAGGAGGAGATGCTGGTCAATTACCTTTCCAGGTCTGCAGACCTGTATTATGGGTTATGCCCAAGGGAGGTGAGAATAGATTATTGAAACAGTGAAAAAGTGTGTGTGTGTGTGTGTGTGTGTGTGTAGCCTATATATATATATATATATATATATATATATATAATGTGAGTGTGTAGTGTAGCCTATATATATATATATATATATATATATATATATGTGTATGTAGTCTATATATTATTATTATTTTTTTTTTTCAGGTCCGCAAATTGGCCTTCCAGCTAGCAAAAAAATATGAACGCAAGCATCCACAATCGTGGGAAAGGCACAACATGATTGGTTCAGGGGCTTCATGGTGAGAAACAAACAGTTGTCAATTTGCCGTCCAGAGCCCACTAGCCTGGGCCGAGCGACGGGCTTCAACCGCTTCAACGTGGGTGCATTCTTCAAGAATCTGGCTACGGTTCTGGAACGTCCCGCACAGCCCTATGAAGCAAGCCAAGTGTGGAACATGGATGAGACCGGCGTCACCACCGTCCAGGCCCCAGACAGGGTGGTGTCTAGGAGGGGGATGAAACAGCTGGGGGCCATCGTGTCAGCGGAGAGGGGCACACTGGTCACCATGGCCTTTGCGGTCAATGCCCAGGGAAACAGTATTCCGCCCATGTTCATTTTTCCCCGGAAGAACTTTAAACCGTTCATGATAAATGGAGGACCTCCAGGGTGCACAGGCACAGCCAACGGGTCAGGGTGGATGCAGGAGGAGGATTTCCTCGTGTTTCTCCACCACTTTGTTAAACATGCCCATCCAACACCAGAGGCCAAGGTTATCTTCCTCCTGGACAACCACGGCTCCCACCTGTCGCTTGAGGGGATCGACTACTGTAGGGACAATGGTGTCGTCCTCCTATCTTTCCCACCCCATTGTTCCCACAAGCTGCAGCCGTTAGACAGAACCGTGTATGGGCCTTTGAAGAGGTATGTCAACAGTGCCATCGACCGCTGGATGACGAACAACCCAGGTAATAGACTAATAAAAAGAATGTGTAGGCCGTCTGTGTGTCCTATGTAGCCTATGTTAAAATGCAACTGAAAAACTTTAAATGTTTTGTTTTGCAATTTACAATTTACAATTTAGGCATTTAGCAGACGCTCTTAATCCAGAGCGACTTACATTTAAGCAAGAACAAAAGCATGGGAATACATCACATAAAAGCATTTATCAATATCATGAAACATGCGTAAGCTAAGAAAGTAACAGTGGAATATCTATATAATGAAACTATACATACACTATACATATAAACTATACATATTTACTACTATGCTATACATATGTACTATGGCGTGCTATAACTATATACAATACAATTATAGTGCTGTCTACATAACATGCTATAAGTCTGTGTCAAATGCTATCTAAGCCAACAGAAATGCTATCTAAGGGGTTAGGGTAAGTGCTATGGGCCATGATGGAGTCTGAAAAGGTGGGTTTTCAGGCTACGGCGGAAGATTGGGAGTGATGCTGCAGTTCTGACTGCAATGGGAAGTGCATTCCACAGTTTTGGAGCCAGAAGGGAGAAGAGTTTGGGACGTGTGGAGCGTTGTCCCGGCGTTTTTAGTGAGGGTACTTCCAGTTTCCCTGCGTTGGCTGATCTGAGTGCGCGGGAGGGTTTGTAGGGTTCAATCATACTTGTAAGATATGGGGGAGCCATACCTTTGGTTGCTTTGAATGCCAGCATCAGAGTTTTGTATTCTGTGCGGGCAGCGACCGGGAGCCAGTGGAGGGAGCGGAGCAGGGGGGAGACATGTGAGAATTTTGGCTGGTTGAAGACCAAGCGAGCTGCTGCATTTTGGATCAGCTGGAGAGGCTTACGTGCACATGCTGGTAGGCCAGTAAGGAGGGAGTTACAATAGTCGAGTTTTGACAAGACTGTTGTCTGGATTAGGAGCTGGGCTGATTCCTGGGTGAGGAACGGTCTAATTCGTCATATGTTATAGAGTGTGAACCTACATGATCGAGTGACAGCTGTGATGTGAGCTTTGAACGAGAGCTGACTATCCAGGACAACACCAAGATTCCTGGCTGTTGGGACAGACGTTACCAGGGCGTTGTCTACGGAAATAGTTAGCTCCCGCATAGGGCAGGACTTAGCTGGGAAGAAGAGAAGCTCAGTCTTGTCTGGGTTCAGCTTGAGGTGGTTGGAGGACATCCACTGTGAGATGTCAGCCAGGCATGCAGTGATGCGCTCTTCCACCTGAGTGGCAGAGGGGGGAAAGGATAGGAACAGTTGTGTGTCATCGGCGTAGCAGTGATAAGGATATATTGTGAGCAGAGATGATAGTGCCAAGGGATTTAGTGTACAGTGAGAAAAGGAGGGGACCAAGTACAGATCCCTGTGGGACCCCAGTTTGGAGGGTTCGGGGGGATGATAACAGACCTTTCCAGGAAACCTGGTAGGTCCGGTCGGTGAGGTAGGAGGAGGAGAACCACTTTAGTGCCGTTCCACCGATGCCTAGCTCCGCTAGGGTGTCTAGGAGCAGCTGGTGGTTCACTGTGTCAAATGCTGCTGATAGGTCTAGGAGAATCAGTACTGCAGAGTGGGAAGCAGCTTGGGCAGCATGCAGTGCTTCTGTGACTGCCAGCAGGGCAGTTTCTGTGGAGTGGGCTTTCTTGAATCCGGACTGGTTGGGATCCAGCAGGTTGTTCTGTGAGAGATGGAGAGAGAGCTGGTTGGAGACGACACGTTCAATGGTTTTAGAAATAAATGAAAGGAGTGATACCGGTCTGTAGTTCTTGACATCTGAGGGGTCAAGGGTTGGTTTTTTGAGGAGTGGTGTTACTCTGGCTGACTTGAGGGCAGATGGGACGCAGCCTGAGGTTACTGAGGTGTTGATGATGGAGGTGATGAAGGGGAGCAGATCAGGTGCGATGGTCTGGAAGATTGGAGACGGGACAGGGTCAAGAGGACAAGTGGTAGGTCTAGAGGATGTTACTAGTTGTAGAACCTCGTCTGGGGAAAGAGGAGAGAAGGAGGACATGCATGGTATGTTGGGGTTGGTGTTGGTTGAGTCAGATGCCACTTTATGTGGGAGGGGAGGAAAGGAGCTGCTGATATCATCAACCTTCTTCTCGAAGTAGTTGACAAAAACATCAGCAGTGAGGGATGAAGGTTGAGTGGGGGGAGGGGGTTTAAGGAGGGAGGTGAAAGTGGAGAAGAGCTTCCTTGGGTTAGAAGTACAGGATTGAATTTTGGTGTGGTAGAAAGAGGTTTTAGCAGTGGTTAGTGAGTGGGCAAAGGCAGAGAGGAGTGAGTGAAAGTGTGAAAGGTCATCTGGTAGCTTTGTCTTGTGCCACTTTCTTTCGGCTGCCCTTAGAGGTGTTCGTTCAGATCTGAGAGTTTCAGATAGCCAGGGAGCCGGTGGACATGAGCGAGCTGGCCTGGATGAGAGCGGGCAGTGTTGGTCGAATGCAGATGAGATAGAGGAGAGGAAGGATGAGGTTGCAGTGTCAGGTGAGAGGGAGAGGAATGACTCCAGGGAGGGTAGAGAGGAGAGAATAGAGGATGAGAGGGAGGAGGGGTTTAGGGATTTGAGATTGCGTCGGGAGGTGACGTTCGGGGGGTTAGTAGGTTTAGGCGGGAGGGTGGAGAGAGAGAGGGAGAAGGTTATGAAGTGGTGGTCAGACCTAATTGAGGGGGTAACAGAGAGTGTGGAGGGAGAGCAGGCTCTGGAGAACACAAGGTCCAAAACATTACCAGCCTTGTGAGTGGGAGGGGAGGGAGATAGGGAGAGGTCAAATGAGGCCAGAAGGGATGTAACGGGAAGATACTTCTCTGCGGTAGGAAGGTTGAAGTCACCCAGTAGAATCAGAGGGGTTCCATCTTCCGGAAACGAGCTGATCAGAGAGTCTAGTTCTTCCAGGAAGTTCCCGAGAGTTCCAGGAGGGCGATAAAGCACAATGAGGATGAGGGGGACTGGCTGTGATATTGAGATAGCATGAAATTCACATGTGGACAGAGAAAGGTGAGAGAGATTTAAGACACGGAAATTCCATTTGGGGGATGTTAGTAGCCCTGTACCCCCCCCTGTACCTGTTTGGCGAGGGGTGTGGGTGAACTTGTGTGAAACAGAGAGCGCGGCGGGAGTTGCAGTGTTATCTGGGGTGATCCAGGTTTCAGTCAGAGCAAGGAAATGCAGAGACTTGAGGGAGGCGTGGCCTGAAATGAATTCAGGCATATTCTTTTTGGTAGCTGCACGGCAGTTCCATAGGCCTCCCTCCACCACAATGTGGTGACTGGGTGAACGAGCTGGATAGATGAGATTTGACGGATCTCTGTGACTGGAGAGGCAGTGTCTAGGGCGACATGAGGAGGACAGTATAGGGACGGTGGGAAAGCACATTCTAAACAGGTATAAGAGATAATAATATTAAAGTAATAATAATAATAAAGATAATAATATTAAAGTAATAATAATAATAAAGTACAACTAAACATAATAATGGGAAGTAGGAAGTAGAAAGTAAGTTGATACAGAACCCCTAAGACGGCCTCCTTCGATGTGTCTGGATGTCCGGGTCTTTGGATTGGACACTAGGCTATATTAGTCAGCCTGTGTGAATTTTGGATTGGAAATTGGAACGATACAGAGAAGAAATTGGAACGATACAGAGAAGAAATTGGAACGATACAGAGAAGAAATTGGACGATACAAATTGGAACGATACAGAGAACCAATAGAACAGATAGTACAAAAATAAAGAAAGGAAATGGGTATAGAAAAGGTTCGGAGTGTGTGTTCACTTACTGTGTACCAAAGTGCAGGTTAACAAGCAGCAAATGCAGGCAGACCGTTAGTCTGAGAGTATGTGAAAGTGGTCCCTATATATAGGGCTGGAAAGAGATTTAAATCTACAAATGTAGGTGGAGCTAATAGTTCAAGTGAGCCTGTTGTTGATGGCTCAGTTGATGGCAATTAAGTCCTAGTCTCTTTGTTCAGCAGTTTCAGAGATACAGTCTGATTAAAACACAGACAGAAGACAAAACAGATATTAAAACAGATAGTACAAAAATAAAGAAAGGAAATTGGTATAGAAAAGTTCAGAGTGTGTGTTCACTTACTGTGTACCAGAGTGCAGGTTAACAAGCAGCAAATGCAGGCAGACCGTTAGTCAGAGAGTATGTGAAAGTGGTCCCTATATATAGGGCTGGAAAGAGATTTAAATCTACAAATGTAGGTGGAGCTAATAGTTCAAGTGAGCCTGTTGTTGATGGCTGTTGTTGATGGCTTTTGCAGGCAAGACGTTCGGCATCTACGATGTCCCCAGTGCTGTGAAAACTGCCCTGCCATTTGCTGCGACCCCGTCGAATATGCATGTCTGGGTTTGCTTGTTCTGGGATTCAGCCCTTCAATCCACAGATCTTCACGGATGACGACTTTGTTGCCTCTTCTGTCACTGACAGGTAGGGGTCAAGTGGGCGATATGGTGATAAATAGGCTACTGTCCAGGCGATAACAATGCCTTCATGATATGCCTTTTCAGACATAGTAGGCCTATAGGCCTATATACCATGATACAGTGAATGCACATTCTATGATTTGCAGTTCTATAGGTCTTTTAAGTTATAGCTACTTATGTAGAACTGTTTCGTTCGCCAAAAATAATATGGTCTAAATTGTCTGTTACTCATTTTTTCTTTTAGTTTTTGTTACCTTGTAGGTGGTTGTAGTCTACTGTTAAGTAACTTGAAAAATAACCATAAACACATAAAATAGGTCTACTGCTTGAATAAATATTGCGATATTGCATTTTTCCATATCGCTCACCCCTACCGACAGGCCGGATCCTGCTGCTGATGCCCCACTTCCTGGCTCTCCTGCCACTCAGGAACAGGAGGCTCCATCCACCAGTTCCTTCCCTGTGAGTCCAGTCACCCCTGGCCTTGCAGGTTCTCCTGCCACATTCAACCTGCCAGTTGAAGTAGGTCTACATACCGCACTGGATAGATCTAACCTACTAGGCCTATGTAAAAATATTTAGATGGACCTCCTTTGTAGTTTTGTTATTTGTTTTATTGATCTTTCCCCTTGCTCCCCACCCCCCTTTTGCTTCCCTTTCTCTTTTGATTCAGGAGGAGGAAGATGAACCCTTCAGTCCAGTATCTGTGCGCCCTTTCCCAAAGGCTGGAGCCAGAAAAGCCACCACCAAGGGCCGTAAGAAAGGTTCAACAGCTATTTTGACGGACACACCCGTCAAAACGGGCTTTAGAAGAGCAGCGAGACAATCGCTTGGCCCCACGAAGGCTCAGTAGGCCTACCAAGGCTCAGAAGAAGAAGAAGGTGTCCGCCTCCACAGCTGTCGCCACCACCTCCACAGATGTCGCCACCACCTCCACAGATGTCGCCACTACCTCCACGGTGTCCACCGCCAGGGCGAGGGCATCTGCTGCTGCTACCTCAAAGGTGTCCACCGCCAGGGCATCTGCTGCTGCTACCTCAAAGGTGTCCACCGCCAGGGCGAGGGCGTCTGCTGCTGCTACCTCAAAGGTGTCCACCGCCAGGGCGAGGGCATCTGCTGCTGCTACCTCAAAGGCATCCGCTGCTACCTCAAAGGCGTCCACCGCTAGGCCTACCTCAAATGTGAATGTCTGTGAATGCCTGGTCTGTGGAGAGGACTTTAAAGGACAACTTTAGTTTTTTTCAACCATGGTTCATGTTTTAGGTTGTTAATAGAGAAAGTAAAAGATGAGTGTTAATTTTCTTTCATTTGCTGCTTTCTTTCGTTTTAGGGATTTTAGCTGTTTTTGTCCATTGACATTGCAACGACAGAGGAAGAGCGCAGGAATGTGGAAGAGGCTACACGTGATCAAAGCTAAAGTAAGGACAAGCTGTGGTTCAAGTACCGAACGGGAAGGATAACTGCCTCTAATTTCGGAACAGTGTGCAAGTCGTCACCAGTCAAACCTCCCAAAAGTCTCATTAAGAAGATCTGCTACCCAGAGGCCTGTAAGTTTACTGCTGCTGCTACCACATGGGGTTGTGGTCATGAGAACCAGGCCAGGGAGCAGTACAGCAGGGACATGACATCATCCCATGAAAACTTTGAGGTCAGGAAAGCAGGGCTATTCATACACCCAGTCTATCCATTCGTTGGTGCCACTCCTGATGCTGTTGTAGAGTGTGACTGCTGTGGAGTAGGATGCCTAGAAATAAAATGTCCCTATTGCATTAGGATGGATCCAGTTACAGCTGGGGATGTAGAAGGGGGACTGAAGTGGCTACAGAATACAGAGGATGGCAAGTTAAAGCTCAAGACATCGCATCAGTACTATTACCAGGTCCAGTGCCAGCTGAATACCTGTGGGCTTAGCTATGCAGACTTTGTTGTCTGGACGGAAGCAGGCACACATATTGAGCGAATTGAAAAGGACCAGGACTTTTTTAACAGTAATGTGACGCATGCTGAGCGATTCTTCCTACGTGGAATCCTTCCTGAACTGACAGCCCAGTACTTCACCAGAAACGGATGAGAGGCAGCACAACGTTGGCCACCAACGGGGATGTGCCTACGGCGCAGCCTAGCAGTTGGTGGTTGACTGCCATGCATGGAGTCAGGCCCCTCAACAGAGCTGGCCATGAATGGGGATGTGCCTACGGCACAGCCTAGCAGTTTATGGTCAGCTTTATATCAGATGATGGGAGGGGTGTGGGCGGGCGGGCGGTAAATTGTCATATATTATCTGTGTTGCACAGTATGTAAATAAGTAGCCTTCCAGTTCTATAGCGTAATGCTCTGTCATTAGAAATTACATCTGTCCTGACGTGCCTACGGCGCAGCCTAGCAGTTGGTGGTTGACTGCCATGCATGGAGTCAGGCCCCTCAACAGAGCTGGCCATGAACGGGGATGTGCCTACGGCACAGCCTAGCAGTTTATGGTCAGCTTTATCCACACTTTTTCTGGGCTGTGTGTGCTCCAGTTCCTGTTGATTTCATTGGATATCATTGGTCATCTGACCAGTTTCATTGGCTTTCATTGGATCAAATCGACAGGAACTGGAGCACACACAGCCCAGGAAAAGTGTGGATATCAGATGATGGAGCTGGCCATGAACGGGGATGTGACTACGGCACAGCCTAGCAGTTTATGGTCAGCTTTATATCAGATGATGGGAGGGGGGTGGGCGGGCGGGCGGTAAATTGTCATATATTATCTGTGTTGCACAGTATGTAAATAAGTAGCCTTCCAGTTCTATAGCGTAATGCTCTGTCATTAGAAATTACATCTGTCCTGACGTCATTAGTGACTTCATTGTTTTCATTGAATAATGGTAAATTAACTGTCTTGTGTCTTTGACCATAAAACATGTGTATCATTTGACTGCCATGGAATCAGGCCCCATAACAATGCTGGCCGTTTGTTGTCAGCTTTACAGCAGATGATGGGGGTGGGGAGGATATGTTCGTCATATTAGCTATGTTCCTCAAAATTTAAGTAACTAGCCTTCTAGTTCTAGATAGATCTTTATTGTCATTGCTTGCATGACACAACAAATTTCAGTTTAGAGCTTCACCACTGGTAATAAATAACCATACTGTGTGTACTGTGTTCTATAGGGTAATGCATCGTATTCTATATGTAGCATCGTATTCTATAAGTACACCACCTAGCCATGATGTATATCACAGGCACCCGATCCAACCCTTGATGCGGAGTGGCAAGCTGGGAGGCATTGTGTAACTTTTGTTTATCTTTTCATTTTGTAATAGTCTGTGTTCTAACCACAAGGCCACTGTTTTTTTCCCCTCATGTATCTTCAATGCTTGTCACGCCCCTCTAGCTGAGAACAAGATGAAGCAGGGTCCCCACATTTCATGTATTGTATAAAATTGTGTTGCAGATTACACTTTTTCATATGTCTTCATAGACTTGTTTGACAGCATTATCAACAGTGTCAGTGTAATTATTAAATTTATTTTGCTATGAATATGTTGGACTCATGTGTATTCATTTAAATTGTCAATACTTAGTAAACTTGACCATTGCCTCTGTACTTGGTGTGCTATTTTCCCCCTCTAAACCAACCTTCATCACCACATCTACAAATAGATAACAACATGTCACCCCCTAGGCCCAGGCCTAGGTAATCTCAGACCCTGCTGTTGAAAACGCTGTAGCCTACTATACTACTACAAGTAAGACGCGCAAACGCGGGAAGCGAACGCAGCTCGTGTGTGTGTGTGTGTGTGTGTGTGTGTGTGTGTGTGTGTGTGTGTGTGTGTGTGTGTGTGTGTGTGTGCTACAGCTGCGCCCTCTGGTGGCGGGCGGGTGGTGTCACAGCGGGACAGACACACACACACACACACACACACACATACACAGACATGAGCAGCAGGGTCTCATAGTAAGTGGCTCACTGCGTTCGCAACTATGTCATAATTTATTATACTGAGAATTAGCTATATACTATTTCTAAATATGTTTTTTTTTATTAGTTTGATTATATGTAACACATTATACTCTATTATGTACTATAAAATACGATTACATTATACTATAACTACTAACTACTAGATATATTTTTTCTCCCTCAATCTATACATTTTCTATACATTGTCTTATTAGCAGTGGTAGTACTAGTAGTAGACATCTTAATACCATATGATGGTGTAATGTAGTATTAAAAAAAAATCCTTTTTGCATTTCGCTCTTGCTTAAATAATGGCCTTTATCAGTACCTGTCCTGACGTCATTAGCCTCTTCATTGTTTTGGTAAATGAACTGGGATAAAAACAGCAGTGTTAGTCTTGTGTATTTCACCATAAAACATACATTTATATCGTTATTTTATGTGATTGTATTTGCTTAGGTGAGTTAATATTCTGTCATTTAAAAGTAGTCACTTTGATTTTAACTAACGTGTCAAACAGGCGACAATTTTTGTGCAGTAGTCTGCTGCAGTAATACAAGTGACTCAACTAAGTTTGGAAAAAAGAAATTCTTTAGAATCCCCAAAATATTGACATCGCAGGGGGAACAAACTGAGTCTTTGAGCCGTGAAAGAAGACATAAATGGATTCAGGCGATTAGGAGAGAGGACCTCAATGTTAAAACAGGTGACGTGCCCCTCGACTACGATACATATTGTATATGCTCGGATCATTTCGTTACCGGTAAGTGTTAAAGTGATTAAACAACCAAAGTTGGTAAACTTTCATCTCTAGAGTAATGCTACCACCTTCAGGGCTAAACCTCATGCTAACATTGTATAGGTGAGAGGGCAGAACTGTATGATAAAACCAACCCAGATTGGCTACCAACAGTGAAGATGGGACATGGATATGTGGCTTGTGCTGGTCCTAAGGGTTTCCAGCGTCTTGACAGAAGGATGAAGAGGGCAAGAACAGTTGAAGGTAAAAGCAGTACAGTACAAAATTCAGCCAAATATGTTTTGAGTGGCTGCCTTACAGAAGGGCGATGAGCACTCATCACTGGCACACTGACTTGAGAGTGAGAGAGGGTTTTCCTTTTAAAAATAAATATTCAAATAAAGTGTATTAAATTAAGACCCTTCACATATGCAAATTATATCATGCATTGACCTGTCCTGCATTGATTCAAGCCTGGGAGGGAGATGCTGAGTCTAATCCTGATGTCATATTTTAATAGAAGACAAACAAAGGGGTTATTTACTTGTGCAATCGAAATCAGTTGGCAATATGGCAGGCACTCAAAAAGGATGACGACCACTTGGCTGGTGGTATTTTGTTTTTAATATAGAACTCTGACAACATCAACGCATACAAGTTGACAACCCATCTGAATGAAATGTATTTCACCAAAAGCATACATTATAATACAAGTATAAGCTCATTTTGCATTTTAAATGTTAGTTATTCCCAGGTAACTCAGTATACTCGACATTGTTTTTCAGCCTGTGCCATGGAAGACAGAAGAGCAGAACATCAGGACGAGGACGCAGACTTCATGGGGCAGGCTGTAGTGGCTAGAGGAGTTTGCATCCAGGAGGGAGACAGACAGAGCAGCAAGGACAGCCAAACGGATGTCTCTGGCCAGGACATTGCAGCTTTGACAGAGCAGTTGCAGCAAATAAAGATGGAGAATGAACATTTGCTTGAGTCAATGGATGAATACAAGCCAGAAGAATTCCAAGACCCTGAGAAGGTGAAATATTTCACAGGGCTGCCAAATCATCTGGTTCTGATGACACTATTTAAATTTGTAGAGCCTGCGTTAGACCAGACTGGGCCAGGATGCCTCACATCTTTTAAAAAACTCCTAATTTGTCTGATGAGGTTGAGATTAAATATGCCAATAACAGTGCTTTCATACATGTTTAAAGTTTCACCAGCAACTGCATCCAGAGCCTACACTGCTGCCATTGATTCATTGTATGTGTATCTTAAGCCTTTAATTCACTGGCCAGAAAGGGAACACATCAAGGAAACTATGCCACGCTGTTTCAGAGTGAATTTTGGCATGGCAGTAACCGTAATTATAGATTGTTTTGAAATCTTTACTGAGCGTCCATCTGATTTAAAAGCCAGGGCATTAACATGGTCTTCCTATAAACATCACCACACGGCCAAATATCTCATTGGGATCACACCACAGGGAGTTATTTCTTTCATATCCAATGGTTGGGGGGGTAGAGTGTCTGACAAACACCTCACAGAACACTGTGGCTTTCTCAACAAGCTGAAGCCTGGAGACTGTGTACTTGCTGACAGAGGATTTAGCATTGCAGACAGTGTAGCATCTGTCATGGCATCTCTTGTCCTACCAGCCTTTACAAAAGGGAAAAAACAGCTGTCACCACAGGACATTGAGAACACAAGAAAAATTGCCAATGTTCGAATACATGTCGAAAGGGTCATTGGACAACTCAGACAGAAATATACATACCTAGGCAAAGTCATGCCTGTTGATAACCTCATAAGTCACACCACACTGACTTCCGTATCCAGCCTGGGAATGTCTTCTACAGGACTTATGAGGTATCTACAGGCCTTACTAGGTAAGTATATTTCTGTCTGAGGAGTACAATAAGCCTTTAGACATGTATTCGAACATTCACAATTTGTCTTGTGTTCTCAATATCCTGTGGTTAAAGCTTTTTTCCCCCCACCCTTTGTAAAGGCTGGTAGGACGAGAGAAGCCATGTCAGATGCTACACTGTATTCAATGCTGAATCCTCTGTTGGCAAGTACAGTCTCCAGGCTGGTTGAGAAAGCCACTGTTTGTTGTGCCCCCCCCCCCCCCCCACACAACCTTTGGATATGATACAAATAACCCCCTCTGGTGTGATCCCAATAAGGTATTTGTCTGTGTGGCAATGTTTATAAGACCACGTTATTGCCCTAGCTTTCAAATCGGATGGACACTCAGTAATTATAGATTGTTTTGAAATGTTTACTGTTACTGCCATGCCAAAATCTGAAACAGCGTGGCATAGTTTCCTTGATATGTTCCCTTTCTGGCCAGTGAATTAAAGGCTTAAGATACACATACAATGAATCAATGGCAGCACAGTGTAGCTCTGGATGCAGTTGCTGGTGAAACTTTAAACATGTGTGAAAGCGCGGTTATTGGCATACTTAATCTCAACCTCAGACAAATTAGGAGTTTTTAAAAAGATTGTGAGGCATCCTGGCCCAGTCTGGTCTAACGCAGGCTCTACAAATTTAAATAGTGTCATCAGAACCAGATGATTTGGCAGCCCTGTGAAATATTTCACCTTCTCAGGGTCTTGGAATTTTTCTAGCTTGTATTCATCCATTGACTCAAGCAAATGTTCATTCTGCATCTTTATTTGCTGCAACTGCTCTGTCAAAGCTGCAATGTCCTGGCCAGAGACATCCGTTTGGCTGTCCTTGCTGCTCTGTCTGTCTCCCTCCTGGATGCAAACTCCTCCAAATGAGCTTTTTTTTTAAAGCTGTGAGGCTCAGTCTGTGTGGCTGTGTGGCTCAGTCTGGTCTAACGCAGCCTCTACACTAACACTTACCGGTAACAAAATGATCAGAGCATATATGTATCGTAGTCGATCACCTGTTTTAACATTGAGGTCGTCTCTCCTAATCGCCTGAATACATTTTTGTCTCTCACGGCTCAAAGACTCAGTTTGTTCCCCCTGTGCTGTCAATATTTTGGGGATTCTCAAGATTTTTTTTTTTCCAAACTTATAACTTGTATTACTGCAGAAAACTACTGCACAAAAATTCAGCATTTTGTCACCAGGTCGACACGTTAGTTAAACCTAAAATCAAAGTGACTAATTTTAAATGACAGAATATTAACTCACCTAAGCAAACACAAACACAAACACAACGCCGACTACGAACTGCTAGGCTGAGCCGTAGGCACGGCTCCGTTGGTAGCCAGCGTTGCTGAGGGGCCAGACTCCATGACAGTCTTGGCAGAGGCTTCTGGGCCTCATGGCGGTGGTGGGCATGCCGACTACGAACTGCTAGGCTGAGCCGTAGGCACGGCTCCGTTGGTAGCCAGCGATGCTGAGGGGCCAGACTCCATGACAGTCTTGGCAGAGGCTTCTGGGCCTCATGGCGGTGGTGGGCACGCTGACTACGAACTGCTAGGCTGAGCCGTAGGCACGGCTCCGTTGGTAGCCAGCGATGCTGAGGGGCCAGACTCCATGACAGTCTTGGCAGAGGCTTCTGGGCCTCATGGCGGTGGTGGGCACGCTGACTACGAACTGCTAGGCTGAGCCGTAGGCACGGCTCCGTTGGTAGCCAGCGATGCTGAGGGGCCAGACTCCATGACAGTCTTGGCAGAGGCTTCTGGGCCTCATGGCGGTGGTGGGCACGCTGACTACGAACTGCTAGGCTGAGCCGTAGGCACGGCTCCGTTGGTAGCCAGCGTCGCACTGCCTGCAGACTCGATGGAAAAGAGGACTGCACCAACATGGGAGCAGACCTCACCCAGTCCTGTGAGGAAGAAATTATGTTATATGTAACCTTATTTTCAGTACATTGTGTTGTTCATCTCTGTTCCCTATGATATATTATATATTACATAACATAGACCTGATAGTGATAGCTATGATACAGCTTGTCCTTGTATCATGACAGTATAACCATGGTCTGATTGCCTGTGCTCCTGCCAGAATGACTACCACAGGCATGTGCATACTAAAACAACTCCCCTGTCCACTTATGTGCTGCTATTATAGCACAACCACCACCTTTATCAAGGGCCTCTGAATCCTTTAATTCATATTATTGATCGATACTAAATTTCACCACACCTGCCTTGCAGTCACAATTGGCAGCAAGCACCTTTCCAGTTTGCTGTGATGATCCAGGGTTGGCTTCTCCCTCAGTTGCTGTGAGTGGAGCACATAGACAGAACAGACCAGTAAAGTATTAATTTCTTCAGCTTAAATAAGACAACACTGCATGCCCCACACTATAAATTTAATAATATCTAAAGCAGGGGTCTTCAACAGTCATGGACCCTTTTTATCATACCACTGGAAGCCTAGCATGGATGATCTTTTCAATATATCGCTTCTTCTCCGCCTGTGCGAGATGTGCTGTCGGGTCCATCGCTGCAGTGTGTGTCGCTCCGCCCGGATATATAGACAGCCTGGTTGTTTACATGCCGACTCATCTTCCAAGATGGCGCCGGCACCAGAGGGGGGGGGGGCGGCGGGGCGGGGCCAGAAAGGCCCCTATTAACTAAACTAACTAACTAACCCTATATTTATTGAGTCAATCATTGAACCCATTGGGTAAACGGGGGGGAGGGGCGTCCACTTCCGTCTGGGTGCTTCTGTGTTTATTCCTACTAACAACAACACCACATGTTTAGGGCAGTGCATGGTGCTGAGAGGTGAATATTGATACACACAACTCTGTCTCTCTATCGCACGCACGCACACACACACACACGCACGCACACACCCACACACTAGAGGTGGCCCACTAAGGGCATCAGGTCACCTGAGGAAGAGTTCAGGCCTCCCAGTGTCTCATATAACCTCCAACAATATGTCCTGTCAGCATGACTCTCTCTCTCTCTGTGCACTGTCACAAGGTCTCTCTCTCTCTCTCTCTCTCTCTCTGCGCACTGTCACAAGGTCTCTCTCTCTCTCTCTCTCTCTCTCTCTCTGGTGGATGTGATTGTCTGTCTGTCTGTGAGTCTGTGAGTCTGTGAGTCTGTCTGTCTGTCTGTCTGTCTGTCTGTCTGTCTGTCTGTCTGTCTGTCTGTCTGTCTGTCTGTCTGTCTGTCTGTCTGTCTGTCTGTCTGTCTGTCTGTCTGTCTGTCCATATGGTGTGGCAAAAGGTCAAGTAATAAACTTTGATAAGTTATTAATGTTGTGTCTCTCCCCTCCCCTCCCCCCTTTCAAAGTCAAACAGTTTTAAGTTAGCATTACTATGTTGTCAAACACCCACTACTCACACCATCCTCATTTCCTGGTCAAAGTTACACAAAAGAGTCACCACTGAATCCACTGCTCCTTTTATAGGTGGAGGATTCAAATTGGGTTGCGCCATGTTGCAGGGGTGCATGTATCTGGCAATACATACTATTTAGTATGATTGCGACGAGACGGGTTGTTTAAAACCTGGTTTGTTAATTACTTTAGGATTGACAAGTATACTGTAAAGGTTTGGAAATGTTTTCTGTGTTACATGTTCACTATAGATTTGTAAGTGAATGCTTTGGGGAAACCTGTCTGTAGACAGATGGTTTGGGCCAATAGTCAGAGGCCTGGGTTTGAGTTGAGGTAGTCAGTCCATGGTGAGGCATGGGGAGAGAGGGGGCACAATGCGGGAGGCTCTGCACTATAGGACAGTGTTAGGACTGGTAATGTCCAAGACTGGGTGCTTGAATTTAAGCATGTAAGTTAAGTTTTTTTTTTTTTTTTAAGTTTTTTTTTTTTCGTGAAAGAAGTATTCTCCTGCGAAATTATTTTGAACATTATTTTTGGAAACCTTTGAAGAAATAAATCTTTGGCAACGATGGAGATTTTTGGTATGTAATTTTTCTGTGCACCTAGCCCTCATCAAACGGACTCATTTACAGGGAACTTATGTACACATACATACATATATAAACCATCTGCCCTGATTCTTTCCCCTCCTGTATGTACATACTGTACATACATAATATAACTGTACATACATATATAACTGTGCATACATAATATAACTGTATAATATAACTGTTCATACATATATAACTGTGCATACATAATATAACTGTACATACATAATATAACTGTACATACATAATATAACTGTTCATACATATATAACTGTGCATACATTATATAAATGTACATACATAATATAACTGTACATACATATATAACTGTACATACATAATATAACTACATACATAATATAACTGTACATACATAATATAACTGTACATACATAATATAACTGTACATACATAATATAACTGTTCATACATAATTATATAACTGTGCATACATAATATAACTGTACATACATAATATAACTGTTCATACATATATAAACCATCTGCCCTGATTCTTTCCCCTCCTGTATGTACATACTGTACATAAATAATATAACTGTACATTTTTTTCCACATAATTTCTTAATTTCATATATATCTTCCATTGTAATACATTATTTGATTTAAAGGTATATTCAGTGATTTCACTTAATTCAAATATCACTTATTTTTTTGTTTTGTTGTGATAATCCTCCCTACTATAGAGTGTGCTGACCACAGGGTTGGGAAGTAACGGATTACATGTAATCCGTTACTGTAATCAGAGTAAAAAAAAAAACGTAACTGTAACGTCTTAGAGTACATTTTAAAATGTGTAATCTGGATTACAGTAACGGGGGTGTTGTAACGGGGGTTACATGAGGATTACATTCTTCCCTTCCCCTCATTAATTTTACAAACAAGTTATAAATTATTATAACACCAAACGGAATGGATTGGAGTTGAGTGCAGCGCGCACCTCTCTGACTCTGTGTAAAATCCTCACAGAGGCTGCTGCTGGTCAGGGCAGTGTTGCCAACTTGCGAGAGAAATAAGCAACCAGGTCTATGAAAACAAGCCCAAAAGAAGCGACTATAAAAGGCCACACGAGCACTTCAAAGCTATCTATATCGTCCATTAAACAATGTGCATATTTATATATGTTGGCTATTTAAAAATGGACGATCTACAAGCTCACAACCGTTCTACCATTATTTACAAGCAACTTCAGAAATATAAGCCCAATGTGGCTTATAATAATCAGACCAGGCAACACTGCAGAGATACTAGATAGGAGAGCATATATGATATATTGGATTGGGGGGATAAATAATGGGTAGCGCAGTCTTCTCTTTTAGGTCAAATACAATGAGGCTTTTTATTTAAAGAGTAGCCTACGGGGTATAAATATAATTGTATAGGGCTGAGTTCTTTGTAGACTATATAAATGAGTCTTTACTGTCTAGTCAATGTTTTAAACTCATGCCATGTCTATCTAAATGAGTGTCAGCCAGGAATGTCAAAAATAGTTTTTATTTGCCACTTTGACCACACATGGATGGAGTTGTTGGTTGTCAAAGTTGTTGGTTGTTGTCAATCAAACAATCAAAATGGTTCTGTACGTCAAGATGCATTTTTCTTATGATCTGTTATAAGTTGACACAATGGGCTGTATTTTGCGTGTCTTAAGTACCAGGTCTTATTCCCTAACTTGAGTAAACTAAAGACCTGGAGGCGTGATCAATGCCATTTGGCTATTCTGAGTGGCCAAAGAGCATTGATCACGCCTCCAGGTCTTTAGTTTACTCAAGTTAGGGAATAAGACCTGAGAGAGAGGTCAAATTCTTAACAATTAAATGACCTTAACCATATTTCAGTTGTCCTTATCTTAATTTCATAGGCTCAACATTCTTGTCTATCAATGGTAAAACTTGTATTATCTAATTAAATTGAGTTTTACTTAAAAGTAATCCAAAAGTAACTGAAAGTAACTTGTAGTTACTTTTTAAATGGAGTAATCGGGATTACGTTACTGACTCCATTTTTTAGCAAGTAACTTGTAACTGTAGGGGATTCCTTTTTAAAAGTAACCCTCCCAACCCTGGCTGACCATATAAGGAGTTCCTCCCTGTCCCCAGTTAACCCCTGGGGGTCAAAAAACCTTAGGTTTCGTTTTTGACTCTCTATCCTGATTGGACGAAAGGCTGGGTCCCACAGCCAAAAACGAAACCTAAGGTTTTTTGAGTGAAATCACTGAATATACCTTTAATAGCTTCTGCCTTAGCATTATTTCTTTGAGCCATATATTGTCTGAGTTCTTGGTCCAACCATGGAGATGTAACATTTCTTACAGTTCTCTTTTTTACAGGAGCATGTTTATCAATAATTGGCATTTACAAGTTATTGAGAGCCTCCAATGCAGTGTTTGGATCATCTTCCTGTAGGACTGTTGACCAGTCAATTTCCTTTACCTCATCATAATAATTGTTTTCATTAAAATATCTAAACATCCTCTTTTGAATAATTTTCTGACCTGATTTTGTAACTTTAGTCTTCCTTCCAATTGCAACTATATTATGATCGGTACAACCTACAGAAATTGATACTGCTTTCGAGCACTGCTCAGCCACATTTGTAAAGATTAAATCAATACAAGTTGATGTTTTTGAACCATCTGCTTATATAGCATATTCTTGTTGGTTTTTTAACAACTTGTGTCAGATTACAGGTATCTGCACATGGACGCAATTTACCTCTGAGTGCACAGGACTTTATATCCCAGTTAATATGTATGTCTCCCAGATAATACATCTCATTATCTAAATCACACACCCTGTCCAACATCTCACACATTTGATCAAGGTACATTACTGTTGCATCTGGTGGCCTATAACAACACCCAATAAGTACTGGTCGTAAATGAGGTAATTGAACTTGTAACTGCAGATTACTTCCACTCCCAAAACAGTTAGATCATCCCTGACTCTTACTGGTATATGGTCTTGAACATAAATTTGCGACTCCTCCACCATTTTCATTCCTATCTTTCCTATAGATATTGTACCCTTCTATCTTTATTAAATAACAGCTTATTGTTGGACCTAGACGTGTTTCTGAAATTGCCAAGATGTGTAAATTACAGGGCTGACCTTCGATTACGTTTTTGATGATCGACGCTTTGGTTTAAACAACGCTATAGCGGAGAGAAAGGCATGCTTGGATTTGTATCATTTATTTTAAACGATAAGCCTTTAGGGCTGACCAATGAACTATAGGCTTAAAATAAAACAGCGATATAGCTGCAGAAGATAGAGAGGAGCGCATATTGGATTGGTCTTTTATTTAACAATTAAACAGCCTGAAACAGGCATTACCTCTCCATCAAATAAAAATATATATAATCCAAACTCCTCTGTCAATTGTAAACGAACGGTAAGATGAATGAACTCTTCAAGCCTGACACTTGTCAGAAATAAAATCAACCACAGTTAATTTGATTGATCATAAAGTTAATGTGACTGTGAGTGTGCGTATATATATATATATATATATATATATATATATATAAAATATATATAAACTGCACAGATTATAGATCACTTGGAATTATAACAATCTGTTGAGTATTGCCTGAATAATGCCACTAGTGAAATCCCATTTTTATCGACATGCGATGGCGATGCCGATGGAGAAATATATGTAACCCAGGTGGAAAACCCAGCTTACAAGCTAAAAGAGTTAACAAGGTCAACCAAGCTATTATTTTATTTGTATTGAAATTCATTACAAGGTATTGTTTTATTTAAAAACATGTACAAAATAACCTACCTCAGAACTAATGATACTCAATGGTTTAGTTGTTCATGAGGTATACTTGGAAGCAACACGAGAGGGCAGCACTGCTTTTTACAAGCACACAATTCAATTCAAAGGGCTTTATTGGCATGAGAAAACATACGTTTACATTGCCAAAGCAGAAAGAACAATACAGCAATACAATCAAAACAAAAATTATGTACATTTGAAGGTCAGAATCTTCAATAGATCAAATTCTATGTACCAAGGTCACTCGATGCAGGTATAGTGCAGGAATATACACAATGATTCGTCTTTAGGGTGGTTGTGTTCCATTTGATATCCTTCTCCTATCACAGCAACTCACAAATCTTGCTGCTGTGTTTGCACATTGTTGTACTTCGCCCAGCAGATATGGGATTTTTTTGTCATTGGTCATGTTTTCAAAATCTCTGTGTGTGGTTGTAATCTGTGGGAAGTATGTGTCTCTGATGTCTTGGTACAATGGACAGATGGTTAGGAAGTGTAGCTCGGTTTCCACTTCATTTAGTGTGCAGTGGGTGCATAGTCTGTCTTCTCTCGGGACACAGGTCTGCCTATGACGGCCTTTCTCGATCGCGAGACTGTGCTCACTGAGTCTGTACCTGGTTAAGATTTTTCTTTGTTTTGGGTCGGTCACAATGCTCAGGTATTCTGCCACTGTGTATTCTCTGTTTAGGGCCAGATAGCATTCTAGTTTACTCTGCTTTTGTGTTGCTTCTTTCCAATGTGTCAGATAGTTTTCCTTTTGCTGTTTTATAATTTGGTTTAGTCCAATGCGTTTTCTATCTCGTGGCTCTGTTTGTGTTTGTGCCCGGAGTTCCAGGGCCAGCTGGCTGAGGGGGCATCTCTCTAGAGTTTCACTGTGTGTGAGTGCCTTGTTATGGAGTGCATCTAGGTCACTTTCTTTTAGGTGGTTGTAGAACTTAACCCATTCTGACCTGAGATCAGATTCATACGAGGTTTTCCACTGGACACACACTGGTCTGATTAATCAATTATGACCTGAGATCAGATTCTAAAAATGTCAGTCGTTCTTGGATTTTCAAAAATAGCAGACCTACAAGCTCGTAGCGCGCCACTCGGTGGCGCGATATGAGCTTGTAGATCTGCTATTTTTCAATAGCTAAAGCATAACATGATGCCGACACCAAAATGGGTGCCCGGTCAGAATTGGTTAAGTGCTCTCTTTTTTATTTTGATTATGAGTGGGTATCGTCCTAATTCTGCCCTGCATGCATTATTTGGTGTTTTTCGCTGGGTACGGAGAATGGATTTGCAGAGTTCTGTGTGTAGGGTCTCGGTTTGGTGTTTATCCCATTTTTCAAGGTCATGGTTTGCTAATGGTCCCCAGATCTCGCAACCATAGAGGGAAATTGGTTCTATCACAGAGTCCAGTATTTTAAGCCAGGTTTTAATTGGGATGTCTATTTTGATGTTTCTTTTGATGGCATAGAATGCCCTTCTTGCCTTGTCTCTCAGGTCCTTTACAGCTTAGTTGTAGTTCCCTGTGCTGCTGATGTTTAGGCCAAGGTAGGTATAGTTTTTTGTTTGTTCTAGTGGGATTGTATTTAGGAAAAATTGGTGGTTTTGGCGGCTGGGCCTTTTTTGAAATATCATGATTTTAGTCTTAGTTAGGTTCACTGTCAGGGCCCATGTCTGGGAGAATTTGTGTAGGAGATCAAGTTGCTGCTGTAGTCCTTCCTTGGTTGGGGACAGCAGCAGCAGGTCATCTGCGTAAAGTAAGCATTTGATTTCTGTGTTTGCCAAGAGGATGCCTGGAGCTGTAGACTGTTCTAACGTTTTTGCTAATTCCTTGATATGTTGAAGAGTGTTGGACTCAGGCTGCATCCCTGTCTGACTCCTCGGTTTTGGGGGAAAAAGTCTGTGTGCTTTTCGCCTATTTTAACTGCACATTTGTTGTTAGTGTACATTGATTTTATGATGTCATAGGTTTTCCCCCCAATGCCACTTTCCAACAGTTTGTACATCAGGCCCTCATGCCAAATTGAATCGAATGCTTTTCTGAAGTCGACAAAGCAGGAGAATAATTTGCTTTTGTTTTTGTTTATTTGGTTGTCAATTAGGGTGTTGAGAGTGTAAATGTGGTCTGTTGTGCGATATTTTGGTAGAAAGCCAATTTGTGATTTGCTCAGGACATTGCTTTCTGTGAGGAAATTTAGAATTCTGTGGTTGAGGATCATGCAGAGGATCTTTCCGAGGTTGCTGTTTACACAAATCCCGCGGTAGTTATTTGGGTCATATTTGTCTCCACTTTTGTGGAGTGGCGTTATCAGCCCTTGATTCCATGTGCTGGGGAAAATCCCAGAGCTGAGCACGATATTTAGGAGTTTTAATATGGCCAGTTGGAATTTGAGGTCGGTGAATTTTATCATTTCATTTAGGATTCCGTCTGCCCCACAGGCCTTCTTTGTTTTAAGTGTTTTTATTTTGTCTTGTAGTTCTTTTAGGCTGACTACCAGAATCTAGTGGATTCTGGTAGTCTTTTATGGCTGACTCTAGGTTTTGTAGTTTATCTCTTATTTGTTTTTGCTCTTTGTTCTTCTCGATTGGGCCAAAGAGTCTAGAAAAATGGTTCACCCATATATCTCCATTTTGGATGGGTAGTTCATCCTGTTTTAGTTTATTAAGTCTGTTCCAGTTTTCCCAGAAGCTGTTTGTCTGCACACACTTGAAAGCATATCACAACAGCGCAGCTGAAAGTGACGTCACCACGTCTACACTCCCTCTTTCATGTTGGCGCGAATGCATAGAAGCAGCAGTGGATCAACTGAGACAGATTACGTTCATAAAAACGATATAAATAACAGAACAGATACACCAGCTGTGGCTACAGTGTGGTGCTGGGGGAGACCGGGGTGAGTAGTGCCACTTTTTACTTAAAGTGTCTTTGAGGCAAGGGGATTACAGTAATGCCTCCAACTAAAATATGTACATATAGTTTAGAATGTTGTGCATCCCTGAGAACAATCACTTTGAATCTTAAATAAACTGTTTAAGAAATATAGCTTCAGAAAGAAAAGTGGTTTCGTGGCACAACTCACCCCCGGTGTGGGGTAAGATGTGCCATTAGAGAGAATACGCTGGGGTAAATTGTGCCATTGATAATTGGGGCAGGGGGAGGGGAGGAGGAGGGGAGGAGAGGGGAGGACTGGGCAGGAGGAGGGGAGGGGAGAGGGGAGGGGAGGGGAGGAGAGGGGAGGACTGGGCAGGAGGGGAGGAGGGGAGGACTGGGCAGGAGGAGGGGAGGGGAGGACTGGGCAGGAGGAGGGGAGGGGAGGAGGGGAGGACTGGGCAGGAGGAGGGGAGGGGAGGGGAGAGGGGAGGGGAGGACTGGGCAGGAGGAGGGGAGGGGAGGGGAGGACTGGGCAGGAGGAGGGTATGGGAGAGGGGAGGAGAGGGGAGGACTGGGCAGGAGGAGGGGAGGGGAGGAGGGGAGGACTGGGCAGGAGGAGGGGAGGAGGGGAGGACTGGGCAGGAGGAGGGGAGGGGAGAGGGGAGGGGAGGACTGGGCAGGAGGGGAGGAGGGGAGGACTGGGCAGGAGGAGGAGAGGGGAGGACTGGGCAGGAGGAGGGGAGGGGAGGACTGGGCAGGAGGAGGGGAGGGGAGAGGGGAGGGGAGGACTGGGCAGGAGGAGGGGAGGGGAGGACTGGGCAGGAGGAGGGGAGGGGAGGACTGGGCAGGAGGAGGGGAGGGGAGGGGAGGAGGGGAGGACTGGGCAGGAGGAGGGGAGGAGAGGGGAGGACTGGGCAGGAGGAGGGGAGGGGAGGGGAGGAGAGGGGAGGAGAGGGGAGGACTGGGCAGGAGGAGGGGAGGACTGGGCAGGAGGAGGGGAGGACTGGGCAGGAGGAGGGGAGAGGGGAGGGGAGGAGAGGGGAGGACTGGGCAGGAGGGGAGAGGGGAGGGGAGGGGAGGACTGGGCAGGAGGAGGGGAGAGGGGAGGGGAGGGGAGGACTGGGCAGGAGGAGGGGAGGAGGGGAGGACTGGGCAGGAGGAGGGGAGGGGAGGAGGGGAGGACTGGGCAGGAGGGGAGGGGAGGACTGGGCAGGAGGAGGGGAGGGGAGGACTGGGCAGGAGGCACCGGGCATCGCTGCCAAGTTTTTAGGAGAGCGAAGGGATGGGCGAGAGAGAGGAATTGAAACCCTGTCAGTCTTCCTTTCGTATTTGCGAGGCATGATGGATTTTAGTCTAAAAAAAAGAATGTCACATAGTTTTAGTGATCAAATGTAAGAATACAATGTACAATAACAATAAAATACAATAAAGTAGTATATAGTTAAACAAACAAAGAAACAAAAACAAAAACATAGGTTGGGGTGAGTTGTGCCACTGGCACAACTCAACCCAGGCCCTTTGGCACAAATCACCCCAAGCCCACCTTTTTGAAAAAAAAGCATTCCCTAGCTTTTTTGAGCTAGCATCATGCTAACTGTATAGACTCATAGTGTAGCTTACTAGTGCACTAAAACATGTGTGAATTGTTTTCAAAGTTGTCTACAAGTGTTCATACAAAGAAATAAAAAAAACCTTTATCATAGAAATTTTACTTTAGAGGTCCAAAAACAGTTTTTTTAGTTTAAATGTGCTAACCTCTCAAGCCAGGTGCTTCCCTCTTCAGCAGGCTGAGTGAGATGGATGCCTCATCAAACTTAAGTGGTCACATGATCAATTTCTTCTATGGTTTTCTAGATAACAGGGGTGGCACTAATTGCCCCATGGCACTACTCACCCCGGTCTATGTTAGCCTTGCCAGGGGGGAATCCTGCAGCCCACTGTTAACCCACTCGGTGAGATAAACAAACCAACACATTGACATGTTTTGCTAACTAGCTAATGCTAACGTCTTTCATACATAATGCTAACAGCTAGCACCCTGTTTATACAGGCAAACCCCTGTTGTGAGACTTGATCCCTGACGTCGCTCAGTACTGGAACATTGGATGTGATTCGGTGAGATATCTGTGGCTGTTGAAATGTTGTTGTAACTTACTAGTGTTGTGGGAAATATATGATTTTACTGTTATTGTACTAACTGCACAAAAACGGGATTTGATTTGAGTTATAAGATGCACTTTCAAATGGGAAATGTTACAATTATTCCTTATGGTGCAAATGCATTTTAAAGGTGCATTCCACATGTTTTGGTCATAAATGCTAAATGACAGGAGGTATTCTATTATATTATCAGTATGTGTTAAACACAGTGAGAGTAAATTAGTGCCTTTGTGTACTGTATTATGACAGAAAAGCACAATGTGTATTTTATTTTGCACTAAAATCTAATTTTGAGTTCATGATTAATAAGAGGTATTTGATATTTTTGTATGTTGCTATAATGGTTAAACTGAAGCAGTTTAATACTTTTATTTTGTATTCAACCAGTTATTGGTTAAAAATATGCCAAGCATATGTGACTGTATGTGAAGATATAATTCTAAAAATTCATTTCATATGGTATTTGGGTTTAGAGTTAAAAACTGAGTTCATAGAGTATTTGCATTCCGCAATACTCAGTTGATATTGAGATAAAAAAGGTTGTACAACAAAGAACATGATAGAGATACTTGAAGGTATTTAATTCATATAGAGTTAGATTATAGAACTAAAAGACCTGTTTCAAATACAGGTCAGGTTTTTTGATGAGGTTGAAGATTCCCGGAGACCAGTATTCCTGGAAACCAATATCCCTGGAGACCCAGTAACCCTGGAGACCTAGTTGATGGCGAGCTACCCAGTTTGATGATTCCAGGATCCAGATCTGCATCAACCACGTTCTCAGACAGCAGACGGCCGGTCTGTTGATGGTAGGATTGTGCCAGTCACCCGACTGGTGCTGACCCGAACGCGTGTTAATTAAGAGTGCACTCCAACGAACATTGGTCACATAGACCCGGTCTGTGTGGAACTTAGGATCATAGTCAGACCTGATCAGTCTGATCCCAACGAACTATTGACTTGACTTTGGACCCAATACTGACAGAGCTCTAAAAGTGACGACTTCACTTAAAGACATTTCTTTTCTATTTTTATTTTGGGGGTTATTGTTTGCCGGCTAATGTACCATTGTTTATATGTATTTCATGTTCACTATATGCAGCTGCTTAAATACTAAAAGGGTGCCAAGAGGTTACTCAACAAAAGTTACTGTGTCGTCTGATGTGTCACTGTGGTCATTGTACATCGAACATAACAGCTTTAACGGACCTAGAACAAAGCGTCCACCGTAATACGCAGAGTGGGGTACAGGTGGGGGTTACATATAGTTAAATTACCTCATAGTCATGCTGCATGCGCTGTTGGTCGATGAAGAATTATAATCCAAGGTTTGTCAATCATATTATGGTTTATGGTTGAAAGTAAACCATAATAAGTAAACTTTAAGAAGAGATCTGCAGTAATTGTGCTGCAGACAGTGCAGAGCGCATGAGAGCAGCTCCGCTTGCTAATTGAGTTGACATTGGCGCAACTTCACTGCATGGCATTACAGTAATTAGATATTTGCCAGCACCTGCTCCAATATAGGCCTAAATCAAACTTTATTTATATAGCACATTTAAAACAATAAAAGCTGACCAAAGTGCTGTAGGCCTACAGGCTGAAACAAGTGGAGCATCACCATCGGCGCACAAAAAAAAAACATAATTAAAAGAAAAAACACAGGCAAATAGGCTACATAATTACAATAATACGATCAGGTGCAATTAAATGCCAAAGAGAAAAGGTGTTTTGGTCTGGGTCTGTAGGAGCTGCTCTGCTGCATGGGAGTTCACAGTGATGGAACAGGTCAGTCTTCAGACAAGAAAAAAAAAAGATATCGCTGGCAACGGCAAAATCAATTCTCCGCATCGCCAAAAGAAATCTATAGGCCTAGTTTCATTCGTGCCATTATACTCAGCCAATATGCACAACGCAGCGCATGAGAATCTTTGAATTTTTGGTGCGCGCACTCACCATGTGAATCCAAGCAGGTCCAAGCAGGCTCCACAAGGTTCTCAGCGCAATGGCGCGTTGATAAAAGTTGAGATTTTATAGTGGCATTATTCAGGCAATGCTCAACAGATTGTTATAATTCCATGTGATCTATAATCTGTGAAGTTTATATTTTCATTTGGGTGTAAGTAATGTTTTTATATGACTTATAAAACATGGTAGCCTATATTTAATGTCCACTGAGCTGTGGTGCGCTTCCTTGTTTGTAACATGGGGAAAGAGGAGGAGTTGCGAGGTGCTGCGAGGCGCAAGCATGGCCGGTGGTTCCTAAAGTGGGGTCCGGGAACCCCTAGGGCTCCATGAGGGAGTTCCAGGGGGTCCCCACCTACAGTAAATGATAATTAGGAACCAAATGGACTATTACGGGTCTGTAACTCAGAGAGTGTACAAATGGAACCAAACGGACCCCTTATCCATTTGTACACTCTCAGAGTTAAATTAACATTGAGTTTAAGATATAAATTGGGGTCCAACAGAGTGCTTGAAATGAAAATGGTTGAGAATCACTGCTAGAACCGTAATAAAAATCTTCTCTCATGGGGGTCCGTCCTGGCATATCTTTTCAAGATGTATGTTAACTTAGCAGGCTAATAAATGTTGATTTATGAGTCCTTGACATGAAAAAGCAATTGTATCAATTGTATGTACTGTACATCCTTTTTTGTTCTGATCAATATCAAGCTGGGTCTTTGAGATGAAAAGCTTTGAGAAGGACTGCAGTTAGTGTTATATCCAGCAGGTGTCACTCTTTAACCATTTATGTTTATGGCGTAAACAATAATTTGTTATCATTATTTAACAAGCTCTTGTTAATACTTTTATGTAAAATAGAAAGAAAATCACAGGCACACCTGAGCACTTTCATTTTATGAATTAAAAAATGTATATACTGTAATGTCCATTAAATACATAGGTCATACTTGTGTGTTAACCAGCACAAATAGCTGATCTGCAAGCTCACAACGTGTTGTGAGGGAGCTTGTAGATCAGCTACATCAGTGTTACCAGCTCTCTGACTACATGACATCATTAGAGAGTGCCATATGAGTTCTCTGGTGACGTTTGAGAGCACTGCTCTGGCTGAACCGTTTCCCACACTGGTCACAGCCATACGGCTACTCTCCTGTATGAATTCTCTGGTGATGTTTTAGATGACTGCTCTGGCTGAACCGTTTCCCACACTGGTCACAGCCATACGGCTTCTCTCCTGTATGAGTTCTCTGGTGACGTTTGAGATGACTGCTCTGGCTGAACCTAGTCCCACACTGGTCACAGGCGTAGGGCTTCTCCTCTGTATGAGTTCTCTGGTGACATTTGAGAGTATCTTTCGTGCTGAACCTAGTCCCACACTGGTCACAGGCGTAGGACTTATCTCCTGTATGAATTCTCTGGTGAACTTTTAGAGTACTGCTCCTGCTGAACCTAGTCCCACACTGGTCACAGGGCTAGGGGTTCTCTCCTGTATGAATTATCTGGTGATATTTGAGATGACTGCTCTGGCTGAACCTAGTCCCACACTGGTCACAGGCATAGGGCTTCTCTCCTGTATGAATTATCTGGTGACTTTTGAGATGACTGCTCTGGCTGAAGCTTATCCCACACTGGTCACAGCCATACGGCTTCTCTCCTGTATGAATTCTCTGGTGACTTTTGAGTTGACTGCTCCGGCTGAACCTAGTCCCACACTGGTCACAGGCATAGGGCTTCTCTCCTGTATGAATTCTCTGGTGACTTTTGAGATGACTGCTCTGGCTGAAGCTTATCCCACACTGGTCACAGCCATACGGCTTCTCTCCTGTATGAATTCTCTGGTCACTTTTGAGTTGACTGCTCCGGCTGAACCTAGTCCCACACTGGTCACAGCCGTAGGGCTTCAAGCCTGTATGAATTATCTGGTATTGGTTGAGAGGTCTATTTGGGCTGTAGACATGTTTGAGTTGGGCAGGAAAGACATCTGGGATGGAGAATGAGGAGAGAGGAAAAAACATGAATAATTTTTTTTTAAATAACATGCAAGCTGTGTTGTACGCACGCACGCACTTTGTCCAAAAGAGACCTTTGCCCAACCGCATGTGCACACACACACACACACATACACAGAGATATTTGTCAAACACAAACACAAATGAAGATCTCTATGTGCCCCCGCACCACGCACGCAGTGCTAGCTAGGTGGTGTTAGCAGGACTTAGGATGAAGCATTACTCGTTTCTCCACTGAGTACCCACAACGTTTCTGCACATGTGCTTTCTATTGAAGATGAAATCAAAGTGTACAGTGACATGAAAACATGCACATACCTTGTAGGCCTATGTGTAACTTTATCACAGGCTGCTTCAGCATGGCTGCCTGGTAGATCTGTTCCTTCTCTGACGCAGCAGCTGAAAAGCTGTCGGACGACATCTCTATTTCAAAAACTCCAAATAGCGGTTCACTCTGATGGTCCACATTTGAAGCCCGCTTTTACCGTCTGGGACTTTCCTCACTGGCATTCGATGGTCGTGAGGTCAATGACTTGACTCGGTCCTCTGCTCTGCTTTCTGACTAAACTCCACCCACTCTCCGGTCTCCACCCACTGCTACAGCACTCACAGAGTCACATATCAAAGTCCCCCCCCCCCCCTGGCCTCTGCTGTACATATTCTTTCTTTTGATTTCTAACCGTTTTATATCCTATATCTACAACTTGTCCAAAATGCAGCAGCTAGAGTTGTAACTAGAACTAAGATGAGAGAACATATTACTCCAGTTTTGGCATCACTGCACTGGCTTCCTGTTGTTTTTAGGATTGATTTTAAAATTATTTTAAAGGTCTTCCACTGCTGGCCTGCTCGCTTTTCCTAAAAAAATGGCAACTAAAAAATATGGGGAAGCAGCTTTTTGCTTCTACGGGCCGTCGGCATGGAACAAGCTCCCACTGTACCTTCGTCACTCAGCCTCTGTAGACATTTTTAAAGCTCAGCTTAAGACCCACCTCTACAACATTGCTTTTAAGTGATCTTTTTTTTTTATTATTATTTTTATTCTGCTTGTTTTTAATGTCGTTGCCTTATTTTATCTGTTCTTATCTTTGTACCATTGTCCTATTGTTTTAACTGCTTGCCTGTTTTAATGCTGTTTTGTTTTGCTTTTATTATCTTTTCTGCTCTGTAAAGCACTTTGAGTCCTCAAGGGTCTTCAGCTCATGCATATAATCAATCTCCTCCATGGCGTTGCAACATCCTCTAATAAACAAACTGTATGCCTGTAGAGCGCAAATATCTTCAGATCGTATTGCTGGCCATGAAAGCGCCTTTTCCATGTAGGCTGAGGTGATTTTCTGTTAATTTCCAAAATGCTCCAACAGCAAAGCCTATGCCATGGCATATCCTCTGTCATGAGCCAGATGTTGACAGCTTCTGACAAGCTCCCTAGGCTGCCCCCTAGTGTACTGTTCGAGGTAGTACAGTGTAGGGTTGTCAGTCCTTGCTTCAATGCTGTGCTCAAAAGCTTAATATGAATGAGTGATAGTGTAAACAGTGCCCATCAAAAACCTAAATTTCTCGTTTAGGCAGGAATGCCAGAGATTGTCGTTGAACAAGCAAAGCTGTAATTTGATTGTGTTGCTCCAAAGCTGTTATGAGCTGATCACTGCTGCTTGTTGTGGGCTGATTCCTTGTGGCTGGGTGAATGCTTTGCTGATTAACTCCATTTTCCCTTTTAGGTCTTGTGCCTAATGTGAAGATGAGTTGGGCTTGCCACCTATTGGCTTGTTATCGGGCACAAATGATCTTGCATCTGCACTCAGGGGCAGAGCCGGACTTACCGTTGGGCTAGGGTGGGCTGCGGCCCCCCCATTCCTTTTTAAATATATTATTATAATTATCTATGTTTCAGATTACATACATGTATACATAAAGGCATTACCTTTAATCCACCCGACACTGAAACATAAAGGTACATATCTTCATATAAACAGTACAAGTATGTATATGTAAGTTTTATATATGTAATTTGTAAGTTGATGAGTAGTATACTGTGGTTACTTGGGTTGTTTTATGCGTATGCCGTGGACGCATGATTCTGAGAGTGACATAATGAAGATATCTACCAATGCTAGGGTATAACTGGCTTTCGATGGTGACGTAATAAAGATATGTTTCAGTGTCGGGTGGATTAAAGGTAATGCCTCTATGTATACATGTATGTAATCTGAAACCTACCTTTATTACGTCACCATCGACAGCCAGTTATACCCTGGTATTGGTACATATCTTCATTACGTCACTATCAAATCATGCAGCCACGGCATACGCATCGGAGCACCGGACAAACAGTGATTCATGTCCAAACGAGTTCATAAGTTTAAAATGTTTACTAGTTCAGTGCACCAAATATCACAGTATACAATTTCCAATAAATATTATGTAAGAATTGTAGGTTGTGGGTTATTATCTTTAGCACACAGGCATTGGTATACCAGTAAAAGTATTAGGACCAGGATGGATAATTTAAAAGGTTCTCATTTATTTAGCAGTCAGGGTTGGCAGTCAGGGAATGGTGTGGAATTGAGCTGATGGAACTGTTCATGATTTTAAAGCTAAACAGAAACAAAGGAAAAACACATTCAAACAAAGCACATAATTACCAACTAAAGGCAACTTACAGGCAATGAATCATACATAAATCGTTTCTCTTAGAAAGAATCGTTGCAGGTGTGATTCACTCACTCTACTCAGGTGTGTTGGAGGTACTCAGTCTGGCTCCTCTTTCTACAGCCGCCCCACCAATTATTATTTTTTATTATTGGACGAAAATGTCCTTAGTATCAGTTGGAGCCGGCTATACCCAGGGAGGCAGGGAGGGCAGTATCTCTGTTCAGCCGCCCCATGATCAGCATACAACCCCAAACAGGGTGGAGACGGGTTCTGGAGGATGACCAAGCCAGTGGGGGGGGGGGGGGGGGCAATGCTGGTGGGGCACCTGGAGGGGGGCTGGTGGAACCTGGGTTGGGAAAGATGACCTGGTGGCAGTGGGTGCCAGAATGGGAGGTGGATGCACCGCTGGAGGGGTTGCAGGGGGCATCTGTGGAGGGGCTGGTACTGGAGGGGGACCTGGGGCTGCTGGTACGTGCTGGGGGGCCAATACCAAATTCGGCACTATGTCCATTTCGCCTCAGGGTTTCCAGCTGGGAGGAGGCGTAGGCTGGCTTCTGGGTGGGATCATAGTACGGCTGGTGGAGGGCATACTGCTGGGGGGCCGCCGGGGGCCATGGTTGCTGCTGAGGGGGGGCTGGGGGCCATGGTTGCTGCTGAGGGGGGGCTGGGAGCCATGGTTGCTGCTGCTGAGAGGGGGCTGGGGGCCATGGATTCTGCTGCTGAGGGGGGGCCGGGGGCCATGGTTTCTGCTGCTGAGGGAGGGCCGGGGGCCATGGTTTCTGCTGCTGAGGGAGGGCCGGGGGCCGTGGTGGCTGCTAACGGAGGGCTGGGGGCCATGGCTGCTGCTGTGGGAGGGCTGGGGGCCGTGGTGGCTGCTAACGGAGGGCTGGGGGCCATGGTTGCTGCTGCTGTGGGAGGGCTGGGGGCCGTGGTGGCTGCTAACGGAGGGCTGGGGGCCATGGTTGCTGCTGTGGGAGGGCTGGGGGCCGTGGTGGCTGCTAACGGAGGGCTGGGGGCCATGGTTGCTGCTGTGGGAGGGCTGGGGGCCGTGGTGGCTGCTAACGGAGGGCTGGGGGCCATGGCTGCTGCTGTGGGAGGGCTGGGGGCCGTGGTGGCTGCTAACGGAGGGCTGGGGGCCATGGTTGCTGCTGCTGTGGGAGGGCTGGGGGCCGTGGTGGCTGCTAACGGAGGGCTGGGGGCCATGGTTGCTGCTGATGGAGGGCTGGGGGCCATGGCTGCTGCTGAGGGAGGGCTGGGGGCCATGGCTGCTGCTGAGGGAGGGCTGGGGGCCATCGCTGCTGCTGAGGGAGGGCTGGGGGCCATGGCTGAGGGTAGCCAGTGACCTGGACGGCAGGATACAGGATACTGTTGTGAATAAATATGTGCAAAGAAGCTAATTTCAACAGTGAGCAAACCAAACGTGAATAAACCAAATATAAAGTGCAAAATGCGGTCAACAAATATATCAGGGGCGACAGGGCCTTATTTGTGGACTTAACTTAAGACCTGGAGGCGTGATCAATGCCATTTGGCTATTCTGAGTGGCCAAAGAGCATTGACCACGCCTCCAGGTCTTAAGTTAAGTAATAAAACCTGGTACTTAAGACACGCAAAGCAGCCCTATGTCTTCAGATAGGTATTTATGTGCCTATATATCTCAGTTATTAGAGGGCACTACCCGACACCCAGTCTGCAGGTTTTTAGAAAGCGGGCCGAACCTAACAAACAATAGCCTATGAACCCAGGCATGTTGAGTAGGCCTAAACCAAAGTTTTATGTTAGATAGGTTGAGTATTGTAGCATGTAGAAACTGCCCGATGCTAACTTGCATAATTGAGCAATTTTCATAATTGGCATAATATGTGACCATTCCATTAACAAAGAAGGCAAAAAATAAAAAATGTCATCATGCTTTATGTAGCATGTGAAATGTTTTCATGATGCTAAAGTGGATCTGAAGACATTGATTATGTAATAGTATCCCTTACCTCTCCTGTACATGATCAGGTATGCACTAGTGGATCTGAAGAAGTAAAAGATACATTTAACAGCATAGTTATCTTTTGGATACAATACCACATTCTAAGAGATAAAAGAGCATAGATGAATAAAGAGCATATGTGACATAGCTTACTTGTGTGTGTCGTTTTGTGTAAAACGTCCATCTTGAGCCTGCAAGATGTAGCATTTGACATTCAGTTACTTAAGGCAAGCTATTTAACATATATTTAACATTTCATATATCGTCTGTCGGGTAGAAAACCTCATGGTCACTTGATAACCGCATGTAGTCTCCCCATGGCTGGAAACGTTATTGTACCGATCCATTCATCGTGATAGATGTTGGATACTCAAAATGACATGATTCATTCTCTGAATAAACCTAAAGCAAAATGACACTTTGTAATTTTGTCACTGTTACCTTTCTCAAAACGCGTTGCTTGTGACTGAGTAGGATCAAGTATGGGGCATAGCAGTGCCGGCCATTTTCTGGTTCCATCGTTCCCGACCCCATTGATATTTCCCAAAAAGTATTTAGGCTACATAAATTAATTAAGCCTATAGAATCAAGTCATCCAGGATCCTGGTGAATAATAACCACAAAACCCTGCTTTCTAGGGCTGTGGTTCCCAAACTATTTCATGTCAAGGACGCCCAAATCGACACTCATTATCCTACGGAACCCATTAGATGTATGCCAATGTATGCCAATGACCCCCAGAAGAGAAGATTTTTACGGCTCTAACAGCGATTTTCATTTCAACGACCCCCAGTTTGAATGAATAATGAATAATTGTTTATTTCGATTTTTTTTCAAATTTAAAATTAAACATTATTTTAAGGTGATCGAAAGGCATAGGTGGAAGCTTATAGCTTTTTTATTTGACATGCATTTGGCTACGGACCCCCATTTAATGCCATTTCTATCTCTGGGACACCAATTTATATTGTAAAATCAATGTTAAGTTAACTCTGAGAGTGTACAAATGGAACCAAATTGTACACTCTCTGAGTTACAGACCCATAAAGGTCCATTTGGTTCCTAATTATCATTTAGCTGGGGACCCCCTGGAACTCTGTCAAGGACCCCTAGGCGTCCCCACACCCCACTTTGGGAACCACTGTTCTAGTGATTCTAGGCTTAAAAGAATAGATATTTCTGAAATATCAATGGGAAAAATGTATTTGTACGCACTAATGTTTCTACTCACCTCACAGACCCTCAAGTCATTAAAGTCATGCCAGGTGTTATCGAGAGACTGGATGGTGGCGGTGTAACGTCCACCTCTCAGAGTACCAAAGTGATTTACCATTCCATACAGTTGATACTTGACGTTCTATTCATACAAATGAAAACATGTAACAAGTAATGAGATCAAATTATTAAATAAAAATCACACTTGTGTGCAGTGAGTGCATGGTACTCTTATCATCATACATCATCAATCATACTATACATCGTCATACATCACATTCCGTGCTCAGCCAATCAGATCATTACATTCTGTGCTACAAACACATTCCGTGCTCATCCACACAAACACACAAAGCTGTGCATAGGAGGCTAGCGCTTCTTAAAAAAGAAACGCCATTCAACAAATGGTGGCTTCTTCATACCTTTATCTCTAAAGTGCGTGGCACATCTACAGAGCAGTCCATTTTGAAGTTTGACATGGTGTTGTAATCAAAGTCAAATACATTGAGGTGTACAGTCAGAATCTGGGGACACTCCTCCATTTCACACTCCTAAGTAAACATGAAACAACACTGGAATTAATCAGTACATCAATCATAAATAAATACAAAAAATAAATGAAAATACAATTTCTAAAACTCACAAGGATTGCCTTTGCATTTCCCTCACAGTCGTCACAATACATCCAATTGTCTGCACTGGCTGATGTAGGCTCAAAAAACATTGCAATGCCCTCTTTCTGGAAATGCATCAACATTGTAATTAATTCCAAAATGACATCCATATCTCACAGCACACAAAAGAAGGTTAAATAATGAACATTAACGTTCTCCTATACCAAGCTGTAGTCTTGATTTTCCATTCGTAGTGGCAGGGTCCAAATTGAGGCTTTTTGCTCATTCACAATGTGTCCGTCAGAACACTGAGTTCTGTGTTTCAACTGTCCTTGGAAGACCTAAATAAAAAATATAATTATTACTGTACCATGCTGTAATGTATATTTATTTACAATATATATTTTGTTGTTCTTTTTGCATGCAGGCAGTGATTTACAGTTTCTCACCTCAGATGCCTTGGAGCTGACCATACTTAAAATCTTCTCTAAGCATTCAGCAGCATCACATTGAACAAAAACTGTATAATTAACACATGAGAGAAGTCAACACAATGAAAGTTGAATTATTCAACTAGACTAGTCTTCGATAAGTGATGGTCTCTGGCTCTCTGCTCTTTTGCTGTTATCACTGATTTATCAACATACCGTTTTGAATCCCAAATGTTGCAGTGATGGCATTTGTTCTGCAGCTTCCTTTTTCCAAATTTTTAAATAAGTTTAGCAGTTGAAGGTCATAATAATTTTCTGCATCTAACCTGTGTGGGAAAAGAACCGTCTCATTGAAACATTGACCATGCTGCAAAGCAAAGACTTTTTGGTCTGATTTTGACTGACATTTTGTCAAAACGTAGGCCTACAACACTTTCTAATCAATTTTAAAAAAGAAAAAGAGATTTGATTCAAGTTTCTATTTGAGAACACAATGAAACAATGTAGTTTCAATAAATAAAAAGATCTTTTGAACATTTTCTGAAAATAGTCAAATAGCCTAATGATCGAAATACTGTATAATTCTATATGAATTGGTAATTTTGTGTTGTGTTCGTAAGCAGATATCCATATCAAACCTTTCTTTGAACTCGGTTGTCATGAAGAGGATTTGTAGAACAGAGTTCAGGTAACAGGTGGCTCCCTGATTATGCAAGCCATGGAAAACAGCGGCCTGACTCTGTCCCTTTGACGGAGATTCTAAGTGAATACAAGACGGGCTATACAATACACTCGGTAGCATAGATCTGACATGGTTGTACAGTTGGTGCAGTTTGTTGGCACCTTCTTTGTCAGAATTGTTGGCACCTTCTTTGTCAGAAGTTGTCTCTTTGGTTGAGTTTGGTCCATTCATTGTGGGTTTGGAACGTGTCTTCTTGGGGTTGTTGACTTTCTCATTTTTCTCCATTTTCCTGAGTTTGCAGTCATTCTTCTCACTATAATGAGAAGCAGAAAAAGGCTCTCGGCTGACCTCATGGCCTTGAAGACTAGGAGTATCTCCTAGAAATGTCAAGCAAAACAGAAATAAGGATCAGTTGCATGGCTTAAAAGTAAAACGGTTGATCTGCTTATGAGGATCAATAAACTTGATAAACTATTTTCCTGAACCAACCTGATTCAGGTTGGTCCAGATTACATGGACTAACGTAGCCTGTGTTCTTTGGTCTTGATATCCTGGAACCATCCTTCTTTCCGTCACATGCTTCCTTTTGGACAATACCCTTCACTCCTCCATGGGTCTGACTGTCAAATGGTGTCTCCTGTTCTCCCTGTTTCTGACTGCCATATGCTCTCTGACCACTGTCTTGATCAGGAATATGTTCTGAAAATTTAAAGAAAAACCTAGAAGTTAAAACAACGGATGCTAACTTGCATATGTTGAGCAATTTTCATAATTGGCATAATATGTGACCATTCCATTAACAACCTATAGAAGGCGAAAAATTCAAAATGTCATCTTGCTTTATGTAGCATGTGAAATGTCAAACTAGGGAGTTTTCATGATGCTAAAGTAGATCTGAAGACATTGATTATGTTATAGTATCCCTTACCTCTCCTGTACATGATCAGGTATGCACTAGTGGATCTGAAGAAGTAAAAGATACATTTGACACCATAGTTATCTTTTGGATACAATACCAAAGAGACCACATTCTAAGAGATAAAAGAGCATAGATGAATAAAGAGCATATGTGACATAGCTTACTTGTGTGTGTCGTTTTGTGTAAAACGTTCATCTTGAGCCTGCAAGATGTAGCATTTGACATTCAGTTACTTAAGGCAAGCTATTTAACATTATATTTAAATTCATATATCGTCTGTCGGGTAGAAAACCTCATAGAGTAGGTCACTTGATAACCGCATGTAGTCTCACCATGGCTGGAAACGTTATTGTACCGATCCATTCATCGTGATAGATGTTGGATACTCAAAATGACATGATTCATTCTCTGAATAAACCTAAAGCAAAATGACACTTTGTAATTTTGTCACTGTTACCTTTCTCAAAACGCGTTGCTTGTGACTGAGTAGGATCAAGTATGGGGCATAGCAGTGCCGGCCATTTTCTGGTTCCATCATTCCCGAATCCATTCATATTTCCCAAAAAATATTTAGGCTACATAAATTAATTAAGCCTATAGAATCAAGTCATCCAGGATCCTGGTGAATAATGACCACAAAACCCTGCTTTCTAGGGCTGTGGTTCCCAAACTATTTCATGTCAAGGACCCCCAAATCGACACTCATTATCCTACAGAACCCATTAGAAAATGTATGCCAAGGACCCCCAAAAGAGAAGATTTTTATGGCTCTAACAGTGATTTTAATTTCAACGACCCCCAGTTTGAATGAATAATGAATTGTTTATTTCAATCTTTTATTTATTTATTTCAAATTAAACATTATTTTAAGGTGATCGAAAGGCATAGGTGGAAGCTTATAGCTTTTTTTATTTGACATGCATTTGACTACGGACCCCCATTTAATGCCATTTCTATCTCTGGGACACCAATTTATATTGTAAAATCAATGTTAAGTTAACTCTGAGAGTGTACAAATGGAACCAAATTGTACACTCTCCGAGTTATAGACCCATAAAGGTCCATTTGGTTCCTAATTATCATTTAGCTGGGGACCCCCTGGAACTCTGTCAAGGACCCCTAAGCGTCCCCAAACCCCACTTTGGGAACCACTGTTCTAGGGATTCTAGGCTTAAAGTAATAGATATTTCTGAAATATTAATGGGAAAAATGTATTTGTAGTATGCACTAATGTTTCTACTCACCTCACAGACCCTCAAGTCATTAAAGTCATGCCAGGTGTTATTGAGAGACTGGATGGTGGCGGTGTAATGTCCACCACTCAGAGTACCAAAGTGATTTACCATTCCATACAGTTGATACTTGACGTTCTATTCATACAAATGAAAACATGTAACAAGTAATGAGATCAAATTATCACACTTGTGCAGTGAGTGCTGTAGCGGTTTGTTGGGGCGAGCTCGCGTCGGGGTGCCAGTCAGAGACCCAGTCTGACAAAAATAGGTAAAATAATAACAGCCCCAACCACCGTACAAGGGATAGACAAACAAATATATCAACCCCTGAAACAAACAGTAGACACACAACAATACCATACAGAATCACAAAGGAAACACGCACACACAGAGGACTTCATTTACGTGAGCAGTGTATTGTATATTCAATCAACAGTGACACCAAACCAAATCCAATAATAACTGTTCAATGTTCCCACGTCACGTCACGTGACAAACGATATGATGTACAAATAACGTTCAGGCACGCAGCACCAGTATCCACAGTTTGTGAGTTGAGTGTTCCCCCCCAAACAAATGAAATAACAAAACAAAACAACGTCAGTCCGCACGTCAGACAGTCATGTTCAGAGCGCTGTGTAAATCCCTTACTGAAAGATGACGCGGTTAGCGTGTCCGCATCTACGATCCGGGGTGATCCACATTAATCCATACCGACACGGTGTTGTCAGCGACGCCAGCGAGAGCCGGGCGTCGGACGAGCAGCCACGCTCCGACGGGGAAACCACTACTCTCACGGTTAGGATGGCGTGGTGTTGGGCAGTCCCACGGCTGGCTACAAACTATGAACCGTTTGTCGAGATGACAGCTCACAGCTGTCAGTGTCACTTCCTCAAACTCGCTCCCGTTCCATTCATGCATTCTCGTAGCCCCGCGGGCACGTGACGTAGGAGTGTCAAAGTCTGCGTGACGTGCGTGCGTGCGTGTGCATGTGCGTAGGAGAGGGGTTACAGGCGCGGAGCGCCACACTTCCCCCCCCTTGAAGAAAAGCTGCAAAGGGTTTGAGCTTGATTTCCTCCTCTGCCGTCCTCTGCCTCCCTGTCCGAACATTCAGCTGGTGAAAAGGCTTTCTCCGAGGCATGTGGACTAGACGGGAAGCCGGGGAACGATTCCTCGTCCGTTTCCTCTTCAAAGATCTCCCGGAGCCGTCTTCTCTCCAACATATCCCACTCTTGGGCAGTAGGAACTAGCGCAGAGGCAAGTTTTGTGGAGGAGGCCGTTGGGCTAGTGGGGAAGCCCAAAAAGTCCTCGTCATCACTCTCCTCGTTGAACATGGCCATGACCTTCTCTCTTCCCAGCTTATCCACTTCCTGAGCAGTGGACACTAGCGCAGAGGAAAGTTTGGTGGACGAAGTAGGGAAGCCCAAAAAGTCCTCGTCGTCACTCTCCTCATTGAATATGGCCATGACCTTCTCTCTCTCCAGCTTATCCACTTCCTGAGCAGTGGGGTAACAGGGCTTCAAGCGTGCCACATGCACCACCTTCCTATTTTCCCCACTGTCCTCCAGGACAACGTCAAAGTTGACCGGGCCCACCTGAGCCACAACGCGGTATGGCCCTAGCCACTTGGGAGCCAACTTGGCCGCAAAGGCTTTCTCTGCCTTGGATAGTGGATGGGACCGAAGCCATACCCGGTCTCTTTCCTGAAACTGCTGGTCTCTGTGAGTTTTGTCATAATTCCTTTTTTGTCTGGTTCTACTTTTTGTGAGGTTTTCCTGTGCAAATGTGGTGAGATCCTGAAGTTTGGTTATTGTTTTGTAGGCTGAAGAGTCAGGTGTCGCCCCTCTGGGTTGGAGCAGGACATCGGCAGGCCCGCGGAGGGTTCGCCCGAGGTTCAGTTCCGCTGGGGTGACTCCGGTGGATTCGTGGACTGCCGAGTTGAGAGCAAACCGGAATTCGGGCAGGTGTTTGTCCCAGAGCTTGTGATTCTCCCCTACATAGGAGGCGATCATTTGTTTCAAGGTCCGGTTCACTCTCTCTGTCATGTTGGTTTGGGGGTGGTAGGCGGAGGTTTTCTTATGTTTCAGGCTCCATTTGTCACAGGTGGCTTTGAACAAGGAGGAGACAAACTGGCATCCCTGGTCAGACAAAATGTAGTTGGGGACCCCCCATCTGGTGAAGATTTCCTGAATGAGGGTTCGGGATACCGTCTCTGCTGTGGCTTTGCGAAGGGGAAATAATTCGACCCAACGGGTGTAGTAATCCACAAATACCAACAGGTAGACGTTTCCTTTGGAACTCCTAGGAAAGGGACCCATCAAGTCCACACCCAGCATCTCCCAGGGGTGGTTCACGACCGTCTGCTGTAGCTTCCCAGCGACCTTGCGGCTCTCAGGTTTGTAGCGTTGACACACTTGACAGTTCTGTACATATGCTTTAACATCCAGGCTCATTCGTGGCCAGTAGACCAGGCCTAGCAACCTCTTGTAGGTCTTGTACCTGCCCAGGTGTCCAGCCAATGGGTCCTCGTGGATCAGCTGAAACAGCTGCGAGCGGAGACTCTCAGGAATGAAGACTTGATAAATGGTTTTATGTGGAAGTTGTAACACTCGGTACACTTTGTCTTCCAATATGGTGTACTTTGTGGTCTCTGATAAAGTGATTTCTCCTTCATCCATCACAGCCTGATACAGCCGCTGGCAGTCTGCATCCTCCTGTTGCGCTCTCCAAATTTGCTCATCCGAGATGGGCAACTCCTTTCCCCCCTCCGCCTTGACTGACAGCAGGGTGGCACAGGCAGGTGGCAAGCTGGTGGTTGGGGTGAAATCGTATGGAGCTCTGGATAAGGCATCAGGAACGATGTTGTACTTTCCTTTCCTGTATTCCACGGTGAACGTGAACTCCTGCAACCGGAGAGCCCACCGAGTGAGCCGTGCATTGGGTCTCTGGCTCTTGAGCACCCACAGCAATGCTGCATGGTCTGTGACCACCGTGAAGACCCTTCCGTCCAGGTAGTAACGCCACCTTTCCAGAGCCCACACCACCGCCAAGCACTCCTTTTCCGTGGCCGAATAATTGCGTTCTGCCTTGTTCAGACTCCTGCTGCCGTATGCCAGGACCTCTTCTGTGCCAAGCCCAGTTTTTTGAGCCAGCACCGCTCCAAGGCCAACGTCGCTGGCATCGGTATAGACGACAAAAGGGAGGTCAAAGTTGGGATGGCCTAGGATGGGTGGGGAGACCAGACACTCTCGTAAGTGGTCGAAAGCCCCTTGGCACTGAGGGGTCCACTTGAACTTAACGCCTTTGCGTTTCAAGGCGTTCAGGGGTTCTGCTACCTGAGAGAAGTTTGGGACGTAGCGATGGTACCAGCCCGACATACCCAGGAACCGCTGAACACCCTTGATGTTAGTTGGCACAGGGAACTCGTCGACCGCCTTGGTTTTGTCGGGGTCCACCTGAATTCCAGCCGCCGAGACCCAGTGACCCAGAAATTTGAGGGACGTTTGGAAGAAGTTGCATTTCTTCATGCTGACGGTCAATCTCGCCTCCCTGAGCTTTTGAAACACCCGCTGCAGGTCGCAGAAGTGCTGTTCCCAAGATGGTGAGTAGACAATTATGTCATCCAGGTATACAAAGCAAATATTGCCTTTCAGCTCTCCTAAGGTGAGTTCCATCAATCTCTGAAATGTTGCTGGTGCATTTTTGAGACCGAAGGGCATCACTTTAAACTCATACAGGCCAAAGGGACAGGTGAAGGCGGTTTTGTCCTTGCTGCACTCGTCCATGAGGCACTGCCAGTAGCCACTTTGAAGATCGATGGTGGAGAACACCACCGAGCCGGCCAGTGAGTCCAAGATCTCCTGTATGGTGGGGAGAGGGTAAGCATCGGTTTGTGACACTGCGTTGAGCTTGATGTAATTCACACAAAACCTGATTTTCCCATCTTTTTTAGGGATGAGGACCACCGGAGACGCCCAAGCCGAAGAGGAGGGTTCAATGATGTCGGCTGCTAGCATCTCCTCGACTAGCTCCTTCATCACCTTCATTTTTGCCGGGGAGACCCGGTACGACTTCTGTTTGATTGGCATCTCCTGTGTAAGGAAGATTTTGTGTTTGAGCACATTTGTTTGGCCCAGTGCAGAGGTGCACACATCAGCATTGCTCTGTAGGAGCTCGAACAACTGCTTTTTGTCATTCCCATCCAATTCCGCTTCCTCCACTGCCTTCTCCCACAGCTCTGCGTCCCGGGAGGGGGGAGTGACCTGTGTGGTCCGGCGTGGATCAATGGCTGTGTAAAAAGACAGCACGTCCTTCTTCTCCGCTACCGTGAGGATCTCTGTCTCCTTTTCAAAACTGTAGAGTTTTTCCTCCCTCTTGTTCCTGAACCAGTAGGAATTCTGGCCAACATCGATCTGTAGGCCACTTAGGCTTAGATAGTCCAGACCAAGAACTGCAGGGAAGGCCAGGCTTTGTGCTGAAAGTACTACCACCGGAAGTGTGCAGGTATGGTTATGTAGGTCTACCACCACATCCTGCCATCCCAATGGCCATCTTTCTCCTCCATCTGCCAGATACAGGGGCTTTCCCTCCCAGGGTTGTAATTCCACGTCCTTCTTTTTAATGGCCCCCCATAGCTCTTCACTGAGAAGTGTGTAGGAAGATCCAGAATCCACCATAGCCCTGACCCTCACAGCACCAAGGGTTATGGGGACAGCCAGCTGGCGAGGGAAAGGTCTGGAGTTGAAGGGGAAAACCTGCTGTGGTGGCCGTTGATGTGTCACCGCATGCATTATGGGGTTGCTGCTGGTGGATGGCCCAGATGAAGATGGCGGTTGGTCCGTGGACTTTGGATTTTTCCCTTTATTGGACACAAAGTTTGGGCAATTGTGGGGTGAATGTGATCCCTTACATCGCCAGCAGTATGTTTGAGCAGCGGAGGACGATGTTTGTGGGGCGGTGGTGGGTGTAGTTACTGCAGTTTGCGGTTTGTTTGTTGCTGGGACGTGTTTCCTGGTGGCCTCCTGGTGTAGCTGCTTCTCCTTGTCCTTCTCCAGTTGCTGTCCCAGCCTCACCAGAGCATCCACAGTCTTGACCCCGCTGCTTCTCAGCTGACTCGCCAGTGCCGGGTGAATGCTTTTCAATATGAGCTGGATGACTTTTCCCTCCGTAATATCTGGGTTCCACCGCCGGCAGAGCGCTCTGAACATGTAAGCAAAGTCTCTGATGCTTTCCCCATCTCCCTGCACTCTTGTCCTGATCCGTTCTTCCAGCTCATCCATATAGTCCTCTGAGAGAAATGCTGACAGGAAACCCTGTTCAAACTCCCTCCATGTAGAGGTCTCCCGCCTGACCACGTCCCACCAGTCTCGGGCTGTGCCGAACAGGACGTTGCGCAGGGTGGCCAGCAACTCTTCATCAGAAAGTGGGTTCAAGGCCAGATAATCACGACACTGTTCCAGGTAGGTGAGAGGATCAGTGTCATCTTCCATCCTACCAAAACAAGGGAATTGTAATCGGATTGGGCTCTTCATCACTCTTCCCCCCAGGGCCCCCTGGATAGGAGAGCCCATGTGCGCTGGGAATGGCTCTCCACCATGAGCAGCGTGCATGGTGGACTGCAGTCGAGCATCGACCTTGGGCCCTGATGAAGGTAGAGCGACAGAAGGAAGCAGCAATGGAATAGCGGTGCTTTGTCCTGCTGGTGGTGGTATAGAGGCCTGTGAAGTTTGGAGGGTGTGTTGTTTAATGTTGGTAACCTCCTCAGCCACACTGCTCAATAAACCATGACATGTTGTTATGTCCTGTTGCAGGTGAGTGACTGTCTCGGCCATTGGAGTCATGACTCTGTGGACATCCTTGAGCACTTCCACCTGGTACTGGTGAAGCCTCCACTTGATGGTGTCCACCAACTGTGTCCTGAGATATTCTGCATGCTGTTTAATGTGATCTTTCATTTTTTGCTCCCCTTGCTCCTGTCTCTCAGTTAAATTCTCTTTTAGAGCAGACAAGGTGTCATTCATTTTCTGCACAGCAGCGTGTTGCTCCATTTTTATGTTATACAGTGCGTCCCTGATTTTATTTTGACCTTTTTCCAGAGTATTGAAGCTGTTTTTGAACTGATCATATTGGTGTAGTGGCTGCATTGGGGCAGCGACGGGTTCCTCCACAACCAGATCCATATCTAAAACAGCCCGGTCCGTGACGGAGACTGGGGTCTGTTCTCCAGGAGATAAAGCCTGCTCTCCAGGTGAATGGCTCAATCCATCTCCTTCACTGCCACCAGGGGGAGCTGCCTGTTCATCACCAGACTCATCCGCTTCCCCTGCTGATGTTCCCATGTCATCCAGAGAAATAAGCATTCTTTGCACCATTTCCTCCATTTTGTTTGACATTGTCTCCTGGTTTTTAGTTGAAATGGTGATTTAGTTGATGAAAATGATTTTAGTTGAAATGATGATGGTTTGTTTCCCAGTGCTCTGTTTTTTGTTTTTGTTTGGTCGTTTCTTTGTTTGTTTGTTGAATAAACTGCGTTGTCCTCCAGTGTGTTTTCCTTTTAGACCAAGCCAGGGATTGTGGGTTCATTGGTATTTTATTTTGTGTGCACACGTTTTTGTTTGTTTGATTTTCCAGTGCTATGAGACTGGGGTGCCACTTTTTAATCCCTGGCTTTTTTTCCTAAGCCAGGGATTGTGGGTTCGGGTCCCATCTGGGGTGCCACTTTTTATGTAGCGGTTTGTTGGGGCGAGCTCGCGTCGGGGTGCCAGTCAGAGACCCAGTCTGACAAAAATAGGTAAAATAATAACAGCCCCAACCACCGTACAAGGGATAGACAAACAAATATATCAACCCCTGAAACAAACAGTAGACACACAACAATACCATACAGAATCACAAAGGAAACACGCACACACAGAGGACTTCATTTACGTGAGCAGTGTATTGTATATTCAATCAACAGTGACACCAAACCAAATCCAATAATAACTGTTCAATGTTCCCACGTCACGTCACGTGACAAACGATATGATGTACAAATAACGTTCAGGCACGCAGCACCAGTATCCACAGTTTGTGAGTTGAGTGTTCCCCCCCAAACAAATGAAATAACAAAACAAAACAACGTCAGTCCGCACGTCAGACAGTCATGTTCAGAGCGCTGTGTAAATCCCTTACTGAAAGATGACGCGGTTAGCGTGTCCGCATCTACGATCCGGGGTGATCCACATTAATCCATACCGACACGGTGTTGTCAGCGACGCCAGCGAGAGCCGGGCGTCGGACGAGCAGCCACGCTCCGACGGGGAAACCACTACTCTCACGGTTAGGATGGCGTGGTGTTGGGCAGTCCCACGGCTGGCTACAAACTATGAACCGTTTGTCGAGATGACAGCTCACAGCTGTCAGTGTCACTTCCTCAAACTCGCTCCCGTTCCATTCATGCATTCTCGTAGCCCCGCGGGCACGTGACGTAGGAGTGTCAAAGTCTGCGTGACGTGCGTGCGTGCGTGTGCATGTGCGTAGGAGAGGGGTTACAGGCGCGGAGCGCCACAGTGCATGGTACTCTTATCATCATACATCATCAATCATACTATACATCGTCATCCATCACATTCCGTGCTCAGCCAATCAGATCATCACATTCTGTGCTACAAACACATTCCGTCCTCATACACACAAACACACAAAGCTGTGAATAGGAGGCTAGCGCTTCTTAAAAAAGAAACGCCATTCAACAAATGGTGGCTTCTTCATACCTTTATCTCTAAAGTGTGTGGCACATCTACAGAGCAGTCCATTTTAATGTTTGACATGGTGTTGTAATCAAATTCAAATACATTGAGGTGTACAGTCAGAATCTGGGGACACTCCTCCATTTCACACTCCTAAGTAAACATGAAACAACACTGGAATTAATCAGTACATCAATCATAAATAAATACAAAAAATAAATGAAAATACAATTTCCAAAACTCACAAGGATTGCCTTTGCATTTCCCTCACAGTCGTCACAATACATCCAATTGTCTGCACTGGCTGATGTAGGCTCAAAAAACATTGCAATGCCCTCTTCCTGGAAATGCATCAACATTGTAATTAATTCCAAAATGCACACAAACAGTACACAAAAGATGGTTAAATAATGAACATTAACGTTCTCCTATACCAAGCTGTAGTCTTGATTTTCCATTCGTAGTGGCAGGGTCCAAATTGAGGCTTTTTGCTCATTCACAATGTGTCCGTCAGAACACTGAGTTCTGTGTTTCAACTGTCCTTGGAAGACCTAAATAAAAAATATAATTATTACCATGCTGTAAATGTATATTTATTTGCAATATATATTTTGTTGTTCTTCTTTTTGCATGCAGGCAGTGATTTACAGTTTCTCACCTCAGATGCCTTGGAGCTGACCATACTTAAAATCTTCTCTAAGCATTCAGCAGCATCACATTGCACAAAAACTGTATAATAACACATGAGAGAAGTCAACACAATGCAAGTTGAATTAATCAACTAGACTAGTCTTCGATAAGTGATGGACTCTGGCTCTCTGCTCTTTTGCTGTTATCACTTATTTATCAACATACCGTTTTGAATCCCAAATGTTGCAGTGATGGCATATGTTCTGCAGCTTCCTTTTTCCAATTTTAAAAAAAAGTTTAGCAGTTGAAGGTCATAATGATTTTTTGCATCTAACCTGTGTGGGAAAAGAACCGTCTCATTGAAACATTGACCATGCTGCAAAGAAAATACTTTTTGTTCTGATTTTGACTGACATTTTGTCAAAACTAGGCCTACAACACTTTCTAATCAATTTGAAAAAAGAAAATAATAAGATTTGATTCAATTTTCTATTTGAGAACATTTAAGTAGAATAGATTTTATTGAAACAATGTAGTTTCAATAAATAAAAATATATTTTGAACATTTTCAGAAAATAGTCAAATAGCCTAATGATCGATATACTGTATAATTCTATATGAATTGATGGTTTTGTGTTATGTTCGTAAGCAGATATCCATATCAAACCTTTCTTTGAACTCAGTTGTCATGAAGAGGATTTGTAGAACAGAGTTCAGGTAACCGTTGGCACCCTGATTATGCAAGCCATGGAAAACAGCGGCCTGACTCTGTCCCTTTGACGGAGAATCTAAGTGAATACAAGACAGGCTATACATTACAGGACCACTCCGTATTATATATATGAAGACAAGGTTGTACAGTTGGTGCAGTTTGTTGGCTCATACCTTCTTGGTCAGAAGTTGTCTCTTTGGTTGAGTTTGGTCCATTCATTGTGGGTTTGGAACGTGTCTTCTTGGGGTTGTTGACTTTCTCATTTTTCTCCATTTTCTTGAGTTTGCAGTCATTCTTCTCACTATAATGAGAAGCAGAAAAAGGCTCTCGGCTGACCTCATGGCCTTGAAGACTAGGAGTATCTCCTAGAAATGTCAAGCAAAACAGAAATAAGGATCAGTTGCATGGCTTAAAAGTAAAACGGTTGATCTGCTTATGAGGATCAATAAACTTGATAAACTATTTTCCTGAACCAACCTGATTCAGGTTGCACTTCTCCAGCTTTTTCATGAGCTCTCTGACCACTGTCTTGATCAGGAATATGTTCTGAAAATTTAAAGAAAAACCTATAAGTTAAAACAACGGATGCTAACTTGCATATGTTGAGCAATTTTCATAATTGGCATAATATGTGACCATTCCATTAACAACCTATAGAAGGCGAAAATTTCAAAATTTCATCATGCTTTATGTAGCATGTGAAATGTCAAACTAGGGAGTTTTCATGATGCTAAAGTATATCTGAAGACATTGATTATGTAATAGTATCCCTTACCTCTCCTGTACATGATCAGGTATGCACTAGTGGATCTGAAGAAGTAAAAGATACATTTGACACCATAGTTATCTTTTGGATACAATACCAAAGAGACCACATTCTAAGAGATAAAAGAGCATAGATGAATAAAGAGCATATGTGACATAGCTTACTTGTGTGTGTCGTTTTGTGTAAAACGTTCATCTTGAGCCTGCAAGATGTAGCATTTGACATTCAGTTACTTAAGGCAAGCTATTTAACATATATTTAACATTTCATATATCGTCTGTCGGGTAGAAAACCTCATAGAGTAGGTCACTTGATAACCGCATGTAGTCTCACCATGGCTGGAAACGTTATTGTACCGATCCATTCATCGTGATAGATGTTGGATACTCAAAATGACATGATTCATTCTCTGAATAAACCTAAAGCAAAATGACACTTTGTAATTTTGTCACTGTTACCTTTCTCAAAACGCGTTGCTTGTGACTGAGTAGGATCAAGTATGGGGCATAGCAGTGCCGGCCATTTTCTGGTTCCATCGTTCCCGACCCCATTCATATTTCCCAGAAAATATTTAGGCTACATAAATTAATTAAGCCTATAGAATCAAGTTATCCAGGATCCTGGTGAATAATGACCACAAAACCCTGCTTTCTAGGGCTGTGGTTCCCAAACTATTTCATGTCAAGGACCCCCAAATCGACACTCATTATCCTACAGAACCCATTAGAAAATGTATGCCAATGACCCCCAGAAGAGAAGATTTTTACGGCTCTAACAGCGATTTTCAACCATTTTCATTTCAAGGACCCCCAGTTTGAATGAATAATTGTTTATTTCCATCTTTTTTTTTTCAAATTTCAAATTAAACATTATTTTAAGGTGATCGAAAGGCATAGGTGGAAGCTTATAGCTTTTTTATTTGACATGCATTTGACTACGGACCCCCATTTAATGCCATTTCTATCTCTGGGACACCAATTTATATTGTAAAATCAATGTTAAGTTAACTCTGAGAGTGTACAAATGGAACCAAATTGTACACTCTCTGAGTTATAGACCCATAAAGGTCCATTTGGTTCCTAATTATCATTTAGCTGGGGACCCCCTGGAACTCTGTCAAGGACCCCTAGGCGTCCCCAAACCCCACTTTGGGAACCACTGTTCTAGGGATTATAGGCTTAAAATAATAGATATTTCTGAAATATCAATGGGAAAATCCGAAAAATGTATTTGTAGTATGCACTAATGTTTCTACTCACCTCACAGACCCTCAGGTCATTAAAGTCATGCCAGGTGTTATTGAGAGACTGGATGGTGGCGGTGTAACGTCCACCACTCAGAGTACCAAAGTGATTTACCATTCCATACAGTTGATACTTGACGTTCTATATTCATACAAATGAAAACATGTAAAAAGTAATGAGATACAATTATTAAATAAAAATCACACTTGTGTGCAGTGAGGGGCGCTCTTATCATCATACATCACATTCCGTGCTCAGCTAATCAGATCCATCACATTCTGCGCTACAAACACATTCTGTGCTCATACACACAAACACACAAAGCTGTGCATCAAAAATAGAATAGTAGAAACGCCATTCAACCAATGGTGGCTTCTTCGTACCTTTATCTGTAAAATATGTGGCACATCTACAGAGCAGTCAATTTTGAAGTTTGACATGGTCTTGAGTACAGTCAGAATCTGGGGACATTTCTCCATTTCGCACTCCTAAGTAAACATTAGACAACACTGGAATGAATCAGTACATAAATCATAAATTTATACAAAAAATAAATGAAAATAAATTGATATACATATATTATATACCGTACGTACATACATACATACATCTAAGACAATTAAATTGTGGTGGGAAAAAGCAAAATAAAAATTTCCAAAACTCACAAGGATTGCCTTTGCCTTTCCCTCACAGTCGTCACAATACACCGAATTGTCTGCACTGACTGATGTAGGCTCAAAAAACATTGCAATGCCCTCTTCCTGGAAATGCATCAACATTGTAATTAATTTCAAAATGACATCCATATCTCACAGCACACAAAAGATGGTTAAATAATGAACATTAACGTTCTCCTATACCAAGCTGTAGTCTTGATTTTCCATTCGTAGTGGCAGGGTCCAAATTGAGGCTTTTTGCTCATTCACAATGTGTCCGTCAGAACACCGAGTTCTGTGTTTCAACTGTCCTTGGAAGACCTAAATAAAAAATAGAATTATTACCATGCTGTAAATGTATATTTATTTACAATATATATTTTGTTCTTCTTTTTGCATGCAGGCAGTGATTTACAGTTTCTCACCTCAGATGCCTTGGAGCTGACCATACTTAAAATCTTCTCTAAGCATTCAGCAGCATCACATTGCACAAAAACTGTACAATAACACATGAGAGAAGTCAACACAATGAAAGTTGAATTAAACAACTAGACTAGTCTTCGATAAGTGATGGTCTCTGGCTCTCTGCTCTTTTGCTGTTATCACTGATTTATCAACATACCATTTTGAATCCCAAATGTTGCAGTGATGGCATTTGTTCTGCAGCTTCCTTTTTCCAATTTTTTAAAAAAGTTTAGCAGTTGAAGGTCATAATATTTTTTGCATCTAACCTGTGTGGGAAAAGAACCGTCTCATTGAAACATTGACCATGCTGCAAAGCAAAGACTTTTGGGTCTGATTTTGACTGTCATTTTGTCAAAACGTAGGCCTACAACACTTTCTAATCAATTTGAAATAAGAAAAAAAAAGATTTGATTCAAGTTTCTATTTGAGAACATTTAAGTAGAATAGATTTTATTGAAACATTGAAACATTTTCAGAAAATAGTCAAATAGCCTAATGATCGCTATACTGTATAATTCTATATGAATTGATGGTTTTGTGTTATGTTCGTAAGCAGATATCCATATCAAACCTTTCTTTGAACTCAGTTGTCATGAAGAGGATTTGTAGAACAGAGTTCAGGTAACCGTTGGCACCCTGATTATGCAAGCCATGGAAAACAGCGGCCTGACTCTGTCCCTTTGACGGAGATTCTAAGTGAATACAAGACAGGCTATACATTACAGGACCACTCCGTATTATAGATATGAAGACAAGGTTGTACAGTTGGTGCAGTTTGTTGGCTCATACCTTCTTGGTCAGAAGTTGTCTCTTTGGTTGAGTTTGGTCCATTCATTGTGGGTTTGGAACGTGTCTTCTTGTTGCTGTGTGTAGGGGAAGAAAGAAAGACCACAGATCATATCATATCAAATTCTTTCCGTTTATGTATAACACACATCTACATTGAGAAATGTTTTGCTGTCAGAATCATTTTAATTGATTTACCACAACCCTAAAATGTAAAAAGAAATGTGAATCTTACCGTTCACCAGTCTTGAAAACACGTTCACACTGTTGCCAGACTCAGGCCTGGCTATCAGGTAGTAGCTCGCACAACTCTAACTCTCTTGAAGACTTACCCGGTCAGGTAAGTCACTTTGAAAGAGGTAATCTCTAAAACTGAAAACACCAGCACTCTTTTTAAGGACTCGCCTAGTTTACCATGGTTGTAACTTTTACTTTCATTTCATGATCAGAATCAATTTCACTTGAGTGTTATCGCCCATGAACTCTAACCATGCCATAAAAAAAGATAAGATCTGAAATCAAGAGAACATAATATTGGTCTGTTATCCCGGGACACAAATTAGCTTTGTTTCATATTGAACATTACAAGAAAATGTGGATTACTGCCTTTTTCCACTTTTTCCCATGGAAGCATGCGCAAATAGAATAAGTACATCTGTACATAACACAATAAAATAAATCATAAGGGTCTTGGTATGTTTAAGTTAAATGAATAACAGACAGCTGATGGCAACACACATACTGTTACAAACAACAAGATGGTTAACACAGAAGGTGAAAGGCTTCCATGTAGCACTTGGGTCTTGAGCAGCATGTGTTGTTAAAAATAGTATTTGATTACAGCATTAGCATAATTATTAAACAAACGGTCAAGAACGAGAAAAAACCAGGGTATATAGTTAGGTATAGCAGCTACTGAAAATAATAATAATGCTGATGGTGTATACAATATACCAAGATTATATGCATGTACATTTGATGTTGCTATTGAATCTATTTTATTCTCTCCTTTTTTTGCAATTCTTTTGCACAACCAAAATAGGTTTTAGGCCTATACTCTTATGTACAGTAAGCTTACCTGGCTGTACACAAAATGTAGCAATAAAGCAGAACCTTGAACCTTGTTAAAAAAGAAAGAAGGAAAGAAAGAAAGTTATCTGAACACGCATCAACCTTTCATCTTAGCTCAGTATAGTAACCCACACCTCCCATCCATCATGTCCCTTGGCACTGTGGCAGTAAGCCCAGACATCCTCTATTGGAGACTGTCTGTACCCATCCAAAGGCCAGGTTATGACAAACATGTACTCTATGAGAGCTGAGAAAGATAAGATCCATAAAAGCATAAATAGCGTTAGTTTAATTATTGTTAGCATACTTATAAAGGACATATTATTGCACTTGAAGACAACATTTTAAGAGAATAGAAACACTAAATGAAAATGTACCACTTGCCAGTCATACACATATATACCGATAGCCTATGGCTACACTATTCCACCTAGCCTACTGCATAGGTCGGCTAGTTAATGTTGTTTGATGAAAACAAGCCGTGCAACGTTTGTTGCAAAAAACATGCTTTTTTGGGGTTAAAACCCCCTTCAAATGACTTACACATGATCACAGGGGTGATTTGACAATAAGAGAACCGTGGCAGGTAGTAGCTAAAATGTATCACGTGTCCTTCGAGGCATTTCAGAACAATGGGAACACTCAACTCACGGAACGTTGTAGGCCTGCATATGTAATGGTTGGATTGTTTTGTTGATGTACACACTATCACTACTGTATAGTGTTCCATTTTTGCTTATGTAATTAGGCATACGTTTTGTTTTATTCTCATTATTAATAATTTACAGGAGGATTTTGTGAAATAGAGGACACCTAAAATCTGTGTTCATCTTATCAATCATTGTCTAAATCCTAAATTTCAATTCCATTCTCTGATCTCCGCAGCACCACTACCTGCATGGTGCTTCCTGCTTGACAGTTCATGCAATCACATCCAGACTGAATCTTTGGTTATTAGTGGTGTTCCGTCTCCATGTTAAATTTAGTTGTCATTTACAACTCATGTAAAAGTTTAACTTTCACTACTAATTTGAAGGTGAGGGTCTATAGAACCATTTTGGTCCGAGTGGCAAGCGCCCAGATAAATAATTGGCCTCTAGGGGGGCGTACCACCATCAGCCCTACCAAAATATGTTAACTTTTGTTTGAATTATCCAATCTGAACACATGAGATATGTATGGATTCACAATCAGTAGTAGCATTTGTTACTTAGACCATATTACACATATAATAACCCCCCAAAATAGCAGTATTTAAGCATAGCATTTGGCACACAGTTGGAGAATGCCATAAGGAACATTTTTGTATCACAGATTTGTCCCGTGGTAACCATGGCAGCCATTTTCTAAAATGGCCTCCACCTGCTGTTATTTTACCAATTTGTTCTAGACCAGTGTTTCTCAACCTATGTACCGCGGCACTTTACTGTGCCTTTGAAATCTCCAGGTGTGCCTCGAGATTTTGACCAAAAGTAACACTAGCCCTCCCCCGAAAGCGATAGATAGGCGTCCTATTGTTGCGTCGTTGTTGTTGTCACACGTCTAAATAGACATGCGAAAACAACACGACGACGGAACAATAGACTCTTCACTCTTAACGACCATCGGCCATAGAAATGTTAATCGCCTGGCAACTTTACTGTATAAATGGGGCACAGCACAGACATTTCGCTCCCTCCAGAAAGACACCACCAGAACCCGACAGCAGCACACACAGCGCCGCCGAGTCACCTCCACCTGACGACGGCACAGCAACAACGGCGGCTACTAACGCAACGCCTACAAAGAAAGCCCCTGCCAGACTGTACCGCGATGATTACATGAAGTTTAGATTCACGTTTACTGGGGATAAAATGTACCCGATTCCGCTGTGTATAGTTTGTGGATTCAAGCTTGCAAACAGTGCATGGTTCCGAGTAAACTGAAGCGCCACCTTCATACCAATCATGATGAACTCGCTACGAAGGACAAACACTTTTTCGTGAGCTTGAAAGAAAAAAAGGAGAAAGACACAACGAAGCAGGCAAGTCTCTTGATACTTGAAAGAATATCCAGCCATCACAGCCAGCGCAATGGCAGTGCTGCTCCCCTTTTCCACAACCTACCTGTGAGCTTAGCTTTTCAAGCCTGACTTGAAAATGAAGAGCTCCGTGTCTGTTTGTCCAGCATCCAGCCAGGATAAAAACTCTTTGTTCAGGAAAACAAGCTCAAGGTTCACACTAAGACAGAACTTGTCAAAAATATTTACTTTTCTTTTTATCAATTGTTTTTTATGATTTTCTTTGTACAAAAGTGCTCAAGTTTAAGACCATTGTATTGTGGCAAAAGATTTTTGTTCTTGTTTTTACAACTCCTTTTTTTATTTAGAAGTATTACTTTGCATTGACAAATTGAACATGTGTGTGCTACATTTTGTATGAGTTTTCAAAAATAAATTGGTGAAACTGAGGCACTGTCTCTGTCCTTTTCTTTCTCTTTAAGTAATTTGACGAGTGCTGTCATGTGTGTTTTTAAAAGTATATTGGGTTCATATATATATATATATATATATCATATATACAGTATATACACACACCATATATCTAGGTGTGCCCCGAGATTTTTAGGCTATGAAAAGTGTGCCCCGGGACAAAAAAGGTTGAGAGACACTGTTCTAGACCACCTAGGATCTTGATTCTGGTAACTAATCCAACATTGTCAAGGATGAGGAATACAGTGGTTCTATTTACATAATTTTTGTCCTGTGACCATGGTTGACACTTTTTCATAATGGCCACCACCTGCTGGTATTTTACCAATAACTCAAGTTCTAGACCACATAGGATCTTGATTCTGGTAACTAATCCTACTTTTTCAAGGATGAGGTGCATGGGGTGAGGGTCTATTTCAGGTGCAGGTTGAGTCGCATAACGTTAACCTCTGTTGTACTTTCACAATTAGATCTGATAATCTGATATCATAATGATGTGTGACTTAGTGGCATAATTTACTCCCCTGTTTTATTACTGTTAGTTGGGTAAAGAGATAAGAAATGTGGGTGGATGATTTCCATGAAACCATGTGGTTTCAAGAGAATAACCGTCCGATACACAGCTCAGCATATTTCCTGTCAGTAGGCTGGGGTGCAAAACCCAAACTCAACTGTACTACACCATGCCATACATATTAGGGATATTAGTGATACCAGTAGTCCTTGAGGTTTCCAGGTGGTCCCCAGCTAAATGATAGAGTAACCAAATGAACACTTATAGATCTTTAACTTTTGAGAGCATAAAATGACACGAAATTTGGTTTCATTTTAAGCTCTCAAGAGTTACAATATTGTTAAACATCTGCATTACTAAATGTACAAGAAGTCTGCACAATTAGAGAATGTAGAAGAATTGTCTTTCCTGTTCTCTCCTAATGGTACCAACATCAAATACAGCATGGAATTGTGGACAAAATCTTACATTGAGGTTCTGAGAGGCTCAATCTCATCAAATTGTGGTGGCTCAATTGCCGAAAAATAATGGGCCTTGACATGAAAAAGGTTGAAAACCACTGCCCTATTAGTACAGCGAGACTATGGAGAATATACCATCAAACCACTGCCCTATAGTACAGACACACCACTGACTATTAAGGATGCAAACTGTCATAATACCCCATGAAGAAGAAGGATCAGTAAATCTGTGTTCTACAGAATGGGTCTAGAGACAAAAAGCCAGGCTGTCTATTCAGCCAGGCTTGCTGACCCCGGCTCGCCAAATCCGCCAATTCTGAGCCTCGCTTGGCTTTAGTGGAACAGAATAAACCAGGCTGTAAAGACCAGGATTGAAAAAGACTGGTTTTGGCCTAAATCCTGGATTAGTTAATCCAAGTTTCGTGGAACAGGCCCCTGGTGGATTACTGCAGGTCTGTTATTTATGTATTTAATATTTGTATTAAGGTTTTGAAAAAAAAAAGAACAGACAAAGGAATTGAAAAGAAAAGAAACAAGAAAAAAAAGCATAAACAACAAAAAGAGAGAGAACAGGGCATGATTTCAAATCAATGAGTTACATTGCTAGAGACTAGAATATATCATAATGGAAAGTGGAGGACACACAGATGCTGCATGCAGACTAAATGCTAAGTGGGATCAGTGAGACATTTGAGCAATGTGTTCTAAGAATTGCTGCCAAATAGCATGGAACTTGCTTGAATTATCCATCATAACATAACACATTTTCTCCATGTGTAATATACAAGTCAGTTCAGATAACCAAGAGTGAGGTCTGTTATTTCTGAAATACTAGGACTGGATGCAGTGGCGATCACAGACATTTTGAGGGGCAGGTGCTCAAGTGAAAAAAGGGCACCTTGTGCAGCACGTGGAACTGGCCGGTTGCCTTAATAGTGTGACTGAGATGTATAGATTTTGGGGCCTAAATAATATATTAGAAGCTATTTTATCAAGAATTGATCAATGTCACCATGGTCCACATACTGTAGTGTAGTCAGTACTGTACAAAAAAATGTCCTCCAACAGCATACCGTTAGGCTCATTAAAGGTGTAATTCACTATTCGATTCAAAATTTAAAAATCGATTCCCGTGCGTATCGATTGAACATCGATTAATCGATTTTTTTGGGTCAGCCCTAGTAAATTATGTTCCAAAATAATTTGTGAAATATCCTGTACTTTGTTTCTTAAACTGCAAATATTCAAGTGAGCTATTTGTAATCCCTTTTTTGGCAATGTTTCTTTAATCGATGTCCCAAAGTAAAAAGTATGCATTTTGTTACTTAGAGCTAAGACAAATAAACACATTATATACACACACAAACACACACACACACACACACACACACACACACACACACACTCCTACCAATTTCCCTGTCATTATTAAATGACACATGAACAGCTGAGAGAAACGCCTTCCCCTCTATTTGTAACTTTAATTTTCCTACTGTGACCCCTTCCCGTTTCCTAAGATAAAAAACTTTTTCTGCCCATCTTAGAGATTGAGGTGCAATTGTTGGTCCTCTGCTGGCCTGCTACATCAGAGGTTGTGCATTTAACTGGGCTGATTGCACTTGTGTTCACGTTCCTCCGATGTTAGGGGACCACATCTCCTACTTTCGTCTTCCTCCGACGTTAGGGAACCTCATTTTCATTTCGTCTCTATTGTAATCATTCCTACACCACCAGGGAGGTCAGGGTTCGATCCCCGGCTGGGTCATACCAAAGACTCTGAAAAATGGAACCCAGTACCTCCCTGCTTGTCCCTGCTTGGTACTCAGCATCAAGGGTTGGATTGGGGTAAGTCCCTGCTACATACTAGCGTCATGTCCAGGGGGTGTACTTGTACATCAAGCTGCCTCCTACTACAGAAACGGGAGATTGGCTCCTGCCCTATGGGCCTCATGGCTCCGCAAGGCTTACAGGTCCATTTGGTTCCATTTTTTACACTCTAGTTACACACCCGTAAGAGGCCCTGGATATCATCAACAGCTCAGTGGACTTGTAGTTAGAGCGTCCACCCTGAGACTGGATGGTCCGGGGTTCGATCCCCAGCTGGGTAATACCAAAGGGTCCCTGCGACATACTAGTCATGCCAGGGAGTGTACTTGTTAGGCTCCTGACCGATGAGCCACATGGCTTGGCTAGAGCTATTTGAATTGTGAGTCTTCAGTGAAAGAGTGGTGGGGGCAGATGACAAACTAATTTCTAAATCTAAAGTTGACCTGGCTCGTCTTGCTCCATGCTACTCTGCTCTGAAGAGAACCACCGTGTTGCCTTATACAAGCGAGCTGATGAAGCTTTTTTGGAAAAACCAAAACCCTATGATGAAGGACAGGGGTGGTTGAGTTTTTTAATCCAGTGTGTCCTGCGGTGCAGTCCTACCAACCTCACTGGTTGATCTCCTTGACACTGTCTGGAGAGCATGGACAAGAAGCCGACGAGATAGATATTTAATCGGCACTGATTTGTACACCAGCATGCCACGGGCACATGTGGTCACTTTAAGAATAGTTTCACTGAGATCCTTGACCCTCAAAACATAGGTCTAGACACCTTATTTGTTCATTTAAGTGCAATATTGGCTGAGATATAGTGAAAATCGATTATTTTGATAATGGAGGCACTCATTTGCATAAAAATGGTAGATGGGACACTTTGCAAACTTTTTAACATAGCTTATTCAAGTAAGAAATATTCCATGATGTGGAGTCAGTTCAAACTCAGTCATTCATTCATTTATTCCAAATGTATAGCTGATACTGACTAAATATACAATTTTCACCGATTTGAGGTATAGTTCAGAATTTTGGCTACAGAAAGACTAATTTACAAGATAGAAAGGTTATCTTGGGCTCAAATTGAAGCTTAGGGATATGGGAAGTTTTCTATATAGAAGTGAGGCAGTGATACTCACCATAATGTGTTGGAAAATAACCATCTTTGTTGTTATTAGCCAAGCGGACACCATATTCTTTTGTCTTTTTGAGGATGATGTGGGTCATATTTAAGAATATAATGGTAGCAACCCCCCAAATCCTGTTCTGCTACTTACCCATATGTGTCAAGATACTTCATGACCAATTTCAGACTACCATGTCTATTTATGTAATTTTAGTGAATTCATATTTGCCTTTACACAATTTCGCCAGAGCCATATACCAAAAAGGGGGTTTTGAGGTAGATGGGACATTTTGACAACTTTTTATCATAGCTCATCATTTTCAGCACATTTTTTCCAATAAGAAAACACTGATTAGAAGTATATTTCCGGGGGGTGCAGGAGACCCCCCTCCAGAGACTGTACTAATGGTTTTGTGTTATGTTCGTAAGCAGATATCCATATCAAACCTTTCTTTGAACTCAGTTGTCATGAAGAGGATTTGTAGAACAGAGTTCAGGTAACCGTTGGCACCCTGATTATGCAAGCCATGGAAAACAGCGGCCTGACTATGTCCCTTTGACGGAGATTCTAAGTGAATACAAGATAGGCTATACATTACAGGACCACTCCGTATTATAGATATGAAGACAAGGTTGTACAGTTGGTGCAGTTTGTTGGCTCATACCTTCTTGGTCAGAAGTTGTCTCTTTGGTTGAGTTTGGTCCATTCATTGTGGGTTTGGAACGTGTCTTCTTGTTGCTGTGTGTAGGGGAAGAAAGAAAGACCACAGATCATATCATATCAAATTCTTTCCGTTTATGTATAACACACATCTACATTGAGAAATGTTTTGCTGTCAGAATCATTTTAATTGATTTACCACAACCCTAAAATGTAAAAAGAAATGTGAATCTTACCATTCACCAGTCTTGAAAACACGTTCACACTGTTGCCAGACTCAGGCCTGGCTACCAGGTAGTAGCTCGCACAACTCTAACTCTCTTGAAGACTTACCCGACTGCGCGGTCAGGTAAGTCACTTTGAAAGAGGTAATCTCTAAAACTGAAAACACCAGCACTCTTTTTAAGGACTCGCCTAGTTTACCATGGTTGTAACTTTTACTTTCATTTCATGATCAGAATCAATTTCACTTGAGTGTTATCGCCCATGAACTCTAACCATGCCATAAAAAAAGATAAGATCTGAAATCAAGAGAACATAATATTGGTCTGTTATCCCGGGACACAAATTAGCTTTGTTTCATATTGAACATTACAAGAAAATGTGGATTACTGCCTTTTTCCACTTTTTCCCATGGAAGCATGTGCAAATAGAATAAGTACATCTGTACATAACACAATAAAATAAATCATAAGGGTCTTGGTATGTTTAAGTTAAATGAATAACAGACAGCTGATGGCAACACACATACTGTTACAAACAACAAGATGGTTAACACAGAAGGTGAAAGGCTTCCATGTAGCACTTGGGTCTTGAGCAGCATGTGTTGTTAAAAATAGTATTTGATTACAGCATTAGCATAATTATTAAACAAACGGTCAAGAACGAGAAAAAACCAGGGTATATAGTTAGGTATAGCAGCTACTGAAAATAATAATAATGCTGATGGTGTATACAATATACCAAGATTATATGCATGTACATTTGATGTTGCTATTGAATCTATTTTATTCTCTCCTTTTTTTGCACTTCTTTTGCACAACCAAAATAGGTTTTAGGCCTATACTCTTATGTACAGTAAGCTTACCTGGCTGTACACAAAATGTAGCAATAAAGCAGAACCTTGAACCTTGTTAAAAAAGAAAGAAGGAAAGAAAGAAAGTTATCTGAACACGCATCAACCTTTCATCTTAGCTCAGTATAGTAACCCACACCTCCCATCCATCATGTCCCTTGGCACTGTGGCAGTAAGCCCAGACATCCTCTATTGGAGACTGTCTGTACCCATCCAAAGGCCAGGTTATGACAAACATGTACTCTATGAGAGCTGAGAAAGATAAGATCCATAAAAGCATAAATAGCGTTAGTTTAATTATTGTTAGCATACTTATAAAGGACATATTATTGCACTTGAAGACAACATTTTAAGAGAATAGAAACACTAAATGAAAATGTACCACTTGCCAGTCATACACATATATAGGCCTACCGATAGCCTATGGCTACACTATTCCACCTAGCCTACTGCATAGGTCGGCTAGTTAATGTTGTTTGATGAAAACAAGCCGTGCAACGTTTGTTGCAAAAAACATGCTTTTTTGGGGTTAAAACCCCTTCAAATGACTTACACATGATCACAGGGGTGATTTGACAATAAGAGAACCGTGGCAGGTAGTAGCTAAAATGTATCACGTGTCCTTCGAGGCATTTCAGAACAATGGGAACACTCAACTCACGGAACGTTGTAGGCCTGCATATGTAATGGTTGGATTGTTTTGTTGATGTACACACTATCACTACTGTATAGTGTTCCATTTTTGCTTATGTAATTAGGCATACGTTTTGTTTTATTCTCATTATTAATAATTTACAGGAGGATTTTGTGAAATAGGGGACACCTAAAATCTGTGTTCATCTTATCAATCATTGTCTAAATCCTAAATTTCAATTCCATTCTCTGATCTCCGCAGCACCACTACCTGCATGGTGCTTCCTGCTTGACAGTTCATGCAATCACATCCAGACTGAATCTTTGGTTATTAGTGGTGTTCCGTCTCCATGTTAAATTTAGTTGTCATTTACAACTCATGTAAAAGTTTAACTTTCACTACTAATTTGAAGGTGAGGGTCTATAGAACCATTTTGGTCCGAGTGGCAAGCGCCCAGATAAATAATTGGCCTCTAGGGGGGCGTACCACCATCAGCCCTACCAAAATATGTTAACTTTTGTTTGAATTATCCAATCTGAACACATGAGATATGTATGGATTCACAATCAGTAGTAGCATTTGTTACTTAGACCATATTACACATATAATAACCCCCCAAAATAGCAGTATTTAAGCATAGCATTTGGCACACAGTTGGAGAATGCCATAAGGAACATTTTTGTATCACAGATTTGTCCCGTGGTAACCATGGCAGCCATTTTCTAAAATGGCCTCCACCTGCTGTTATTTTACCAATTTGTTCTAGACCAGTGTTTCTCAACCTATGTACCGCGGCACTTTACTGTGCCTTTGAAATCTCCAGGTGTGGCTCGAGATTTTGACCAAAAGTAACACTAGCCCTCCCCCGAAAGCGATAGATAGGCGTCCTATTGTTGCGTCGTTGTTGTTGTCACACGTCTAAATAGACATGCGAAAACAACATGACGACGGAACAATAGACTCTTCACTCTTAACGACCATCGGCCATAGAAATGTTAATCGCCTGGCAACTTTACTGTATAAATGGGGCACAGCACAGACATTTCGCTCCCTCCAGAAAGACACCACCAGAACCCGACAGCAGCACACACAGCGCCGCCGAGTCACCTCCACCTGACGACGGCACAGCAACAACGGCGGCTACTAACGCAACGCCTACAAAGAAAGCCCCTGCCAGACTGTACCGCGATGATTACATGAAGTTTAGATTCACGTTTACTGGGGATAAAACGTACCCGATTCCGCTGTGTATAGTTTGTGGATTCAAGCTTGCAAACAGCGCATGGTTCCGAGTAAACTGAAGCGCCACCTTCATACCAATCATGATGAACTCGCTACGAAGGACAAACAATATTTTCGTGAGCTTGAAAGAAAAAAAGGAGAAAGACACAACGAAGCAGGCAAGTCTCTTGATACTTGAAAGAATATCCAGCCATCACAGCCAGCGCAATGGCAGTGCTGCTCCCCTTTTCCACAACCTACCTGTGAGCTTAGCTTTTCAAGCCTGACTTGAAAATGAAGAGCTCCGTGTCTGTTTGTCCAGCATCCAGCCAGGATAAAAACTCTTTGTTCAGGAAAACAAGCTCAAGGTTCACACTAAGACAGAACTTGTCAAAAATATTTACTTTTCTTTTTATCAATTGTTTTTTACGATTTTCTTTGTACAAAAGTGCTCAAGTTTAAGACCATTGTATTGTGGCAAAAGATTTTTGTTCTTGTTTTTACAACTCCTTTTTTTATTTAGAAGTATTACTTTGCATTGACAAATTGAACATGTGTGTGCTACATTTTGTATGAGTTTTCAAAAATAAATTGGTGAAACTGAGGCACTGTCTCTGTCCTTTTCTAAGTAATTTGACGAGTGCTGTCATGTGTGTTTTTAAAAGTATATTGGGTTCATATATATATATATATATATATATATATATATACAGTATATACACACACCATATATCTAGGTGTGCCCCGAGATTTTTAGGCTATGAAAAGTGTGCCCCGGGACAAAAAAGGTTGAGAGACACTGTTCTAGACCACCTAGGATCTTGATTCTGGTAACTAATCCAACATTGTCAAGGATGAGGAATACAGTGGTTCTATTTACATTATTTTTGTCCTGTGACCATGGTTGACACTTTTTCATAATGGCCACCACCTGCTGGTATTTTACCAATAACTCAAGTTCTAGACCACATAGGATCTTGATTCTGGTAACTAATCCTACTTTTTCAAGGATGAGGTGCATGGGGTGAGGGTCTATTTCAGGTGCAGGTTGAGTCGCATAACGTTAAACTCTGTTGTACTTTCACAATTAGATCTGATAATCTGATATCATAATGATGTGTGACTTAGTGGCATAATTTACTCCCCTGTTTTATTACTGTTAGTTGGGTAAAGAGATAAGAAATGTGGGTGGATGATTTCCATGAAACCATGTGGTTTCAAGAGAATAACCGTCCGATACACAGCTCAGCATATTTCCTGTCAGTAGGCTGGGGTGCAAAACCCAAACTCAACTGTACTACACCATGCCATACATATTAGGGATATTAGTGATACCAGTAGTCCTTGAGGTTTCCAGGTGGTCCCCAGCTAAATGATAGAGTAACCAAATGAACACTTATAGATCTTTAACTTTTGAGAGCATAAAATGACACGAAATTTGGTTTCATTTTAAGCTCTCAAGAGTTACATTATTGTTAAACATCTGCATTACTAAATGTACAAGAAGTCTGCACAATTAGAGAATGTAGAAGAATTGTCTTTCCTGTTCTCTCCTAATGGTACCAACATCAAATACAGCATGGAATTGTGGACAAAATCTTACATTGAGGTTCCGAGAGGCTCAATCTCATCAAATTGTGGTGGCTCAATTGCCGAAAAATAATGGGCCTTGACATGAAAAAGGTTGAAAACCACTGCCCTATTAGTACAGCGAGACTATGGAGAATATACCATAAACCACTGCCCTATAGTACAGCGAGACTATGTAGAATATACCATCAAACCACTGCCCTATAGTACAGACACACCACTGACTATTAAGGATGCAAACTGTCATAATACCCCATGAAGAAGAAGGATCAGTAAATCTGTGTTCTACAGAATGGGTCTAGAGACAAAAAGCCAGGCTGTCTATTCAGCCAGGCTTGCTGACCCCGGCTCGCCAAATCCGCCAATTCTGAGCCTCGCTTGGCTTTAGTGGAACAGAATAAACCAGGCTGTAAAGACCAGGATTGAAAAAGACTGGTTTTGGCCTAAATCCTGGATTAGTTAATCCAAGTTTCGTGGAACAGGCCCCTGGTGGATGACGAGGAATTTCCATATTCTAGACTCATTTGAAGATCATTTGAATACATTTAAATTAGTCTATACAGACCGAGCTTTGAAGCTCTGAACCATGCTGTGAGAACAACAGAACTCAACACTTGGCTCTGTTGTCCTGGGACCTATCCTCACCTGTTCCCCCTACCCCACAACCTCTTCCTTTGTCCATACTTGGAGATCAACAGAGCCCTTCTCATCCTGTCCCTCCCCCCCCCCCCCTTCCCCTCTCACCTCCCACCCCCCCTCTTCCTGTGTCTGCAAGCAAATGGTCAATTCATCGATTCTGCGTCCTGCCTCTGGGTCCACCTTGTGGGTGGGACTAAACTGCTATATAAACTGTAACTCTGTGCTTGTATCGTTATGCCTGCTTGGGAGACCGGCCTGTGTGCTTGCAGCATCCGTGGACGGCTGTACACGTTAAATAAAGATCAACAAAGAGAACTTGCTTGCCTCCTGACAGACCTTCAAGCCTCTTGATTCTGATTCCTCACGCGTTTAGAGTGTGTAAAACTGCCACGTCAATTTGGTGTCGAGAAGTGTGGATCCTGTGTCGCTGAGCTCCAGAAGATCAAGCCACAACTGACGTCAACAAAACCGCTCCAAAAGGACAGATCTAAGAGTCATGGCTGCATCAATGGAGTTCAACGCCTGGATTGAAAAAAAAAACCTGTGGCTACACTGAAAAACGGTGAGAATCTTCCAAATTTCAGACAATTGAAGAGCTAATTATAAATTCTAAGACCATATTTTGCCAAACAATCTCTAGCTATTGTATAGTCAAGTATGTTTGATTCACAAAATACAGCAGCAAGCCTAGCCTAAGTAAAGAGACCTTGCATTAAGCCAAGTTTGCAAACGCAAAGACACCTTGTTAACCTTGTTGAAAACAACATAAAGAAAACATAAAGATACAGCGTTTTGCATTAAGTCGAGTAAAGAAAGAGAAGTAAAGTTTGTAAACACAAAGACACCTTGTTATACTGAGAATAGCATAAGAACCTTGTTGTAAAAACAACATAAAGACATCTTGTTACTCTCAGATAAGACATAAAGATACCGTGTTTACACCAAGTAAAGTTTGTAGCACAAAGATTACCGTGTTACATAGATAGTCAGTATGGGAAATAAAAAAAGTGCGCCAGTGACAGAAGATAAAGAAGATAAGTCTTCTCTCATGAGCGAGATGGTTGCAAAATATGGTCCAGAAGCATTAGACTGCCTTGATGAGTGGAAACAGATGGGGTTCCCAGAACAAGGCTCTTTAAGTATAACAAATTTGCTTGACTTAGACCGACTACTAAAAGAAGCTGAGAAGAAAATGAGAAAGAAAAAGTCAGTTAAAACGCACAAACTTGACAGATGTGACCGCCACAGAAAAGTATTTTCAATGTGGATGGACGTTACGGTGTAACGTCCACCACTCAGAGTACCAAAGTGATTTACCATTCCATACAGTTGATACTTGACGTTCTATATTCATACAAATGAAAACATGTAAAAAGTAATGAGATACAATTATTAAATAAAAATCACACTTGTGTGCAGTGAGGGGCGCTCTTATCATCATACATCACATTCCGTGCTCAGCTAATCAGATCCATCACATTCTGCGCTACAAACACATTCTGTGCTCATACACACAAACACACAAAGCTGTGCATCAAAAATAGAATAGTAGAAACGCCATTCAACCAATGGTGGCTTCTTCGTACCTTTATCTGTAAAATATGTGGCACATCTACAGAGCAGTCAATTTTGAAGTTTGACATGGTCTTGAGTACAGTCAGAATCTGGGGACATTTCTCCATTTCGCACTCCTAAGTAAACATTAGACAACACTGGAATGAATCAGTACATAAATCATAAATTTATACAAAAAATAAATGAAAATAAATTGATATACATATATTATATACCGTACGTACATACATACATACATCTAAGACAATTAAATTGTGGTGGGAAAAAGCAAAATAAAAATTTCCAAAACTCACAAGGATTGCCTTTGCCTTTCCCTCACAGTCGTCACAATACACCGAATTGTCTGCACTGACTGATGTAGGCTCAAAAAACATTGCAATGCCCTCTTCCTGGAAATGCATCAACATTGTAATTAATTTCAAAATGACATCCATATCTCACAGCACACAAAAGATGGTTAAATAATGAACATTAACGTTCTCCTATACCAAGCTGTAGTCTTGATTTTCCATTCGTAGTGGCAGGGTCCAAATTGAGGCTTTTTGCTCATTCACAATGTGTCCGTCAGAACACCGAGTTCTGTGTTTCAACTGTCCTTGGAAGACCTAAATAAAAAATAGAATTATTACCATGCTGTAAATGTATATTTATTTACAATATATATTTTGTTCTTCTTTTTGCATGCAGGCAGTGATTTACAGTTTCTCACCTCAGATGCCTTGGAGCTGACCATACTTAAAATCTTCTCTAAGCATTCAGCAGCATCACATTGCACAAAAACTGTACAATAACACATGAGAGAAGTCAACACAATGAAAGTTGAATTAAACAACTAGACTAGTCTTCGATAAGTGATGGTCTCTGGCTCTCTGCTCTTTTGCTGTTATCACTGATTTATCAACATACCATTTTGAATCCCAAATGTTGCAGTGATGGCATTTGTTCTGCAGCTTCCTTTTTCCAATTTTTTAAAAAAGTTTAGCAGTTGAAGGTCATAATGATTTTTTGCATCTAACCTGTGTGGGAAAAGAACCGTCTCATTGAAACATTGACCATGCTGCAAAGCAAAGACTTTTTGGTCTGATTTTGACTGTCATTTTGTCAAAACGTAGGCCTACAACACTTTCTAATCAATTTGAAATAAGAAAAAAAAAGATTTGATTCAAGTTTCTATTTGAGAACATTTAAGTAGAATAGATTTTATTGAAACATTGAAACATTTTCAGAAAATAGTCAAATAGCCTAATGATCGCTATACTGTATAATTCTATATGAATTGATGGTTTTGTGTTATGTTCGTAAGCAGATATCCATATCAAACCTTTCTTTGAACTCAGTTGTCATGAAGAGGATTTGTAGAACAGAGTTCAGGTAACCGTTGGCACCCTGATTATGCAAGCCATGGAAAACAGCGGCCTGACTCTGTCCCTTTGACGGAGATTCTAAGTGAATACAAGACAGGCTATACATTACAGGACCACTCCGTATTATAGATATGAAGACAAGGTTGTACAGTTGGTGCAGTTTGTTGGCTCATACCTTCTTGGTCAGAAGTTGTCTCTTTGGTTGAGTTTGGTCCATTCATTGTGGGTTTGGAACGTGTCTTCTTGTTGCTGTGTGTAGGGGAAGAAAGAAAGACCACAGATCATATCATATCAAATTCTTTCCGTTTATGTATAACACACATCTACATTGAGAAATGTTTTGCTGTCAGAATCATTTTAATTGATTTACCACAACCCTAAAATGTAAAAAGAAATGTGAATCTTACCGTTCACCAGTCTTGAAAACACGTTCACACTGTTGCCAGACTCAGGCCTGGCTATCAGGTAGTAGCTCGCACAACTCTAACTCTCTTGAAGACTTACCCGACTGCGCGGTCAGGTAAGTCACTTTGAAAGAGGTAATCTCTAAAACTGAAAACACCAGCACTCTTTTTAAGGACTCACCTAGTTTACCATGGTTGTAACTTTTACTTTCATTTCATGATCAGAATCAATTTCACTTGAGTGTTATCGCCCATGAACTCTAACCATGCCATAAAAAAAGATAAGATCTGAAATCAAGAGAACATAATATTGGTCTGTTATCCCGGGACACACATTAGCTTTGTTTCATATTGAACATTACAAGAAAATGTGGATTACTGCCTTTTTCCACTTCTTCCCATGGAAGCATGCGCAAATAGAATAAGTACATCTGTACATAACACAATAAAATAAATCATAAGGGTCTTGGTATGTTTAAGTTAAATGAATAACAGACAGCTGATGGCAACACACATACTGTTACAAACAACAAGATGGTTAACACAGAAGGTGAAAGGCTTCCATGTAGCACTTGGGTCTTGAGCAGCATGTGTTGTTAAAAATAGTATTTGATTACAGCATTAGCATAATTATTAAACAAACGGTCAAGAACGAGAAAAAACCAGGGTATATAGTTAGGTATAGCAGCTACTGAAAATAATAATAATGCTGATGGTGTATACAATATACCAAGATTATATGCATGTACATTTGATGTTGCTATTGAATCTATTTTATTCTCTCCTTTTTTTGCAATTCTTTTGCACAACCAAAATAGGTTTTAGGCCTATACTCTTATGTACAGTAAGCTTACCTGGCTGTACACAAAATGTAGCAATAAAGCAGAACCTTGAACCTTGTTAAAAAAGAAAGAAGGAAAGAAAGAAAGTTATCTGAACACGCATCAACCTTTCATCTTAGCTCAGTATAGTAACCCACACCTCCCATCCATCATGTCCCTTGGCACTGTGGCAGTAAGCCCAGACATCCTCTATTGGAGACTGTCTGTACCCATCCAAAGGCCAGGTTATGACAAACATGTACTCTATGAGAGCTGAGAAAGATAAGATCCATAAAAGCATAAATAGCGTTAGTTTAATTATTGTTAGCATACTTATAAAGGACATATTATTGCACTTGAAGACAACATTTTAAGAGAATAGAAACACTAAATGAAAATGTACCACTTGCCAGTCATACACATATATACCGATAGCCTATGGCTACACTATTCCACCTAGCCTACTGCATAGGTCGGCTAGTTAATGTTGTTTGATGAAAACAAGCCGTGCAACGTTTGTTGCAAAAAACATGCTTTTTTGGGGTTAAAACCCCCTTCAAATGACTTACACATGATCACAGGGGTGATTTGACAATAAGAGAACCGTGGCAGGTAGTAGCTAAAATGTATCACGTGTCCTTCGAGGCATTTCAGAACAATGGGAACACTCAACTCACGGAACGTTGTAGGCCTGCATATGTAATGGTTGGATTGTTTTGTTGATGTACACACTATCACTACTGTATAGTGTTCCATTTTTGCTTATGTAATTAGGCATACGTTTTGTTTTATTCTCATTATTAATAATTTACAGGAGGATTTTGTGAAATAGGGGACACCTAAAATCTGTGTTCATCTTATCAATCATTGTCTAAATCCTAAATTTCAATTCCATTCTCTGATCTCCGCAGCACCACTACCTGCATGGTGCTTCCTGCTTGACAGTTCATGCAATCACATCCAGACTGAATCTTTGGTTATTAGTGGTGTTCCGTCTCCATGTTAAATTTAGTTGTCATTTACAACTCATGTAAAAGTTTAACTTTCACTACTAATTTGAAGGTGAGGGTCTATAGAACCATTTTGGTCCGAGTGGCAAGCGCCCAGATAAATAATTGGCCTCTAGGGGGGCGTACCACCATCAGCCCTACCAAAATATGTTAACTTTTGTTTGAATTATCCAATCTGAACACATGAGATATGTATGGATTCACAATCAGTAGTAGCATTTGTTACTTAGACCATATTACACATATAATAACCCCCCAAAATAGCAGTATTTAAGCATAGCATTTGGCACACAGTTGGAGAATGCCATAAGGAACATTTTTGTATCACATATTTGTCCCGTGGTAACCATGGCAGCCATTTTCTAAAATGGCCTCCACCTGCTGTTATTTTACCAATTTGTTCTAGACCAGTGTTTCTCAACCTATGTACCGCGGCACTTTACTGTGCCTTTGAAATCTCCAGGTGTGCCTCGAGATTTTGACCAAAAGTAACACTAGCCCTCCCCCGAAAGCGATAGATAGGCGTCCTATTGTTGCGTCGTTGTTGTTGTCACACGTCTAAATAGACATGCGAAAACAACATGACGACGGAACAATAGACTCTTCACTCTTAACGACCATCGGCCATAGAAATGTTAATCGCCTGGCAACTTTACTGTATAAATGGGGCACAGCACAGACATTTCGCTCCCTCCAGAAAGACACCACCAGAACCCGACAGCAGCACACACAGCGCCGCCGAGTCACCTCCACCTGACGACGGCACAGCAACAACGGCGGCTACTAACGCAACGCCTACAAAGAAAGCCCCTGCCAGACTGTACCGCGATGATTACATGAAGTTTAGATTCACGTTTACTGGGGATAAAACGTACCCGATTCCGCTGTGTATAGTTTGTGGATTCAAGCTTGCAAACAGCGCATGGTTCCGAGTAAACTGAAGCGCCACCTTCATACCAATCATGATGAACTCGCTACCAAGGACAAACACTTTTTCGTGAGCTTGAAAGAAAAAAAGGAGAAAGACACAACGAAGCAGGCAAGTCTCTTGATACTTGAAAGAATATCCAGCCATCACAGCCAGCGCAATGGCAGTGCTGCTCCCCTTTTCCACAACCTACCTGTGAGCTTAGCTTTTCAAGCCTGACTTGAAAATGAAGAGCTCCGTGTCTGTTTGTCCAGCATCCAGCCAGGATAAAAACTCTTTGTTCAGGAAAACAAGCTCAAGGTTCACACTAAGACAGAACTTGTCAAAAATATTTACTTTTCTTTTTATCAATTGTTTTTTACGATTTTCTTTGTACAAAAGTGCTCAAGTTTAAGACCATTGTATTGTGGCAAAAGATTTTTGTTCTTGTTTTTACAACTCCTTTTTTTATTTAGAAGTATTACTTTGCATTGACAAATTGAACATGTGTGTGCTACATTTTGTATGAGTTTTCAAAAATAAATTGGTGAAACTGAGGCACTGTCTCTGTCCTTTTCTTTCTCTGTAAGTAATTTGACGAGTGCTGTCATGTGTGTTTTTAAAAGTATATTGGGTTCATATATATATATATATATATATATATTATATATACAGTATATACACACACCATATATCTAGGTGTGCCCCGAGATTTTTAGGCTATGAAAAGTGTGCCCCGGGACAAAAAAGGTTGAGAGACACTGTTCTAGACCACCTAGGATCTTGATTCTGGTAACTAATCCAACATTGTCAAGGATGAGGAATACAGTGGTTCTATTTACATTATTTTTGTCCTGTGACCATGGTTGACACTTTTTCATAATGGCCACCACCTGCTGGTATTTTACCAATAACTCAAGTTCTAGACCACATAGGATCTTGATTCTGGTAACTAATCCTACTTTTTCAAGGATGAGGTGCATGGGGTGAGGGTCTATTTCAGGTGCAGGTTGAGTCGCATAACGTTAACCTCTGTTGTACTTTCACAATTAGATCTGATAATCTGATATCATAATGATGTGTGACTTAGTGGCATAATTTACTCCCCTGTTTTATTACTGTTAGTTGGGTAAAGAGATAAGAAATGTGGGTGGATGATTTCCATGAAACCATGTGGTTTCAAGAGAATAACCGTCCGATACACAGCTCAGCATATTTCCTGTCAGTAGGCTGGGGTGCAAAACCCAAACTCAACTGTACTACACCATGCCATACATATTAGGGATATTAGTGATACCAGTAGTCCTTGAGGTTTCCAGGTGGTCCCCAGCTAAATGATAGAGTAACCAAATGAACACTTATAGATCTTTAACTTTTGAGAGCATAAAATGACACGAAATTTGGTTTCATTTTAAGCTCTCAAGAGTTACATTATTGTTAAACATCTGCATTACTAAATGTACAAGAAGTCTGCACAATTAGAGAATGTAGAAGAATTGTCTTTCCTGTTCTCTCCTAATGGTACCAACATCAAATACAGCATGGAATTGTGGACAAAATCTTACATTGAGGTTCCGAGAGGCTCAATCTCATCAAATTGTGGTGGCTCAATTGCCGAAAAATAATGGGCCTTGACATGAAAAAGGTTGAAAACCACTGCCCTATTAGTACAGCGAGACTATGGAGAATATACCATAAACCACTGCCCTATAGTACAGCGAGACTATGTAGAATATACCATCAAACCACTGCCCTATAGTACAGACACACCACTGACTATTAAGGATGCAAACTGTCATAATACCCCATGAAGAAGAAGGATCAGTAAATCTGTGTTCTACAGAATGGGTCTAGAGACAAAAAGCCAGGCTGTCTATTCAGCCAGGCTTGCTGACCCCGGCTCGCCAAATCCGCCAATTCTGAGCCTCGCTTGGCTTTAGTGGAACAGAATAAACCAGGCTGTAAAGACCAGGATTGAAAAAGACTGGTTTTGGCCTAAATCCTGGATTAGTTAATCCAAGTTTCGTGGAACAGGCCCCTGGTGGATTACTGCAGGTCTGTTATTTATGTATTTAATATTTGTATTAAGGTTTTGCAAAAAAAAAAGAACAGACAAAGGAATTGAAAAGAAAAAGAGAGAGATAAAAAGAAACAAGAAAAAAAAAGCATAAACAACAAAAAGAGAGAGAACAGGGCATGATTTCAAATCAATGAGTTACATTGCTAGAGACTAGAATATATCATAATGGAAAGTGGAGGACACACAGATGCTGCATGCAGACTAAATGCTAAGTGGGATCAGTGAGACATTTGAGCAATGTGTTCTAAGAATTGCTGCCAAATAGCATGGAACTTGCTTGAATTATCCATCATAACATAACACATTTTCTCCATGTGTAATATACAAGTCAGTTCAGATAACCAAGAGTGAGGTCTGTTATTTCTGAAATACTAGGACTGGATGCAGTGGCGATCACAGACATTTTGAGGGGCAGGTGCTCAAGTGAAAAAAGGGCACCTTGTGCAGCACGTGGAACTGGCCGGTTGCCTTAATAGTGTGACTGAGATGTATAGATTTTGGGGCCTAAATAATATATTAGAAGCTATTTTATCAAGAATTGATCAATGTCACCATGGTCCACATACTGTAGTGTAGTCAGTACTGTACAAAAAAAAGTCCTCCAACAGCATACCGTTAGGCTCATTAAAGGTGTAATTCACTATTCGATTCAAAATTTAAAAATCGATTCCCGTGCGATTGAACATCGATTAATCGATTTTTTTGGGTCAGCCCTAGTAAATTATGTTCCAAAATAATTTGTGAAATATCCTGTACTTTGTTTCTTAAACTGCAAATATTTTGGCAATGTTTCTTTAATCGATGTCCCAAAGTAAAAAGTATGCATTTTGTTACTTAGAGCTAAGACAAATAAACACATTATATACACACACAAACACACACACACACACACACACACACACACACACACACACACACACACACTCCTACCAATTTCCCTGTCATTATTAAATGACACATGAACAGCTGAGAGAAACGCCTTCCCCTCTATTTGTAACTTTAATTTTCCTACTGTGACCCCTTCCCGTTTCCTAAGATAAAAAACTTTTTCTGCCCATCTTAGAGATTGAGGTGCAATTGTTGGTCCTCTGCTGGCCTGCTACATCAGAGGTTGTGCATTTAACTGGGCTGATTGCACTTGTGTTCACGTTCCTCCGATGTTAGGGGACCACATCTCCTACTTTCGTCTTCCTCCGACGTTAGGGAACCTCATTTTCATTTCGTCTCTATTGTAATCGTTCCTACACCACCAGGCGTAGGACCCTACACAGCCAGACAAATAACCTCTTCGGCCGGTTAACTTCTTCGGCTGGTCTGTCTGGTGTTGGTCCTGCGGCATTGTTCCCGTCATTGTCACGTTAATGCTGGTGCCGTCTGTGATCTTCGGCCCACCTCTCACCATGCTACTGGTGTTAGTCATGAGGGCGTCGGTGGGATTCTCTCCATGGTGGTGTTGGGCATGAGGGCGTCGGTGGGGGCGACGAGGGGGATACAGCATCCTTGGGCAAACCAATAAATCACCAGCGGCAGGGCAATTGCTCTGAATACAAGAAGAAATGCTGAGGAAGAAGTGAGTGAGATTGGTGATAGTGTACGATGTGTCTTCTTGCAATGTGTCTGTGTGAGTGTTCCAGATGGTCAGTTGTGATTTGTGGGTGGTGTCTGCGATTTCAATTAGTTGCTGGGTAGTGTGTCCGGGTGTGCAGGGGTGTATTTTTGTGCAGGTGATCTGTACAATCTGATGAGAAAAGAAAAGACATTAGTATTTAGTTGGGTCATTCTCATGATTTCAGACAGACAGACAGACAGACAGAGGAGCGGGTAGGCACTGCTCAAAAAACTATATGCTATACGGAGAAGCCGCCATAGAAACAGCCCCCAAAAATGAGTGTCACTCGTCCCATCTGGTACCCACTGGTCCCATCTGGTACCCAGGAAGGGTGGCCCTCCAGACATGTAGGATTATAGGCCTACTATTAGGGATGCACTGTCACTGATATGGAAATGTATGGCCGATACCCATGATTTAGCCGATACCCAATTTAGCCGATACCGAAATACGGTTAGTTTTTGTTGTTTTTATTTCCCCCTTTTGTGCCAGGGAAACAAATACATCTCAATACAAGGAATACAATTCATGTTCAGAATCTACAGCTTGGTAGACTGCAGACAAGCCACAACTATCAATATTTACAAGCCACTTCACAGAAAACAAAGCCCAAAATCACGTATGTGATCAACAACATGTGTTGCCAGGTTTTGTGAGAGAAACAAGCAACCAGCCCCGGCTCTATGAAAACAAGCCCAAATGATTATAGGCCACACACTGATAAAAATATGGCACACCTTTTACCTAAAAAAATCAATGAATTTAATTGAGTCAAAAAGTTACTTTTATTATACAAGACTAGTTCTTGTATAAAATACGTAATCGATTCAGTTCAATAGTCTACAAATTCCAGTAAAATCTACAAGATATGTCCAGTAAAATCTACAAGATATGTCCAGTAATATCTACAAGATATGTCCAGTAAAGTTTACTGGATCTACAAGATATGTCCAGTAAATTTTACTGGACATATCTTGTAGATTTTACTGGACATATCTTGTAGATTTTACTGGACATATCTTGTAGATCCAGTACATTTTACTGGACATATCTTGTAGATTTTACTGGACATATCTTGTAGATTTTACTGGACATATTTTGTAGATCCAGTAAACTTTACTGGACATGTCTTGTAGATTTTACTGGAAAATGTATGTACTATTGAATTGAATGGATTAAGTATCTTATACAAGAACTAGTCTTGTATAATAAAAGTAACCTTTTGACTCAATTAAATTCATTGATTTGTTTTAATAAACTGGGGTGGAATTTCTTTGTAGAAGAAATGCCACCCCATTTATTAAAAAAAGATCAATGGGTATTTTCAGTTTGTAATCAAACAAATGTCCTATGACCATCATGTTCTTTTCTACACAACTTCTGCTGAAAATACTCATAAACATAAATGTTTGTCTTGTCCTATATGAACACCACTAGCAAGAGTCAAATGGCATCAGGTATACATTTTTTTTTATGGTTTTATTCCTCAAACTGAAACATAACCTTCATGCATGTACAGCTTTTCTTTTTAAACAAAATTATATCAGTGCATAAAAACAAAGTAAATACAGCCACAATATGATAGCTTCGTGGGCAGTGGGACCCATAGTGTACTGTGGTTCTCTATGGCTCTGTGGGCAGTGGAACCATTGGACCCACAGTGTACTGTGGTTCTCTATGGCTCTGTGGGCAGTGGAACCATTGGACCCACAGTGTACTGTGGTTCTCTATGGCTCTGTGGGCAGTGGAACCATTGGACCCACAGTGTACTGTGGTTCTCTATGGCTCTGTGGGCAGTGGAACCATTGGACCCATAGTGTACTGTGGTTCTCTATGGCTCTGTGGGCAGTGGAACCATTGGACCCATAGTGTACTGTGGTTCTCTATGGCTCTGTGGGCAGTGGAACCATTGGACCCACAGTGTACTGTGGTTCTCTATGGCTCTGTGGGCAGTGGAACCATAGTGTACTGTGGTTCTCTATGGCTCTGTGGGCAGTGGAACCATTGGACCCACAGTGTACTGTGGTTCTCTATGGCTCTGTGGGCAGTGGAACCATTGGACCCACAGTGTACTGTGGTTCACTATGGGCCCCATTGGACCCACAGTGTACTGTGGTTCTCTATGGCTCTGTGGGCCCCATTGGACCCACAGTGTACTGTGGTTCTCTATGGCTCTGTAGGCAGTGGGAACCCACAGTGTTTGGCTTTTCTTAAAATTATCAGTGCATAACAACACAAAAGAAACATAATTGTATTTGTTCAAATATAGAGTAACACATTGGCACGAACGTGTGTCTATCACGCAAGCACCAAAATGTCTCCCAAAGTATATGGTTTCAAGTTTAAAGTACTAAGCCAACCCTTAGGGCTACTCCTAAAAACAATTAAAATTATGTTCTGAAAGTCATTGGCCTAATGTTTTCGTGGATGATAGCCCTCATGACATGATATTTTAAAGTATGTTCTAAAGGTCAACATTGGCACAGGGGAGGGTGATCACTGGCACACTGGCATAAGGGTGAGAGAGAGAAAGTTTTTCTTTTAAAATTAAATATTCCAAAAAAGTGTAGTCAGTTAAATTAAGTCCATTCACATCTACAAATGACATGATAATTTACATCCTGCACATAATTGTACATTCATTCAAACTTCTAACTCATGACTGGGGAAGGATTAGGTGGGTTATTGCTCTGAGTTTAATGATCATTACATCCTGAAAGTATTCCTAAGCCTGTTATATGTATCCTATATGGACAGTCATAATTATATATGGCACACTGACTATCACACAAATGAAAACATGGCACTTCATGTAAAAAGGGTTGCAGACCCCTAGGGTGCAGTACTTAGTTCAGACTGGTCATTGGTCAGACAAACGACAACCTAGGACTAATGCCCCGTAGGAATTACTTGCGGATCCCCTGGCCGTTCTGTCGAGACCACCACCTCTGTACTCGAAGATGCTCAGGACACTAGAAGAGATGGCCTCTTGGACAGCTGCAGCATCATCGTCACCACATAGCTGGGGGGGAAAAAAGACAGTGAGAATATGCTAAAACAAAAAGGTGCATACATGTGTCTTTGCTCTATCTCTGCAGTTTGTAGCAAGTGTGGTCTGGGCTAATAGAAGCCCAGTTTTGCTTTGACAGCAGCTGTAATCTCATTTGTATTGTTGTGTCCAGTCTCACACCTTCCTCCAACATTAATACTATGGTGAGTATACCAGTTACTAGTAGTTTTTTTTCTCGCTATAGAAAAGCAAATCCAGGCCCAGGCCGTAGCGTAACGGTCTGGGCACCGGACTGGTGATCCAGTCGCGGTGTGCCGCGGGTTCGACTCCCGAACCCGACACGGCCTTTACCGCATGTCATCCCCCATCTCTCTCCCGTTTCCTGTCAGCCTACTATCTGTCCCTTAAAAAATCAATAAAAGGCGTAAGCCGCAAAAAAATGTCTTTAAAAAAAGAAAAGAAAAGCAAATCCATAAAGTTTGTCAACAACACATCTCATGGTAGATGGCTGTATCGACTCTGGACTTGATAAAACACAGTGGACCAACACCAGCAGAAAATCATCACTTAAGTGAAAACCTCACAATCTACCAGGACATTTTAGAACATGTGCCAAAACTACTAGTATGGTATAGCCGCTTAGGGGTCTGCAACCCTTTTTACATGAAGTGCCATGTTTTCATTTGTGTGATAGTCAGTGTGCCATATATAATTATGACTGTCCATATACATATAACAGGTTTAGGAATATTTTCAGGATGTAATGATCATTAAACTCAGAGCAATAACCCACCTAATCCCTCCCCAGTCATGAGTTAGAAGTTTGAATGAATGTACAATTATGTGCAGGATGTAAATTATCATGTCATTTGTAGATGTGAATGGACTTAATTTAACTGACTACACTTTTTTGGAATATTTAATTTTAAAAGAAAAACTTTCTCTCTCTCACCCTTATGCCAGTGTGCCAGTGATCACCCTCCCCTGTGCCAATGTTTGCACCTGTGCCTAAGGTTGCCTACCCCTATAGCCTGCCGACCATGATATTACTTAACTGACCAGCCAACTGACCAGCCATTGATCCCACGTAGCCATCAGATAGGCTCTATAGAGGGTATGCACATGCATAAAGTGAATGGCAGATTGAGTGGCAAATCAAGTGGCAAAGTGAGTGATGAAGTGAATTTAAAGTAATTTAAAGTAATTTAATGCAATCAAATAGGACTTTTCTGTTTGGATGTATGTGTCATCCCATGCGGCATTCCCGCATAACTTCCGGGTATGATGATGTCACACGCATACCCTATATTGTAGATGGCTCATTTAGGCTAGGTCTTTTAGCAAGAAGTTTAGAACAGAGGTAGATTTTCTTTACCTTGTAATCCTCGATCAACTCCTCCGTCTTTTCCCCAAGGAAGACAATGAGGCCTCTGATGACAGCTTCTCTACAGGACTCAATGCTGTGGTTCTACAAACACATGAAATGAACAGTACAGACATCAGAATGCAGAAGTGCATCAAACTAACCACTACACTATTGCAAGTCTACTTTCCATAAATTCCAATGAGAAGGAATACTTCAAACATATTGGGAGTCAAGCAAAACAAATGAGCTTGTAGATGGGCTATTTTTGGAGTTGAATGAAGCTGAAAAGAAAATGAGAACATTGCGTGTTATGTGAAGGTCTTTACCTGTGCGACAGGTGCGACTTGCTTCTGTGGCTTGGGTGCAGGTGACCACTCCAGGCTGCAGTGGACGTCAGCTAGCTGGCTGGGTGGGGTGGGTGGGTGGGTTGAAAAGCCTGAAATAATAGTAAAAACAGTTAGTGAAACCTCATGACTACAGTACATTGTGCATGCTCGAACTAGAAGTTTAAACTAGAATGTGTGCGATTGACTATATGCCTACTATAAATATATGTTTGGAAAATAGCTGATCTACAACCTTGTATTGAAATAGCCAATGTCTAGGGTTAAATTGGTTAAACTGTGATTTTGCCTCCAATGAGAAGAAATACTTCTCCAAGCATAGAAGTCAGACAAAACAAACAGCCAATCTAGGACCAGAGCTCAAAATAATACCTGTGTGACTGTGTGTGAACGCCTCCAGTGGACGTCAGCTGGCTGGCTGGGTGGGGGGGCGTGGGTCGGTCGGTTGAGGAGCCTGAAATCACAGTAAAAACAGTTAGTGAAACCTCATGACTACAGTACATTGTGCATGCTCGAACTAGAAGTTTAAACTAGAATGTGTGCGATTGACTATATGCCTACTATAAATATGTTTGTAAAATAGCTGATCTACAACCTTGTATTGAAATAGCCAATGTCTAGGGTTAAATTGGTTAAACTGTGATTTTGCCTCCAATGAGAAGAAATACTTATCCAAGCATATAGTCAGACAAAACAAACAGCCAATAGGACCAGAGCTCAAAAGAATACCTGTGTGACTGTGTGAACGCCTCCAGTCCAGGCTGCAGTTGACGTCAGCTGGCTAGGTGGGGTGGGGTGGGGTGCCGGTCGGTCGAGAAGACTGACACAGTAAAAACATAGTTAAACAACTTATCAGACATCTGATAAAAAGACATCTTTAAATGCATGAATCACAAGCAGGTACATAAATGTAGCCAATAAGCAATGACATTATATTTGGGGCAGGTGTGCTTCACACACACACACCTACAAAATGTGTAGTATAGTCCTCTACGGCATCTACGGAAGGCTGCAATTCGAAACTGGCCCCTGTAAAATCTGAATCCCCTCCCACCGCCATTCATTTAATTCAATGCCTGGAATTTTATGATTATTTTTTTATTATCATAAGCACATTTTTATTCTATATATTTTATATCAATTTAGCCTTGGACAATCCTAATGGTGGTGTCCTTGACGCCTCGTCGGACTTGGAAGAAGGTATTAGCAGAGGTTCTACTTTTTATGATTATTTTTTTATTATCATAAGCACATTTTTAATTGCTGTATTCTAACCTTTTCTATTTGTATTTATTTAGTGATGGATATGGATGCGGGAGGAGAATGAATATGAATAAAAATGTGTACACTATGAAGTTGTTTGTCCAATTCTTGGTATCTTAATCAAACATTTGTTTAATGTTATAAGTACATATGTACATTCTGCAGTATCAAATACCATAATTTGTTTAATAAAAAAATAGGCATGTTGACGTAATATTGGGAAATATGTAAATGTATTGGGCAGATGTTTCATTGATTTGCGTCTGAGTTTGTATTGTATATATATATATATATACACTGTATTTATTTTTTAGTAGCGTAATTCATTTAAGATTGTAAATGTTCGAGGGCAGTGTTACTTAGACGACACTTCAATTCAATCAATACATCCAAACCATCTCTGTTGCCGTGATTGACGTGCAGTCAATCCGGTCTTTATGTGCATTGCATCGTTGCGTAAATTGCGATATTTTGGGTTTGATTATGACAAATACGATCATAGCTTAGCATACTGGACAGCTAATAGTGTGACTCGGGGTGAAGCTAGTACCGGATGTTTACGTTGTTAAACCGGAAGTAATATAGTCAGAGTCGATCTATGAAATAGATTTCTATTTTCAGCAGAAGAAGAAGGGTCAGGGACATGGAGGGCGTTACGTGGCCATCTACAGGCGGAGAAAGGGTACTGCCGGTGGAAGTATTCCTTGGCCCAATGGTCTAGGCAACTGACTGGTAATCCAGTCGCAGTGTGCCGCGGGTTCGACTTCCGAGCCATGCACTTTCAAAATATGACGTTTTTTCATACTACAAAATGCCAAATAAATACAGTAGCCTATTTAAAAAAGGAGAGATAACAGGCGAACTATCAAGATCACAACATTCTCTAATTGTGTAGACTTATTGGTACAGTAGGCCTATGAATTATTTTTCTTTAGAAACAACGCCAACTAATTATAATAAGCAGACATGGCAACACTGCTGGTTGAGGAATGAAGGGAAAACAGCGCCCCCTAAAGTCACAGATCACTGCTGAAATGCTCTAATTTGTCATTCTGGTTATTATGATAACCTATAACAGTAATTGATAATACATAACGATATGATGGTGTTCCTTACAGTAAAGGTACCACCAATACATTGTGTTAATAAACAATTTAAACTATACGCTATACTTGTATAGGCCTACACATTATAAAACATAACACACTAAAGTAGTTGCCAATTATTTCTGGCTTCTATAATCTGTTTATTTACACACTTATCCACACAACAGTTTGATCCTTTAAAGATTCTAAGCTTGTAATTCAAGGTGTTTGTTGTGCCTGCTGGATGGACTGCACTTCAGACCCTATACTGTGTGCAAGATGGTGAAGCGATCAACAATAAATATGGATTTATCCATAACTCATGCCTGGTGAAGGCACACACTTCACACAAAGTAGTGAAATAGTACACTCTTTAGTTACAGACAAAACAATGGTACATTTCCATGCATTCAATTAAATTCCATTGCTTGAAAGGAAGGATGTAAGGACGCATCTTAATACAGGAAGCAGCATCTTAATGATCTCCCATTTAGAACTGGAAAAACAACATTCCTCACCTATAGGCCATCATAGGTGGGGAGGGGTGCTAATGTCATTGTTGCAGTGGTCAGGATGCTTAAGTGGGCAGCTACTGTAACTAGCCTATTCAAAGATGTAAGACGCATCATTAATTTCATGCAAAACGATTGGGTGTGGTCAGGGTGCTTAAATGGGCAGCTTAGCTACTTACTATATTGCCTTCTTTGGGGGGGGGGGGGGGGGGCGGGTGGAGCAGTCATGATTTAACAGCTTTTTCCTCTGTGTATCTTCATGTGTGTTATACACTCAAAGGTCCTGATTCTTCAAAAACGAAATGCGCCAGAGTGTAACGGTGACGGAAACAGATATCGTATTTATCCGTCCGATCAAGCTACGTTGAGATGACGTGTTATTCAGAGAGTGGTGTGTACCACAGGTGCGCTGGCGTATCGCAGGTGTATGTCATACTGAAAGCAGCGGGTGCAAAGTGATCGGAAAAGCAACCGACAACCTCATCTGCATTGATCCACGCCCCATATCGACCATAAAAGGCTTCAAGCATGACTCAGCAGACAGCAGTTTGTCTGAGATCACAGCCGCGGTCACTGCTATATCCAAGCTTACAACAGTGCGTGCTCCGCTGAAGCAATATAATTATAATTTATTTAATTAAGTTCGGGACCAAGGCGGGTGCTCACTCACACCACACCTTTGCAGAGGTAAAACATATCCGATATTTAAAATATCGGATATGTTTTACCTCTGCAAAGGTGTGAGTGAGCACCCGCCTTGGTCAATGCAAAAGTCGTCTTTTCAGAGAGAGCGAGAGAGAGAGAGAGAGAGAGACGAGAGAGGGAGGGGGGCTGCATGGGCCCTCGACACTGTTGCGCGATAAAGAACAGTAGCCCATACATTCATAAGTAAATATATTATAGGCCTGGGATCCTCTTGTCTGAAGAAATTATAATCCAGTGAGTTTATCCAGTGAGTTAAACTATTCTGTGTGTGGCATCCATGTGATCAATATCAATATACATTATTATAAATTCTGTCTGTCTGTCCGTCATGTTCACGAGTGGAGGTGAGCTGCATGGTTTAAAACTGATATGACTGGCCGACTTTCAAACACGCTGCATTCATTAGGCTATAAATGTGGTCTTCTATTTTTTATATAGGGCTAATTAGCCCTATTCATTTTCCAATGTGAATCGGATCGGCAGCACGCTGCTGTCTGCCCCCCGCCACACACACACACACACACACACACACACACACACACACACACACACACACACACACACACACACACACACACACACACACACACGCCTACTGCAGGCATTAGGCTACTGTCTACACTAAACTATGTTGGATTCGTACAGTGCAAAATGCAGATAAGCCTATGTTCTTATTATAACTGTGAATTTGTTTTTTAACATGCAGTGCGAGTCCGCGAGATCCGATCTACAAGCTCACAACCGTTGCACTTCCGAGTAGAAGGCTGCCAGTGAGCTGCAGCCCCAATGGCGCATGATATAAATATCCTAATAAATAAATAGAAATGTGTCGTGCTTGCGGGGCAGTTTCTGTATGGGACTCTATAGGCTAACTTGCCTATAATGCATGCATTTAGGCATACAAGTGCACTCGGCTTTTATATATATATATATATATATATATATATCGTTTTTTTATGTGCTGATCGACCAATATGTTGGGGACACATGCCTACATATTTTATCTGAGATTTGGGGACTATTTATTGATTCAGCATGAAGACTAAAGCCTTCTGAATAAATCTATACGCAAGTGTATGGTTCCGAAAATTTCTCCGCCACCTAAAGAGGTGGCGGAGGATTTAGCGGAATTTCCGACAAACCAAAGGCAGCGTCAAGTTCACGGCCATTTTCATGAATTCCAAATTAATGTGGGAAATCCACGTAAATGCCTTTCCGCTAGCGTCACGTCAATATATAAGCGGAAGCGCGTTGAAGAATCAGGCCCAAAGGGTTTTTCCCCTGTAGGAGTCCTCATGTGTACTTTTAACTCCCCAGTGTGATGGTAGCCCTTGCCACAAACTGTACACGTAAAGGGTTTCCCCCCACTGTGAGTAATTGTGTGTTTTTAGACTACCCTTTTGACTAAAGCCTTTGCCACACACTGTGCAAGCAAATGGCCTTTCCCATTGCATGCTTCTTCAGATTTCCCTTTAGGCTAAACATTTTGCCACAATCTGCACAACTAAAACATTTCTTACCTGTGTGACTCCTCATGGAGTGACTTTCTTTTGGTGATTTGGGGTAATGGAGCAGCCCATGTGTATCTATAACATTAACAACTAGTGATTGATGCACACTATAATTTATTCAACAATCACTAGCAACAAACTGGGAAAATTGTGAATCTTATATTTGCAAATTATAGAATAAAGCTGTATTGATGTGGTACCTTAGGGAGAAATAACAGTATATTTTGTAAAAACAGATGTATGTAGCGTATTGGCCTGAATATAAGACTACTATATTTTTAAATGGGCTGTTTTTGGATTATGAAACTTTTTTTTTCTAGCTCACACCAATGACAGTGTGCCAATGTTGTCAACCATGTGTTAAGGGTGCTGTAGATGTACTAGTTATTAAAGTTTGTTGTTCAGTGAAACTGCTGACCACCCAAAAATGTTCAAATTAAAGAGATGTGACATTGACTTGTTTCCAGTTGATATTTAGTGTATTTATTTCCACATTTCCAGACACCATGGTTCTGACAAAAACAGGAGAAAATAATGGAGCATATCAATACTCAGAATTTAAACAGTAAAGTGGTATTGCAATACATCAATTAAACTCAGAACATATAACTCAAAGCATAAATAGTAAGTAAATAATACAATCAATAAACACGAGCTTACATTTGTCAGTGACACATGGCTGGTCTGGAGTGGAGAGCTGTGTGAGTGAACTGTGTGTGGAGTGAGTGTGAGTGTTTGTAGTGGAGCACACCTGAGCTGACAATGGCAATCAACCCAGAGTGCTGATGGCAGACACCTGTGGGTGATTGGTGCAGTGGTGGAAGGGGAGTTGTGAAGGGTTTTGTCCACCAGAGGCTGCCATTTGGATTGCAAGCAGATAATTCACAACAGCCGCCCCCACGGTAGCTCAGCTACTGTGAACATAAAGGGAATTATCTTTGCTGTCGAGGTGTCAGTGGGTGTAGTGCAGGGACAAACGGTGTAGTGTACCGGGATGGACACAAAAAAATGTTCAGTTGTCAGTTCGGGGTCGGACTTTGTCGGTGAAGAGGGAGACATTCAGCCGCCCCATGGGACGCAAACTTGGGGCTGGTGAGGAGAGGCGTTCAGCCGCCCCGTCTTGACCAGATCTTGGGCTGGTGACAGGGGGTTACCTCGGGCGGACGGCCCGGAGGCTGGGTAGGAGCGGAACTGGCCACCCCAGTCAGGAATGAAGGATGGGGCAGGTACGGAGGGTGGCCAGGTGGTTTGGACCCAGGGGACCACGGCCGTCGACACGACCGTTCTGGCGGACGACCACTGCTGGTGAACTCCCAGGAGTTTGACTGTGGAGCTCATCGGAGGTGAGTTGTACCAAGTCCTTCCATGAGGGGTACTGAGTGGAGTTGGGGGGCACCTGACCCAGAGTTTGGATGGTGGTCAAGTTGCAAAGGGTGAGACCTTTAACTTCCGAAAGATCTGGTTGGGTTGTGCTTGCAGGCCGGACGGGCCAACGGTCGTGTGGTTGCTTAAGGGAAGCAGGTCCATTTTTCCAACGACTTGGCTGGGATAGGTCAGCAAGGGTTTTTCCTCTGGCAATGTCGCCAGCAGGATTGTTGTGGGAATCCACATATCGGCCTTGGAGGGTCCATCCCAGCTGTGTGTGCACTGCCAGGGGGCCTCCCTGGGGGCCTCTTCTCACCGGCTCTATAGGTGAGATCAAGTGGGAGTTGTCGGATCCAATCAGAGGCTGGACCTTTCGGAAGGATCGAAGGGGGATATCCCTCAGGTATGGATAGCGCCGCTTGAGGGACTGGATGGGGTAGGTTTGGTCGATGAGGTCAATACCTTCGGCTGTGAAAGCTTGCTTGAGAGGGTATCTGACTGATGGTGTGAGTATGGGCGATATCTCAAACTGCACACTTTTCCCTTCAAGGTGGGTAAGCTCTGATCGGATGGTGCGAAGAGCCAATACCTCCCTCTTCCCCTTCAACTGGAGATGTTTGACTGCAGCCGGGAGGATCATGGACCGGACTGAGCCATCATCCAGAACCGCATGTGTACTGAGTGAAACATTGTTGTGCCATAGAAGTACTGGGACAACTTTAAGAAGTACACGGTCGGAAGGATTGGAATGAGAGAAGTAGATCTTGCTTTGTGGGCGGGAAGGATCCGACCTTGGCTCCGAGTCGGCCACGGGATGCAAGACCCGAAGATGAAGTTGACCGCAGTCAGGACAGGGCTTTTCCAGGGAGCAATCACTAGACAAGTGAGAGGTACGGCCACACTTCCAGCATCTGTTGCCCCTCAGTAGCCATGATCGCAGTTCCTCCTTAGTCTGAGACTCAATCTTGGGACATCTGGTGATGTAGTGGTCGTTGGCCCGGCAGAACAGGCAGTGAATGTTAGGCTTGTTATAGGATTTTTCCGGGGATTTGGATTTCTGAAAAGACTGGGTCTGAGGGGCATCTGGCTCCGAGCCATGATAGACAGCTGCTTGGCTCTTGGTTGTCTTAGGTGGCCTGGTATTGGGTTGCTCCTGCTGATGGCCACCGTGGTACCGCTGAACTAGACGGTTAGAGAGCCTCTGCTGTTGAGCCTTGGATTGCAGCCATCCGGCCAAGTCCCTCAGGTTGTAGGGGTTAAGTGTGGCTACAGTGAGTTTGCCTTGTAGATGTAGGAACTCGATGAAGCCCTCCCTCAGATATCTTGGCAGTTTGCTCAGCAGGCGGTCGACATGTGAGCAGCAGTTGAGCTCGTAGCCGGTACGACCCTCAAGAGATTCGAGCATGCTGACAAGCAGGTGAACCTGAAGTGAGAAGTGCTGGACAGCTTGGGGGTCATTGGATTTGACGTCCGGGGCTGTAAGGATCGCTGCAATCTCACTCTGAGCCAGCTGGTGGGGTTGACCGTACTGCAGCTGCAGGGCCTGCATCGCAGCAGTGTAGGGCTCCACCTGATGGCGGCAAGACTGGGCGATCATCTGAGCCTCAGGGAATTTGAGGTGCTCAAGAAGGACATGATATTTATATTTTTCACTCAATTGAACATGAGGATCGAGCAGGTTGTCGAGTGCCAGCTTCAGGTTGGCAAAGTCTTTTTCATTGTCTTGAATGAAGTCAGGGATTGAAGGCTTTGGGATGCCATACACGGCTGGCCCATAGGGATGATGAGCTGGTGGTTGGCATGGTACCTGTACAGGAGGCACCTGGCCTGAAGGAGGTGGCCGAAGTTGGGCCCCAGCATAGTGAATAGGCGGAGGTGTGGGACATGAATTCCCAGGTCTGTCTGGCTGGGAAGGAGGCAGTGACTGGAGACGGCCAGCAGAGGGAGCCAGAGCGTGGTGGAAGGTTTGAAGGTTTGGTGACAGAAGTGGCTGGGAATAGGCAGGATGCAGTCGAGAGGGGGTAGAGTGGGAATGGACCACTTGGGCTGGGGAGCAGATGATCTGCTGAACTGGGTGTATGGCTGAAGGAGGCTTTCGTGATTGAGTGGGGGGAGGTGGAGCTGACCGGTTCTTCTTAACAGTACTTGGAGGGAGGTTGTAGAGTTGGTAGTTGGTGAAGTGCTCCTCTGCAGAATTGTCCTCATTAGTAGTTGAGGTGTGTTGAATCCTGACAGACTTCTCCTTCCTGACGACCAACCGTCTATCCTCCGGTGTGGATGTCCCCACATGCTGAGGCCTGTTGCCCTGTTGGGCTTCTGACCCCTGCCGGCCAGTGAGCCTGTATTGGTCTCCTAGGGGTAGCAGGGCTCCTCCTGATGTCTCAACCCCCTCTTCAGGCTGTGTTGGGCTCGTCTGATGAGTGAGGGATTCAAGGTATTCATTTGAATGCACTACCACCTCGTCGGGGTAGTCCTCTGCTTTGGAGTTGAGGGAAGGAGCACCTTCCCCCAGCTCCAGTGCACCTCCCTGTGCTCCAAGGAGGAGACCGGTGGGAAGTGCTCCCCCTACTGCTCCAAGGTGGTGGTCATCTGGCTCCTCCATTTGTTGGTTGCCACTCATTAGCATGGTGCTAATGTGAGCTAGCAGGTTGGACCTCTCTCTCCCTTGCCTGCATAGCTCCTCCATTTTCTTCCTCATGGCCTCCATTTCTTCCTTCCCCTCCATCTCTGCTCTTTTTAGAGTTTCGGCCATGTTGGCCAGGGACTCCATGGTCGGTGTGGCCTTTTGTGGGGGGGGCTGTGCCGTCCCATACCTCTGTGGTTTCTGTCTATCCCTGCCAGGGTAGGTCTTGGGCACTGTTCCTCCACTTTCCTCTTGCAGCATATTTTCAATGCAATTTCAATGTCTTTAGTGTAGTATCAATCAAGTCAATGTCTTATTTGGGCAGTCAGCATCCGGATAGAAGGACCATATTAAAGTTTGTTGTTCAGTGAAACTGCTGACCACCCAAAAATGTTCAAATTAAAGAGACGTGACATTGACTTGTTTCCAGTTGATATTTAGTGTATTTATTTCCACATTTCCAGACACCATGGTTCTGACAAAAACAGGAGAAAAGAATGGAGCATATCAATACTCAGAATTTAAACGGTAAAGTGGTATTGCAATACATCAATTAAACTCAGAACATATAACTCAAAGCATAAATAGTAAGTAAATAATACAATCAATAAACAAGAGCTTACATTTGTCAGTGACACATGGCTGGTCTGGAGTGGAGAGCTGTGTGAGTGAACTGTGTGTGGAGTGAGTGTGAGTGTTTGTAGTGGAGCACACCTGAGCTGACAATGGCAATCAACCCAGAGTGCTGATGGCAGACACCTGTGGGTGATTGGTGCAGTGGTGGAAGGGGAGTTGTGAAGGGTTTTGTCCACCAGAGGCTGCCATTTGGATTGCAAGCAGATAATTCACAACACTAGTACTTAAAGTTACAATAAGTATGGGTTAAGAAAAGACAATATTTATTGTAGTAGCCAGCATTTTTATTTATTTTTACCCTTTTCAAATTGTCAATGAAAATGTAATTTCCCTTTGTTGTGAAATGTACGCCATCTGGCAGAAAGTGACTGTCGTCAAGTGTACTGATGCTTTTATGGAGTACAATTTCTCCATGGACCTCTGGTATGAATTTTTCAATTTGTTTGTTGACATAAATTCTTGCTTTGTTAAGCCGTGTAGGTTTGTTACCGCCCCTCCATGCTCTTCTTGGTGCCAGGGCAGAGAAAATGAACTTGGTGGCTGGGCAAGTTTTGTGGATGTGCTGGAGATCGGTCTTCATGTCCTGGAAGAGAGCCCATTTTTTGGTCTTTCCCAAGTCATTGGCTCCCGCGTGTATCACGAGGAACTGTTGCGGTGGTTTCGTACGGAGTTCTTTCTCAATTTTGGGAACGACGTCTTCCTTTCCTTTACCCATCCAATGAACTTTTGCTGCTGCTATGCCCAGGTTGATGCCCACTGTAACTTCAGCTCTGGGCTCAGCCCTTGCCACCAGACTGGATCCGATGATCCATACAGTTTTGTCTGTTAAGTTAAAAAAAAGGGACAATACTAAAATTAGTGAAAGGAAATATGTTTAAATATTTTATGAGCAGGAACACGCATGCATATCATCTTGTACATAGTCCATCTGATGCAGTCGTGATGTCATCATATCATGTCATCAGTACATAGCCAGTGCCTTTGAGATGCAGTAGTGGTGTCTTTACTTTGTGCATCATTCTGATGCAGTAGACAATCATAATGTCATGGTTATCAATATGCTATTGCAGATAAATGTCACAGAGTCAGGCAGCTGACTGAGCTGAGGCCATATATTAACAGTAAGTCGATAAGGACAGATCATACATGTGTGCTATAATCTAAGTGTTTCTGTTCTAAATTTTAGAAAATAGATTTATTTTCATACCTCCAAGACTGGGTGCCTCGTCTGATGCCTTTGACTCTGATTCTGGCCTCCCTGAAAACATGAATCATACATATTACAATTTATTCATAAAGATATATATATATATATATATATATATATATATATATATATATATATTATAATATTATATTATAATATTATAATGTTACATTGATACCTTGAACTGCCATCCTGTTTTAATGTACTATGTGCCTTTTTGCTGTGTTTTTGTGTTTCATGTTACCTGCCTGTGTTATGCCTTGCTCTAAACCAAATTGCCCCACGGGGACAAACAAATAAATGAACCTGAACGCACGATAATACATTAGCCTATATTTTCGTCTTATAACCGATACAGATGTAACCGGGTCTCCTCTCCCAGTGGGAGGGAGTTAGCCGAGCGATGTAGGGTGGTGTGAAGTGTTCCACACTACGGAAAAGTGTATTTCTTTGGAAGTTAGAAAGTAGGCTACAGTAACAAAAGGCGATTCACAATAAGCTTAGTAGGTACTAGGTAGCACAGTAGCCTAACGTCTACAGTAAAATTGCAAATGAAGCTTCATAGTTCTTACCGGCTTCTACAGAGTATTGAGCAAGGTCTTCCCTGGTCGGTTCCTTCTCATCCTCACTTTCTCCCGGGAGGAGAGCAGCTGATATGGCCGCTGTTGCAGCTTCACCACCTCGGCTGGGTGCAGTCACTGCAGTGTGTGCACTGGTCCCAGACACACACAAGGCTCGATCCAGGCTGAGCCCAGCCCGGATAGGCTTCTCGTCCTCCTTGGGCTCTTGTTGACCCGTGAGGGGAACGGGGCACTGAGACATGTCCCAAAATGGCGACAAGACGCGGGGGCAGGGAAACTGGGAGACAGACAAACACTAAACTAGACACTAGACACTAACACTAGACTGACGAAACACTGAACACTGAATGTACTAAATGATAATAACTGATCTAACTAAATACTATATCTAAATGATAAACTGATCTAACTAAATCGCTACTTTAACTGTCTATTTGCTGTTGTCTCTCAAAAACTCCCAACTCCTACAGTGAAAAATGGGTATGCTTTTATAGTGTAGCGGCCAGGTATGGCTGCAGCCAATAGGACTGTCCTGGGGGTGGGACTTACTGGGGAGTGATTGACGGGGGTCTTTGGGTACGCTGTGTGTGTATAGTTTGTGTGAGAGAGCAAACCTACTAGGGGGAACACAGACAAATGCTGTTGTTATATGGATGATTATTGAACTAATAAAGAGAGATCTTTATCATTGGGATTACGTCTCTGCCTCCGGTTCCTGGGATCATTACAATATGTTTTGGGTTGATCACATGACCGGGACTTTGAAGCAGCGATCCTTTGCTGTTTCACAGTATATCCAATAGGCGGCGGTGCTGCCTCGGTTAACACAAAACCTCATATTAGGGACTGATCGTTATTTATCCACCAGGGGGGTGGCTGATCGTTTATTAGGCGGCGGCCGTCTGGGGTTCATTTGGTTCCATATCCGTCATTACATTATGGTCAACACTTAACACTGATGATATGCCATTGCATTCTTCCAACTAAAGATTTAAATATAGCACCTACAAGCTCACAACAACACGCTGATGACGCGACACAAATTTGTGAGCTTAGATTGGCTATTTTTGAGGTGAGCCTTGTGCGTAAAGTCATTCTATAGCCAAGCTGCCAAGGCAGTGGGCACCCCTCGCCTCTGTGCCCAAGCCCAGGATGATGAAATGAATGAATGCTAAATAAATATGTCACACAGTCGCATACCATAATACTACAGCGTCATACTCCACAGAGAAAAGCACAATTTGCGCAACACCAACTTTCAACTGCCTGCTCGGCTCATTTAGCCAGCCAGGCACCACCGAATAGTGTAACTCTTTCTTTAATCTATTACAACCACATACGCAGACAAAAGTACATGGCACCGCGGACAAAACACAAGTAGGCTACTGTGACGCACACACCAACAATCCACCATTGCAATGCGAGTGCGCAAAGATGCACATGACAGCTGCATGCTTTTAGATCTACCGTCGTTGTGTCAAACTGCCTAAACTGACCATGGAGAAGTTCACTGGAGATGTGAGTCAATGGCAAAGCTTTTGGAGTCAATTTGAGTCAGTAAGTCTGATAAATTCACATATTTAAAGTGAGCATTCTTAAGTGGCAGAGCGGCTATGTAGTCGCGAAATTCGCTTTATCAGACCAGAATTATGCCATTACAATGCTAGGCAGGCTGCATGTCGCGCGTAATTGTAGAACGCAGGGCATTCACTCTGAAGAGTGCGGGCGCAGACACCACAAAACAGTTTGCAATCAAACAGCCAGTCAATATACAGCGCATGATAGACGCGCCGACCACGGCAACGACCACAGTGTTGCAGATGCAGTTAGTAGTGTAGCAAGCAACTCTGACAATAGTATTACTGCAGACAGCTACCATTAAGGATAGATGCACCAACGCAAAGCCAAGTAGCCAGGTGCCTATTAGATGGGGGTAGCACCCGCAGTTTCATTAAAGAGGATATTTCCAGAGCTGGGTTTCACCGAGACACCTCACACCACCGCAACCTCAACAGCGGTGCTGTCAACCTGCTGCTCCTCGCCTTCCTCCTCTCTGACCGACAACACTGGCTCTTGGCTCTTGCAGCTGGCCCGCAATTCAAACATTGCGGTTCATAGCTTGAAACATTTTTCACTTTTTCTACTGGAAATGTTATGAACGCAGAATCAATCTGTCCCGCGCTGTTTTGAAGTGGCTACAAGTCAGACGGGGCAAACTAGCCAGCGGCCGCTGGAGGGACCTTTGGTGGTAGAACAGATCTACAAGCTAACAACGTGTCACCAAGGCGCAGTTGCGCACACATGGAAGATACCAAGTACACTCGCCACACAGGGTAAACTTTATATAGATAGATATGAGTGAAAGTGAAACACTATGAAAAACAAAATAATCAAAACATTTTTTAAATACAAAATTCAGCAAAATAAAGTTGTACAACCTCCCCCAAGCCAAAATAAAAATAAACATATCCCCTCAGGCTCAAAAAATTGTTTATGACCCCCCCCTTTTTTGCACCATACCAACCTTTGATAAATAATGATCAGTCCCTAACTGCTACATACCTACTTTATGCATATAAACACCTATTATTATATGGTATGGATGTTATGTACATACACTGAGTATATGGATAAATATGTACAATCTATTGAATAAGTGGATATGAATTAATTGTTACTGCAGCAGAGCCATTAAGAGGATTTCTCCACATTATTTCAGTAACATCAGAACCAAGTAGAACCAGCTCTGGTGAAGAAACAACTGTTCATACTGTGATTTACATCCCAGTGTCTTAAATTATCTTGGAACAATGTTAGGCCTACTTGATTTGATAATGCGTGTTACTGGCTGAAATGGTCACAAACACACACAGAACCAAAAACAGTTAGGCCTATTTGTTTCCCAATACTCAAACTGCCACCCACCCCCATGATTGCACAGTCTTTATGCATAGTACACAAGCCTTCACATCTTGTCTTTTACATGTATATACAGCCCCCTGTACTTTTATTATTGTATGTGTTAAGTTGTAATGTAAGTTCAATTTGTTTCCACTTTAGTATAGAAGACATTCATTCATGATCAGAAGAGTGGAACAATAGAATCATCAGCCATCATAACCTAAGAAACTGCTGCATGTGGGCCACCCCTCTCTGACTCCTCCCCCAGGTCTTGCTCTATGCAACATTCTAGAAATAAACTGCGAGATTGCTTTGTAAGCTTCATATTTAATATATTAATCTATCTATATCCAATATAGAGTATCTGACTATCTGGATAATATATGTACAGTCTAAAAATATTGAATAAGTGGATATTAATCGAGTGTTACTGCAGCAGAGCCATTAAGAGGATTTCTTTACATTATTTCAGTAACATAGATGTGTGGTATGTCTGGTGAAGAAACAACAAGAAAAACACAAACTGCCACCCACCCCCTATTGTATTGCAAATAGTACACAAGCCTTCACATATTGTCTTTACAAGTACTGCAAACCCTGTACCTTTATATTTTTATTTTATAAAGTTGCAATGTAATTCAATTAGTTCCAATTCGACTTTAGAAGACAGTGGTGGGGTTTCTGTACAGGACTGGTCAAGGCCTAACAGCAAATTAGTATATTGTCAAACCCTCAAAGTATCATAGCCAATTGTGCTCTATTGTTCTCATTTAATCGCTTATCTATATTTTATATATTTTTTATACTGTGTGCAGAAACATGTGTCCATAGTGTACGTCATTATTAATTCATGACCAGGATAAGTCAAGATAAATCAGGATAAGTCATTATCCTTATAATAATCATATCCTATATCCATCATTACATTGTTATTAACAACAGAGACACAATAACAGCAACAACTGTATTTGTTTAAACCTGGGAAACCTGGACAACTTTAAGTATTTGTTCAGGTTGTGTTGCTCTGATGGAATGAATGGTTCTAAATAATGAACAAACCCCACATTCTTTCCCAAGGTTAAAATGTAAACATGCTAAATGATGATGGCTTCTATACTAAAGTGGAAAATTCAACTAACATTACAACTTAACACATACAATAATAAGTACAGGGGGCTGTATATATACTTATAAAAGACAAGATGTGAAGGCTTGTGTACTATGTATAAAGACTGTGCAATCATGGAGGTGGGAGGCAGTTTGAGTATAGTTCTGTGTGTGTTTGTGACCAGTTCAGCCAGTAACATATCCCAGTGTCTTAATTTATCTTGGAACAATGTTAGTTCTACTTGAATTGATAATGCATGTTACTGGCTGAAATGGTCACAAACACACACTGAACTAAAAAAAGTTAGGCCTATTTGTTTCCCAATACTCAAACTGCCTCCCACCCCCATGATTGCACATTCTTTATACATAGTACACAAGCCTTCACATCTTGTCTTTTACAAGTATACTAGTGCACACCCTGTACCTTTATATTTATATTTTATTAAGTTGCAATGTAAGTTCAATTAGTTTCAATTAGACTTTAGAAGACAATGGCTCTATTGTTCTAATTTAATAGCTTATCTATATTTACAGTGAAATTCCATTACATTGTTATTAACAACAGAGACACAGCAACAACTGTATTTGTGTAAACCTGGGAAACCTGGACAACTTTAAGTATTTGTTCAGGTCGTGTTGCTCTGAGGGAATGAGGAGCAGTCAGTTGTGTGGGATTAGTTTTTGTTTTTCAAATGCTAAATAATGAACAAACCCCACATTCTTTCCCTAGTTTAAAATTTAAACAGGCTAAATGATGGTGGCTAATGCTTCATTCACTATAGACAATGCATTCAAATGCAGAGATAAAACATGTTAATGGTCATTGGTTGTCTGGCATTGGACAGATCACCTGTTAATGATCACATTATGGATGACCTGAGACCATTTTACACCTATTTGACTCTGAGTTTCAACAGAACTACAGAAATAGGTCTATCACACATAACTTGTTATTATTATCCTTTAAAGGTGTTGTAAGGCCTATGTTTTGTTAAAATAGCTCTAGTAATCATTGTTATATTGTTTGTTCAGTAACAGAGATCTTCCCACGTCTCCATACCCAACATAATTATTACTCTTTCATAATGTGACATTTGTTCATAATATAATTGACCAGTAATATGAAGAGAAGAAGGCCCATAGGCTCTACAGTATAAGAACTTATAACACAATATTTATTTCACAGGTTTTTAATTTAAGAACTGCTCACATGTGCTTACCACATACCACTATAAAATACATTAGGCCTATATTAAGTGCTAATGAGAATTGGCCATTTGAGAACATGATCGGAGTAGGAAAGAGAGTGCATACATCTTGCAATGTCAAAGTGCAATGTCAAACATTAAATGTAAAACAATAATAATGTAAATAAAAGGAGACATAAATGTCTCATCTCCAAGTAGAGAAACATTTGCAGCAGAAATTAATAGCAGCATAATATATAATCACAGTCTGTTGTGCAGGTGAGAGACAACACTTAGCAGCAGATAATATCACACATGTAAGTGTATACATAACGGATAGCATCTATTAGCAGCACTGCAGCAGCAGTGTGTATAGTATATAGTCATATAGTAACAGTCAGTTATATTGCATGTGTTCTTAAAGAATATACAGTGTAACTACCAAGAGTACAGTGATCACAAATGGTACACACCATGTGTCACACATGATCTCAGTTTCCGTTGAAGTGTTTTAGGTAGCATAGTGTCCTGTCTGGATCAGTGTTGGCCTCGTCAAACATGTACTGTACACCAAATGCAATACTAATAACTGGGAGTACATTACATTTGTATTTGTTGACCCCACAAACACCTTGAGACGGTCATAGGTCAGACAGGGTGATGAAGGGATGGTCCAACACCTGGTCAGGTGTTATCCTCTCCTCTGGATCCAGATGAAGCATTCGTTTCAACAGGTCCATGAAGACGTCACAAGATGTTTCATCAGCTTCGTAACGTAGGGAGGAGAGCACTTCTTCCAGTGAGCAGGTCTCATCCAAGAAGAGGTTTTCATCTGCTGCCTTGAACTCCTGCACTGTGTATTACTCCTCTGGTTCCTGGAAAACACAAAACGATTTGTTTTAGTTATCTGATAATGACATGGAAAGATAGCACATAAGAGTTCTGGTGATCTGTGGGTTGTAAAAGAAAAGGATAACGTTAGCAACTTTCACGTTTTTTTTCAAGTTCTCAATTGCACCATTTTAATATTTGCTTGCATTGAGCTTTCAGTGAAGCACATGATAAGGCAATGATGAATAAAATAAAAGCTCAATAGAACTCACCTATACTCAAGAGGCGGTCTGATCCTCCGTTGCTTGGTCTCAGAGACAGGAACGGCCAGACCAAAGTCAATGACTTTGACTTTGAGGGGTTGTTCTTGTTGGTTCACCAGCATGATGTTGTCTAGTTTGATGTCTGTATGGATCAGGCCTATTCCCTTCAGGGCCTGGAGTGCAATGGCAAGCTGCAAGACAAGAATAAAGAGCATGATCAGACATTCAGAAATTTAACTCAGTATCTTTGTATCAAAAATGTTGCCATCACTTTAAAATGTAATTATCAAAGCCATACCTGCTGTATGATGCATCTTGTCTCCATCATGGACATAGGGGCATGTCTCTCGTTCAAGAATTCCAGGAGATTAACATCCAGAGACTCAAACACCATACATCTCAATCCTTTATGCACAAAGCTGTCGTAAAATCTCACTGTTCCACACGTGTCAGGGTCCAGGACTTTCATCATTTGCAACACGGCCATCTAGGAACACAAGAAATATTTAGATTAGATAACTTAATGATAAATCAGAGCAAAATATTAAAATCTTCAAGAACAATGCTATTGCTTATTTCTTACCTCACGTGCTGCCAATTCATCGTGATTGTGGCGATTCTTCAATATCTTGATGGCCACCGTGTCACCGGTGAACGTGCTGATGGCTTTGGCCACCGTCCCAAAGCTTCCTTCCCCCATGAAGCTCTGGACCAGGTACTGGCCTCTGTCCAGCAGGTCCATCTCAGACACCATGTAACTCTCTGGACCATCCGAGTGTTGGGATGAGCTGGAGATCACCATGACCAGTGGTGTTGGGGACTGGACGTCAACGGAGTTGAACACGCCACCCAGCTCGACTCTGCCCCACTCTGGATCCGAGCTAAACGAGCAGGGCATGATGCCAGGCCCGGTCTGTGGCAGGACTTCAACGTTTTTTAACAAGTTGTGCCAAACTAGGCACCACTCTGTCACAGAGCGTTGGGGGGAGGGGGTGGTCAGGACATCGATAAGGACGTCCTCAGAGTTTTTTGTGTCCTGCTCAAATCTGTCCCACTCTGGATCAGAGCTAGTGGGGAAGGACATGATGGTAGTCAGGACGATCGTAGTCAGGACGTCGGCCATTGGGGTGGATTTGCCCACGGAAGGTTTTTGAAAAGGCAACTGCTTCTTCTGAGCACCTACAGAGAGAGAGAGAAGAGAGATAATTTTAGACCCTTGTGTGACTCATGGAATATCATACACAAAATAATACTCCCCAAACATGATCAATTAAAGCTGGGAACTATTAAATCTGTGATTGATATGCTCGGCTCAACAAATACATGAGTATGTACTCATGTACTCATGTACATGAGTAATACATTGTATCACTAACACAGTTCATAACAAGGAATTAATCAAGCTACGATGATATTATGTACAAGTTTGACTAGCAGGCTAATAGTTTCACAATTCAAGATAAGATAAGACGAGAAGTGTACTGTGTGGTCATTTATCCTTACCTGTACGTGTCCTTGAAGAGCGCTGGTATGGTTCAAAGCGATGATTTTTCAGACCTCCTACTTTGAGTTTTAATCCTTTGCTCTCCTGTTGTCTCCTGGTCATTAATGTAGTCATGGTGTGTTTGTTGAGTCCTCAATCTTTCTCCTGCTGCTTTCTGTAGATTCAGATGATCTGCTCTGAAGAAAACACTGACCCCACACTATAGCCTATATGCAGTCTAGTCAGGGTTCTTAGTGAAGATGCTGCTGCTTCCACCTCTAGATTCAGAATGATCTGCTCTGGAGAAAACACTGACTATATATGCAGTCTAGTCAGGGTACTTAGGGCCCTCTCTGACCAATCAGGTAACCCCTTTACCAAGGTGTGAGTTGTTGATGGGGGGGGGGGGGGTATAGAACCAGCTCTGGTGAAGAAACAACTGCTTATACTGTGATTTACATCCCAGTGTCTTAATTTATCTTGGAACAATGTTAGGCCTACTTGAATTGATAATGCATGTTACTGGCTGAAATGGTCACAAACACACACACAACTAAAAACAGTTAGGCTGATTTGTTTCCCAATACTCAAACTGCCTCCCACCCCCATGATTGCACAGTCTTTATACATAGTACACAAGCCTTCACATCTTGTCTTTTACAAGTATACTACTGCACAACCTGTACCTTTATATTTATATTTTATTAAGTTGCAATGTAAGTTCAATTAGTTTCAATTAGACTTTAGAAGACAGTGGCTCTATTGTTCTAATTTAATCGCTTATCTATATTTACAGTGAAATTCCATTGTATAATGTGTAGGCCTGTGTGCAGAAACATGTGTCCATAGTGTAAGGCATTATTCAATCATGACCAGGATAAGTCAGGATAAATCAGGATAAGTCATTATCCTTATAATAATCATATCCTATATCCATCATTACATTGTTATTAACAACAGAGACACAGCAACAGCAACAACTGTATTTGTGTAAACCTGGGAAACCTGGACAACTTTAAGTATTTGTTCAGGTCGTGTTGCTCTGAGGGAATGAGGAGCAGTCAGTTGTGTGGAATTAGTTTTTGTTTTTCAAATGCTAAATAATGAACAAACCCCACATTCTTTCCCTAGTTTAAAATTTAAACAGGCTAAATGATGGTGGCTAATGCTTCATTCACTATAGACAATGCATTCAAATGCAGAGATAAAACATGTTAATGGTCATTGGTTGTCTGGCATTGGACAGATCACCTGTTAATGATCACATTATGGATGACCTGAGACCATTTTACACCTATTTGACTCTGAGTTTCAACAGAACTACAGAAATAGGTCTATCACACATAACTTGTTATTATTATCCTTTAAAGGTGTTGTAAGGCCTATGTTTTGTTAAAATAGCTCTAGTAATCATTGTTATATTGTTTGTTCAGTAACAGAGATCTTCCCACGTCTCCATACCCAACATAATTATTACTCTTTCATAATGTGACATTTGTTCATAATATAATTGACCAGTAATATGAAGAGAAGAAGGCCCATAGGCTCTACAGTATAAGAACTTATAACACAATATTTATTTCACAGGTTTTTAATTTAAGAACTGCTCACATGTGCTTACCACATATCACTATAAAATACATTAGGCCTATATTAAGTGCTAATGAGAATTGGCCATTTGAGAACATGATCGGAGTAGGAAAGAGAGTGCATACATCTTGCAATGTCAAAGTGCAATGTCAAACATTAAATGTAAAACAATAATAATGTAAATAAAAGGAGACAGAAATGTCTCATCTCCAAGTAGAGAAACATTTGCAGCAGAAATTAATAGCAGCATAATATAGAATCACAGTCTGTTGTGCAGGTGAGAGACAACACTTAGCAGCAGATAATATCACACATGTAAGTGTATACATAACGGATAGCATCTATTAGCAGCACTGCAGCAGCAGTGTGTATAGTATAGGCTATAGTCATATAGTAACAATCAGTTATATTGCATGTGTTCTTAAAGAATATACAGTGTAACTACTAAGAGTACAGTGATCACAAATGGTACACACCATGGGTAACACATGATCTCAGTTTCCGTTGAAGTGTTTTAGGTAGCATAGTGTCCTGTCTGGATCAGTGTTGGCCTCGTCAAACATGTACTGTACACCAAATTCAATACTAATAACTGGGAGTACATTACATTTGTATTTGTTGACCCCACAAACACCTTGAGACGGTCATAGGTCAGACAGGGTGATGAAGGGATGGTCCAACACCTGGTCAGGTGTTATCCTCTCCTCTGGATCCAGATGAAGCATTCGTTTCAACAGGTCCATGAAGACGTCACAAGATGTTTCATCAGCTTCGTAACGTAGGGAGGAGAGCACTTCTTCCAGTGAGCAGGTCTCATCCAAGAAGAGGTTTTCATCTGCTGCCTTGAACTCCTGCACTGTGTAATACTCCTCTGGTTCCTGGAAAACACAAAACGATTTGTTTTAGTTATCTGATAATGACGTGGAAAGATAGCCTATACTTTAACATTTCAGAGAAGGCGTTATTACTCCAGTATTAGTTGCAGTCATACCTTAAATCTCCATGTATCGTCGTCCTGAATGAAAAATCTGCAGGTTGTTTTTCCAGCATCCAAGATGGATTGCTCTGGCATACCAAGCGTCAAGAGGATGGATTGAACCTGTAGGAAAAAAACACAGGATATTTCACATATTGAGAATATTTCATTAACAGTGTTAGGCTATAACTATGGATTAAAGAGTACAGTCAGAATGTATGTAGTAATGTGCAGTGCATCAGCACAGTACTCACCAAATCATATTCAGTCTTCCCACCGAAGAGATCACGGAACATCATCCCATTAACCACCATACAGCCCAGTGACCACATGTCAAGTGCCTCTGTGATCGGGAGGCCCAGGAAGAGTTCTGGTGATCTGTGGGTTGTAAAAGAAAAGGATAACATTAGCAACTTTCACGTTTTTTTTCAAGTTCTCAATTGCACCATTTTAATATTTGCTTGCATTGAGCTTTCAGTGAAGCAGATGATAAGGCAATGATGAATAAAATAAAAGCTCAATAGAACTCACCTATACTCAAGAGGCGGTCTGATCCTCCGTTGCTTGGTCTCAGAGACAGGAACGGCCAGACCAAAGTCAATTACTTTGACTTTGAGGGGTTGTTCTTGTTGGTTCACCAGCATGATGTTGTCTAGTTTGATGTCTGTATGGATCAGGCCTATTCCCTTCAGGGCCTGGAGTGCAATGGCAAGCTGCAAGACAAGAATAAAGAGCATGATCAGACATTCAGAAATTTAACTCAGTATCTTTGTATCAAAAATGTTGCCATCACTTTAAAATGTAATTATCAAAGCCATACCTGCTGTATGATGCATCTTGTCTCCATCATGGACATAGGGACATGTCTCTCGTTCAAGAATTCCAGGAGATTAACATCCAGAGACTCAAACACCATACATCTCAATCCTTTATGCACAAAGCTGTCGTAAAATCTCACTGTTCCACACGTGTCAGGGTCCAGGACTTTCATCATTTGCAACACGGCCATCTAGGAACACAATAAATATTTAGATTAGATAACTTAATGATAAATCAGAGCAAAATATTAAAATCTTCAAGAACAATGCTATTGCTTATTTCTTACCTCACGTGCTGCCAATTCATCGTGATTGTGGCGATTCTTCAATATCTTGATGGCCACCGTGTCACCGGTGAACGTGCTGATGGCTTTGGCCACCGTCCCAAAGCTTCCTTCCCCCATGAAGCTCTGGACCAGGTACTGGCCTCTGTCCAGCAGGTCCATCTCAGACACCATGTAACTCTCTGGACCATCCGAGTGTTGGGATGAGCTGGAGATCACCATGACCAGTGGTGTTGGGGACTGGACGTCAACAGAGTTGAACACGCCACCCAGCTCGACTCTGCCCCACTCTGGATCCGAGCTAAACGAGCAGGACATGATGCCAGGCCCGGTATGTGGCAGGACTTCGACGTTTTTTAACAAGTTGTGCCCAACTAGGCACCACTCTGTCACAGAGCGTTGGGGGGAGGGGGTGGTCAGGACATCGATAAAGACGTCCTCAGAGTTTTTTGTGTCCTGCTCAAATCTGTCCCACTCTGGATCAGAGCTAGTGGGGAAGGACATGATGGTAGTCAGGACGATCGTAGTCAGGACGTCGGCCATTGGGGTGGATTTGCCCACGGAAGGTTTTTGAAAAGGCAACTGCTTCTTCTGAGCACCTACAGAGAGAGAGAGAAGAGAGATAATTTTAGACCCTTGTGAGTGACTCATGGAATATCATACACAAAATAATACTCCCCAAACATGATCAACTAAAGCTGGGAACTATTAAATCTGTGATTGATATGCTCAGCTCAACAAATACATGAGTATGTACTCATGTACTCATGTACATGAGTAATACATTGTATCACTAACACAGTTCATAACAAGGAATTAATCAAGCTACGATGATATTATGTACAAGTTTGACTAGCAGGCTAATAGTTTCACAATTCAAGATAAGATAAGACGAGAAGTGTACTGTGTGGTCATTTATCCTTACCTGTACGTGTCCTTGAAGAGCGCTGGTATGGTTCAAAGCGATGATTTTTCAGACCTCCTACTTTGAGTTTTAATCCTTTGCTCTCCTGTTGTCTCCTGGTCATTAATGTAGTCATGGTGTGTTTGTTGAGTCCTCAATCTTTCTCCTGCTGCTTTCTGTAGATTCAGATGATCTGCTCTGAAGAAAACACTGACCCCACACTATAGCCTATATGCAGTATGCAATCTTTCTCCTGCTGCTTTCTGTAGATTCAGATGATCTGCTCTGAAGAAAACACTGACCCCACACTATAGCCTATATGCAGTCTAGTCAGGGTTCTTAGTGAAGATGCTGCTGCTTCCACCTCTAGATTCAGAATGATCTGCTCTGGAGAAAACACTGACTATATATGCAGTCTAGTCAGGGTACTTAGGGCCCTCTCTGACCAATCAGGTAACCCCTTTACCAAGGTGTGAGTTGGTGATGGGGGGGGGGGGTATAGAACCAGCTCTGGTGAAGAAACAACTGCTTATACTGTGATTTACATCCCAGTGTCTTAATTTATCTTGGAACAATGTTAGGCCTACTTGAATTGATAATGCATGTTACTGGCTGAAATGGTCACAAACACACACACAACTAAAAACAGTTAGGCTGATTTGTTTCCCAATACTCAAACTGCCTCCCACCCCCATGATTGCACAGTCTTTATACATAGTACACAAGCCTTCACATCTTGTCTTTTACAAGTATACTACTGCACAACCTGTACCTTTATATTTATATTTTATTAAGTTGCAATGTAAGTTCAATTAGTTTCAATTAGACTTTAGAAGACAGTGGCTCTATTGTTCTAATTTAATCGCTTATCTATATTTACAGTGAAATTCCATTGTATAATGTGTAGGCCTGTGTGCAGAAACATGTGTCCATAGTGTAAGGCATTATTCAATCATGACCAGGATAAGTCAGGATAAATCAGGATAAGTCATTATCCTTATAATAATCATATCCTATATCCATCATTACATTGTTATTAACAACAGAGACACAGCAACAGCAACAACTGTATTTGTGTAAACCTGGGAAACCTGGACAACTTTAAGTATTTGTTCAGGTCGTGTTGCTCTGAGGGAATGAGGAGCAGTCAGTTGTGTGGAATTAGTTTTTGTTTTTCAAATGCTAAATAATGAACAAACCCCACATTCTTTCCCTAGTTTAAAATTTAAACAGGCTAAATGATGGTGGCTAATGCTTCATTCACTATAGACAATGCATTCAAATGCAGAGATAAAACATGTTAATGGTCATTGGTTGTCTGGCATTGGACAGATCACCTGTTAATGATCACATTATGGATGACCTGAGACCATTTTACACCTATTTTACTCTGAGTTTCAACAGAACTACAGAAATAGGTCTATCACACATAACTTGTTATTATTATCCTTTAAAGGTGTTGTAAGGCCTATGTTTTGTTAAAATAGCTCTAGTAATCATTGTTATATTGTTTGTTCAGTAACAGAGATCTTCCCACGTCTCCATACCCAACATAATTATTACTCTTTCATAATGTGACATTTGTTCATAATATAATTGACCAGTAATATGAAGAGAAGAAGGCCCATAGGCTCTACAGTATAAGAACTTATAACACAATATTTATTTCACAGGTTTTTAATTTAAGAACTGCTCACATGTGCTTACCACATATCACTATAAAATACATTAGGCCTATATTAAGTGCTAATGAGAATTGGCCATTTGAGAACATGATCGGAGTAGGAAAGAGAGTGCATACATCTTGCAATGTCAAAGTGCAATGTCAAACATTAAATGTAAAACAATAATAATGTAAATAAAAGGAGACAGAAATGTCTCATCTCCAAGTAGAGAAACATTTGCAGCAGAAATTAATAGCAGCATAATATAGAATCACAGTCTGTTGTGCAGGTGAGAGACAACACTTAGCAGCAGATAATATCACACATGTAAGTGTATACATAACGGATAGCATCTATTAGCAGCACTGCAGCAGCAGTGTGTATAGTATAGGCTATAGTCATATAGTAACAATCAGTTATATTGCATGTGTTCTTAAAGAATATACAGTGTAACTACTAAGAGTACAGTGATCACAAATGGTACACACCATGGGTAACACATGATCTCAGTTTCCGTTGAAGTGTTTTAGGTAGCATAGTGTCCTGTCTGGATCAGTGTTGGCCTCGTCAAACATGTACTGTACACCAAATTCAATACTAATAACTGGGAGTACATTACATTTGTATTTGTTGACCCCACAAACACCTTGAGACGGTCATAGGTCAGACAGGGTGATGAAGGGATGGTCCAACACCTGGTCAGGTGTTATCCTCTCCTCTGGATCCAGATGAAGCATTCGTTTCAACAGGTCCATGAAGACGTCACAAGATGTTTCATCAGCTTCGTAACGTAGGGAGGAGAGCACTTCTTCCAGTGAGCAGGTCTCATCCAAGAAGAGGTTTTCATCTGCTGCCTTGAACTCCTGCACTGTGTAATACTCCTCTGGTTCCTGGAAAACACAAAACGATTTGTTTTAGTTATCTGATAATGACGTGGAAAGATAGCCTATACTTTAACATTTCAGAGAAGGCGTTATTACTCCAGTATTAGTTGCAGTCATACCTTAAATCTCCATGTATCGTCGTCCTGAATGAAAAATCTGCAGGTTGTTTTTCCAGCATCCAAGATGGATTGCTCTGGCATACCAAGCGTCAAGAGGATGGATTGAACCTGTAGGAAAAAAACACAGGATATTTCACATATTGAGAATATTTCATTAACAGTGTTAGGCTATAACTATGGATTAAAGAGTACAGTCAGAATGTATGTAGTAATGTGCAGTGCATCAGCACAGTACTCACCAAATCATATTCAGTCTTCCCACCGAAGAGATCACGGAACATCATCCCATTAACCACCATACAGCCCAGTGACCACATGTCAAGTGCCTCTGTGATCGGGAGGCCCAGGAAGAGTTCTGGTGATCTGTGGGTTGTAAAAGAAAAGGATAACATTAGCAACTTTCACGTTTTTTTTCAAGTTCTCAATTGCACCATTTTAATATTTGCTTGCATTGAGCTTTCAGTGAAGCAGATGATAAGGCAATGATGAATAAAATAAAAGCTCAATAGAACTCACCTATACTCAAGAGGCGGTCTGATCCTCCGTTGCTTGGTCTCAGAGACAGGAACGGCCAGACCAAAGTCAATTACTTTGACTTTGAGGGGTTGTTCTTGTTGGTTCACCAGCATGATGTTGTCTAGTTTGATGTCTGTATGGATCAGGCCTATTCCCTTCAGGGCCTGGAGTGCAATGGCAAGCTGCAAGACAAGAATAAAGAGCATGATCAGACATTCAGAAATTTAACTCAGTATCTTTGTATCAAAAATGTTGCCATCACTTTAAAATGTAATTATCAAAGCCATACCTGCTGTATGATGCATCTTGTCTCCATCATGGACATAGGGACATGTCTCTCGTTCAAGAATTCCAGGAGATTAACATCCAGAGACTCAAACACCATACATCTCAATCCTTTATGCACAAAGCTGTCGTAAAATCTCACTGTTCCACACGTGTCAGGGTCCAGGACTTTCATCATTTGCAACACGGCCATCTAGGAACACAATAAATATTTAGATTAGATAACTTAATGATAAATCAGAGCAAAATATTAAAATCTTCAAGAACAATGCTATTGCTTATTTCTTACCTCACGTGCTGCCAATTCATCGTGATTGTGGCGATTCTTCAATATCTTGATGGCCACCGTGTCACCGGTGAACGTGCTGATGGCTTTGGCCACCGTCCCAAAGCTTCCTTCCCCCATGAAGCTCTGGACCAGGTACTGGCCTCTGTCCAGCAGGTCCATCTCAGACACCATGTAACTCTCTGGACCATCCGAGTGTTGGGATGAGCTGGAGATCACCATGACCAGTGGTGTTGGGGACTGGACGTCAACAGAGTTGAACACGCCACCCAGCTCGACTCTGCCCCACTCTGGATCCGAGCTAAACGAGCAGGACATGATGCCAGGCCCGGTATGTGGCAGGACTTCGACGTTTTTTAACAAGTTGTGCCCAACTAGGCACCACTCTGTCACAGAGCGTTGGGGGGAGGGGGTGGTCAGGACATCGATAAAGACGTCCTCAGAGTTTTTTGTGTCCTGCTCAAATCTGTCCCACTCTGGATCAGAGCTAGTGGGGAAGGACATGATGGTAGTCAGGACGATCGTAGTCAGGACGTCGGCCATTGGGGTGGATTTGCCCACGGAAGGTTTTTGAAAAGGCAACTGCTTCTTCTGAGCACCTACAGAGAGAGAGAGAAGAGAGATAATTTTAGACCCTTGTGAGTGACTCATGGAATATCATACACAAAATAATACTCCCCAAACATGATCAACTAAAGCTGGGAACTATTAAATCTGTGATTGATATGCTCAGCTCAACAAATACATGAGTATGTACTCATGTACTCATGTACATGAGTAATACATTGTATCACTAACACAGTTCATAACAAGGAATTAATCAAGCTACGATGATATTATGTACAAGTTTGACTAGCAGGCTAATAGTTTCACAATTCAAGATAAGATAAGACGAGAAGTGTACTGTGTGGTCATTTATCCTTACCTGTACGTGTCCTTGAAGAGCGCTGGTATGGTTCAAAGCGATGATTTTTCAGACCTCCTACTTTGAGTTTTAATCCTTTGCTCTCCTGTTGTCTCCTGGTCATTAATGTAGTCATGGTGTGTTTGTTGAGTCCTCAATCTTTCTCCTGCTGCTTTCTGTAGATTCAGATGATCTGCTCTGAAGAAAACACTGACCCCACACTATAGCCTATATGCAGTATGCAATCTTTCTCCTGCTGCTTTCTGTAGATTCAGATGATCTGCTCTGAAGAAAACACTGACCCCACACTATAGCCTATATGCAGTCTAGTCAGGGTTCTTAGTGAAGATGCTGCTGCTTCCACCTCTAGATTCAGAATGATCTGCTCTGGAGAAAACACTGACTATATATGCAGTCTAGTCAGGGTACTTAGGGCCCTCTCTGACCAATCAGGTAACCCCTTTACCAAGGTGTGAGTTGGTGATGGGGGGGGGGGTATAGAACCAGCTCTGGTGAAGAAACAACTGCTTATACTGTGATTTACATCCCAGTGTCTTAATTTATCTTGGAACAATGTTAGGCCTACTTGAATTGATAATGCATGTTACTGGCTGAAATGGTCACAAACACACACACAACTAAAAACAGTTAGGCTGATTTGTTTCCCAATACTCAAACTGCCTCCCACCCCCATGATTGCACAGTCTTTATACATAGTACACAAGCCTTCACATCTTGTCTTTTACAAGTATACTACTGCACAACCTGTACCTTTATATTTATATTTTATTAAGTTGCAATGTAAGTTCAATTAGTTTCAATTAGACTTTAGAAGACAGTGGCTCTATTGTTCTAATTTAATCGCTTATCTATATTTACAGTGAAATTCCATTGTATAATGTGTAGGCCTGTGTGCAGAAACATGTGTCCATAGTGTAAGGCATTATTCAATCATGACCAGGATAAGTCAGGATAAATCAGGATAAGTCATTATCCTTATAATAATCATATCCTATATCCATCATTACATTGTTATTAACAACAGAGACACAGCAACAGCAACAACTGTATTTGTGTAAACCTGGGAAACCTGGACAACTTTAAGTATTTGTTCAGGTCGTGTTGCTCTGAGGGAATGAGGAGCAGTCAGTTGTGTGGAATTAGTTTTTGTTTTTCAAATGCTAAATAATGAACAAACCCCACATTCTTTCCCTAGTTTAAAATTTAAACAGGCTAAATGATGGTGGCTAATGCTTCATTCACTATAGACAATGCATTCAAATGCAGAGATAAAACATGTTAATGGTCATTGGTTGTCTGGCATTGGACAGATCACCTGTTAATGATCACATTATGGATGACCTGAGACCATTTTACACCTATTTTACTCTGAGTTTCAACAGAACTACAGAAATAGGTCTATCACACATAACTTGTTATTATTATCCTTTAAAGGTGTTGTAAGGCCTATGTTTTGTTAAAATAGCTCTAGTAATCATTGTTATATTGTTTGTTCAGTAACAGAGATCTTCCCACGTCTCCATACCCAACATAATTATTACTCTTTCATAATGTGACATTTGTTCATAATATAATTGACCAGTAATATGAAGAGAAGAAGGCCCATAGGCTCTACAGTATAAGAACTTATAACACAATATTTATTTCACAGGTTTTTAATTTAAGAACTGCTCACATGTGCTTACCACATATCACTATAAAATACATTAGGCCTATATTAAGTGCTAATGAGAATTGGCCATTTGAGAACATGATCGGAGTAGGAAAGAGAGTGCATACATCTTGCAATGTCAAAGTGCAATGTCAAACATTAAATGTAAAACAATAATAATGTAAATAAAAGGAGACAGAAATGTCTCATCTCCAAGTAGAGAAACATTTGCAGCAGAAATTAATAGCAGCATAATATAGAATCACAGTCTGTTGTGCAGGTGAGAGACAACACTTAGCAGCAGATAATATCACACATGTAAGTGTATACATAACGGATAGCATCTATTAGCAGCACTGCAGCAGCAGTGTGTATAGTATATAGTCATATAGTAACAATCAGTTATATTGCATGTGTTCTTAAAGAATATACAGTGTAACTACTAAGAGTACAGTGATCACAAATGGTACACACCATGGGTAACACATGATCTCAGTTTCCGTTGAAGTGTTTTAGGTAGCATAGTGTCCTGTCTGGATCAGTGTTGGCCTCGTCAAACATGTACTGTACACCAAATTCAATACTAATAACTGGGAGTACATTACATTTGTATTTGTTGACCCCACAAACACCTTGAGACGGTCATAGGTCAGACAGGGTGATGAAGGGATGGTCCAACACCTGGTCAGGTGTTATCCTCTCCTCTGGATCCAGATGAAGCATTCGTTTCAACAGGTCCATGAAGACGTCACAAGATGTTTCATCAGCTTCGTAACGTAGGGAGGAGAGCACTTCTTCCAGTGAGCAGGTCTCATCCAAGAAGAGGTTTTCATCTGCTGCCTTGAACTCCTGCACTGTGTATTACTCCTCTGGTTCCTGGAAAACACAAAACGATTTGTTTTAGTTATCTGATAATGACGTGGAAAGATAGCCTATACTTTAACATTTCAGAGAAGGCGTTATTACTCCAGTATTAGTTGCAGTCATACCTTAAATCTCCATGTATCGTCGTCCTGAATGAAAAATCTGCAGGTTGTTTTTCCAGCATCCAAGATGGATTGCTCTGGCATACCAAGCGTCAAGAGGATGGATTGAACCTGTAGGAAAAAAACACAGGATATTTCACATATTGAGAATATTTCATTAACAGTGTTAGGCTATAACTATGGATTAAAGAGTACAGTCAGAATGTATGTAGTAATGTGCAGTGCATCAGCACAGTACTCACCAAATCATATTCAGTCTTCCCACCGAAGAGATCACGGAACATCATCCCATTAACCACCATACAGCCCAGTGACCACATGTCAAGTGCCTCTGTGATCGGGAGGCCCAGGAAGAGTTCTGGTGATCTGTGGGTTGTAAAAGAAAAGGATAACATTAGCAACTTTCACGTTTTTTTTCAAGTTCTCAATTGCACCATTTTAATATTTGCTTGCATTGAGCTTTCAGTGAAGCAGATGATAAGGCAATGATGAATAAAATAAAAGCTCAATAGAACTCACCTATACTCAAGAGGCGGTCTGATCCTCCGTTGCTTGGTCTCAGAGACAGGAACGGCCAGACCAAAGTCAATTACTTTGACTTTGAGGGGTTGTTCTTGTTGGTTCACCAGCATGATGTTGTCTAGTTTGATGTCTGTATGGATCAGGCCTATTCCCTTCAGGGCCTGGAGTGCAATGGCAAGCTGCAAGACAAGAATAAAGAGCATGATCAGACATTCAGAAATTTAACTCAGTATCTTTGTATCAAAAATGTTGCCATCACTTTAAAATGTAATTATCAAAGCCATACCTGCTGTATGATGCATCTTGTCTCCATCATGGACATAGGGACATGTCTCTCGTTCAAGAATTCCAGGAGATTAACATCCAGAGACTCAAACACCATACATCTCAATCCTTTATGCACAAAGCTGTCGTAAAATCTCACTGTTCCACACGTGTCAGGGTCCAGGACTTTCATCATTTGCAACACGGCCATCTAGGAACACAATAAATATTTAGATTAGATAACTTAATGATAAATCAGAGCAAAATATTAAAATCTTCAAGAACAATGCTATTGCTTATTTCTTACCTCACGTGCTGCCAATTCATCGTGATTGTGGCGATTCTTCAATATCTTGATGGCCACCGTGTCACCGGTGAACGTGCTGATGGCTTTGGCCACCGTCCCAAAGCTTCCTTCCCCCATGAAGCTCTGGACCAGGTACTGGCCTCTGTCCAGCAGGTCCATCTCAGACACCATGTAACTCTCTGGACCATCCGAGTGTTGGGATGAGCTGGAGATCACCATGACCAGTGGTGTTGGGGACTGGACGTCAACAGAGTTGAACACGCCACCCAGCTCGACTCTGCCCCACTCTGGATCCGAGCTAAACGAGCAGGACATGATGCCAGGCCCGGTATGTGGCAGGACTTCGACGTTTTTTAACAAGTTGTGCCCAACTAGGCACCACTCTGTCACAGAGCGTTGGGGGGAGGGGGTGGTCAGGACATCGATAAAGACGTCCTCAGAGTTTTTTGTGTCCTGCTCAAATCTGTCCCACTCTGGATCAGAGCTAGTGGGGAAGGACATGATGGTAGTCAGGACGATCGTAGTCAGGACGTCGGCCATTGGGGTGGATTTGCCCACGGAAGGTTTTTGAAAAGGCAACTGCTTCTTCTGAGCACCTACAGAGAGAGAGAGAAGAGAGATAATTTTAGACCCTTGTGAGTGACTCATGGAATATCATACACAAAATAATACTCCCCAAACATGATCAACTAAAGCTGGGAACTATTAAATCTGTGATTGATATGCTCAGCTCAACAAATACATGAGTATGTACTCATGTACTCATGTACATGAGTAATACATTGTATCACTAACACAGTTCATAACAAGGAATTAATCAAGCTACGATGATATTATGTACAAGTTTGACTAGCAGGCTAATAGTTTCACAATGCAAGATAAGATAAGACGAGAAGTGTACTGTGTGGTCATTTATCCTTACCTGTACGTGTCCTTGAAGAGCGCTGGTATGGTTCAAAGCGATGATTTTTCAGACCTCCTACTTTGAGTTTTAATCCTTTGCTCTCCTGTTGTCTCCTGGTCATTAATGTAGTCATGGTGTGTTTGTTGAGTCCTCAATCTTTCTCCTGCTGCTTTCTGTAGATTCAGATGAGCTGCTCTGAAGAAAACACTGACCCCACACTATAGCCTATATGCAGTATGCAATCTTTCTCCTGCTGCTTTCTGTAGATTCAGATGATCTGCTCTGAAGAAAACACTGACCCCACACTATAGCCTATATGCAGTCTAGTCAGGGTTCTTAGTGAAGATGCTGCTGCTTCCACCTCTAGATTCAGAATGATCTGCTCTGGAGAAAACACTGACTATATATGCAGTCTAGTCAGGGTACTTAGGGCCCTCTCTGACCAATCAGGTAACCCCTTTACCAAGGTGTGAGTTGTTGATGGGGGGGGGGGTATAGAACCAGCTCTGGTAAAGAAACAACTGCTTATACTGTGATTTACATCCCAGTGTCTTAATTTATCTTGGAACAATGTTAGGCCTACTTGAATTGATAATGCATGTTACTGGCTGAAATGGTCACAAACACACACACAACTAAAAACAGTTAGGCTGATTTGTTTCCCAATACTCAAACTGCCTCCCACCCCCATGATTGCACAGTCTTTATACATAGTACACAAGCCTTCACATCTTGTCTTTTACAAGTATACTACTGCACAACCTGTACCTTTATATTTATATTTTATTAAGTTGCAATGTAAGTTCAATTAGTTTCAATTAGACTTTAGAAGACAGTGGCTCTATTGTTCTAATTTAATCGCTTATCTATATTTACAGTGAAATTCCATTGTATAATGTGTAGGCCTGTGTGCAGAAACATGTGTCCATAGTGTAAGGCATTATTCAATCATGACCAGGATAAGTCAGGATAAATCAGGATAAGTCATTATCCTTATAATAATCATATCCTATATCCATCATTACATTGTTATTAACAACAGAGACACAGCAACAGCAACAACTGTATTTGTGTAAACCTGGGAAACCTGGACAACTTTAAGTATTTGTTCAGGTCGTGTTGCTCTGAGGGAATGAGGAGCAGTCAGTTGTGTGGAATTAGTTTTTGTTTTTCAAATGCTAAATAATGAACAAACCCCACATTCTTTCCCTAGTTTAAAATTTAAACAGGCTAAATGATGGTGGCTAATGCTTCATTCACTATAGACAATGCATTCAAATGCAGAGATAAAACATGTTAATGGTCATTGGTTGTCTGGCATTGGACAGATCACCTGTTAATGATCACATTATGGATGACCTGAGACCATTTTACACCTATTTTACTCTGAGTTTCAACAGAACTACAGAAATAGGTCTATCACACATAACTTGTTATTATTATCCTTTAAAGGTGTTGTAAGGCCTATGTTTTGTTAAAATAGCTCTAGTAATCATTGTTATATTGTTTGTTCAGTAACAGAGATCTTCCCACGTCTCCATACCCAACATAATTATTACTCTTTCATAATGTGACATTTGTTCATAATATAATTGACCAGTAATATGAAGAGAAGAAGGCCCATAGGCTCTACAGTATAATAACTTATAACACAATATTTATTTCACAGGTTTTTAATTTAAGAACTGCTCACATGTGCTTACCACATATCACTATAAAATACATTAGGCCTATATTAAGTGCTAATGAGAATTGGCCATTTGAGAACATGATCGGAGTAGGAAAGAGAGTGCATACATCTTGCAATGTCAAAGTGCAATGTCAAACATTAAATGTAAAACAATAATAATGTAAATAAAAGGAGACAGAAATGTCTCATCTCCAAGTAGAGAAACATTTGCAGCAGAAATTAATAGCAGCATAATATAGAATCACAGTCTGTTGTGCAGGTGAGAGACAACACTTAGCAGCAGATAATATCACACATGTAAGTGTATACATAACGGATAGCATCTATTAGCAGCACTGCAGCAGCAGTGTGTATAGTATATAGTCATATAGTAACAATCAGTTATATTGCATGTGTTCTTAAAGAATATACAGTGTAACTACTAAGAGTACAGTGATCACAAATGGTACACACCATGGGTAACACATGATCTCAGTTTCCGTTGAAGTGTTTTAGGTAGCATAGTGTCCTGTCTGGATCAGTGTTGGCCTCGTCAAACATGTACTGTACACCAAATTCAATACTAATAACTGGGAGTACATTACATTTGTATTTGTTGACCCCACAAACACCTTGAGACGGTCATAGGTCAGACAGGGTGATGAAGGGATGGTCCAACACCTGGTCAGGTGTTATCCTCTCCTCTGGATCCAGATGAAGCATTCGTTTCAACAGGTCCATGAAGACGTCACAAGATGTTTCATCAGCTTCGTAACGTAGGGAGGAGAGCACTTCTTCCAGTGAGCAGGTCTCATCCAAGAAGAGGTTTTCATCTGCTGCCTTGAACTCCTGCACTGTGTATTACTCCTCTGGTTCCTGGAAAACACAAAACGATTTGTTTTAGTTATCTGATAATGACGTGGAAAGATAGCCTATACTTTAACATTTCAGAGAAGGCGTTATTACTCCAGTATTAGTTGCAGTCATACCTTAAATCTCCATGTATCGTCGTCCTGAATGAAAAATCTGCAGGTTGTTTTTCCAGCATCCAAGATGGATTGCTCTGGCATACCAAGCGTCAAGAGGATGGATTGAACCTGTAGGAAAAAAACACAGGATATTTCACATATTGAGAATATTTCATTAACAGTGTTAGGCTATAACTATGGATTAAAGAGTACAGTCAGAATGTATGTAGTAATGTGCAGTGCATCAGCACAGTACTCACCAAATCATATTCAGTCTTCCCACCGAAGAGATCACGGAACATCATCCCATTAACCACCATACAGCCCAGTGACCACATGTCAAGTGCCTCTGTGATCGGGAGGCCCAGGAAGAGTTCTGGTGATCTGTGGGTTGTAAAAGAAAAGGATAACATTAGCAACTTTCACGTTTTTTTTCAAGTTCTCAATTGCACCATTTTAATATTTGCTTGCATTGAGCTTTCAGTGAAGCAGATGATAAGGCAATGATGAATAAAATAAAAGCTCAATAGAACTCACCTATACTCAAGAGGCGGTCTGATCCTCCGTTGCTTGGTCTCAGAGACAGGAACGGCCAGACCAAAGTCAATTACTTTGACTTTGAGGGGTTGTTCTTGTTGGTTCACCAGCATGATGTTGTCTAGTTTGATGTCTGTATGGATCAGGCCTATTCCCTTCAGGGCCTGGAGTGCAATGGCAAGCTGCAAGACAAGAATAAAGAGCATGATCAGACATTCAGAAATTTAACTCAGTATCTTTGTATCAAAAATGTTGCCATCACTTTAAAATGTAATTATCAAAGCCATACCTGCTGTATGATGCATCTTGTCTCCATCATGGACATAGGGACATGTCTCTCGTTCAAGAATTCCAGGAGATTAACATCCAGAGACTCAAACACCATACATCTCAATCCTTTATGCACAAAGCTGTCGTAAAATCTCACTGTTCCACACGTGTCAGGGTCCAGGACTTTCATCATTTGCAACACGGCCATCTAGGAACACAATAAATATTTAGATTAGATAACTTAATGATAAATCAGAGCAAAATATTAAAATCTTCAAGAACAATGCTATTGCTTATTTCTTACCTCACGTGCTGCCAATTCATCGTGATTGTGGCGATTCTTCAATATCTTGATGGCCACCGTGTCACCGGTGAACGTGCTGATGGCTTTGGCCACCGTCCCAAAGCTTCCTTCCCCCATGAAGCTCTGGACCAGGTACTGGCCTCTGTCCAGCAGGTCCATCTCAGACACCATGTAACTCTCTGGACCATCCGAGTGTTGGGATGAGCTGGAGATCACCATGACCAGTGGTGTTGGGGACTGGACGTCAACAGAGTTGAACACGCCACCCAGCTCGACTATGCCCCACTCTTGTTCCGAGCTAAACGAGCAGGACATGATGCCAGGCCCGGTATGTGGCAGGACTTCGACGTTTTTTAACAAGTTGTGCCCAACTAGGCACCACTCTGTCACAGAGCGTTGGGGGGAGGGGGTGGTCAGGACATCGATAAAGACGTCCTCAGAGTTTTTTGTGTCCTGCTCAAATCTGTCCCACTCTGGATCAGAGCTAGTGGGGAAGGACATGATGGTAGTCAGGACGATCGTAGTCAGGACGTCGGCCATTGGGGTGGATTTGCCCACGGAAGGTTTTTGAAAAGGCAACTGCTTCTTCTGAGCACCTACAGAGAGAGAGAGAAGAGAGATAATTTTAGACCCTTGTGAGTGACTCATGGAATATCATACACAAAATAATACTCCCCAAACATGATCAACTAAAGCTGGGAACTATTAAATCTGTGATTGATATGCTCAGCTCAACAAATACATGAGTATGTACTCATGTACTCATGTACATGAGTAATACATTGTATCACTAACACAGTTCATAACAAGGAATTAATCAAGCTACGATGATATTATGTACAAGTTTGACTAGCAGGCTAATAGTTTCACAATGCAAGATAAGATAAGACGAGAAGTGTACTGTGTGGTCATTTATCCTTACCTGTACGTGTCCTTGAAGAGCGCTGGTATGGTTCAAAGCGATGATTTTTCAGACCTCCTACTTTGAGTTTTAATCCTTTGCTCTCCTGTTGTCTCCTGGTCATTAATGTAGTCATGGTGTGTTTGTTGAGTCCTCAATCTTTCTCCTGCTGCTTTCTGTAGATTCAGATGAGCTGCTCTGAAGAAAACACTGACCCCACACTATAGCCTATATGCAGTATGCAATCTTTCTCCTGCTGCTTTCTGTAGATTCAGATGATCTGCTCTGAAGAAAACACTGACCCCACACTATAGCCTATATGCAGTCTAGTCAGGGTTCTTAGTGAAGATGCTGCTGCTTCCACCTCTAGATTCAGAATGATCTGCTCTGGAGAAAACACTGACTATATATGCAGTCTAGTCAGGGTACTTAGGGCCCTCTCTGACCAATCAGGTAACCCCTTTACCAAGGTGTGAGTTGTTGATGGGGGGGGGGGGTATAGAACCAGCTCTGGTAAAGAAACAACTGCTTATACTGTGATTTACATCCCAGTGTCTTAATTTATCTTGGAACAATGTTAGGCCTACTTGAATTGATAATGCATGTTACTGGCTGAAATGGTCACAAACACACACACAACTAAAAACAGTTAGGCTGATTTGTTTCCCAATACTCAAACTGCCTCCCACCCCTTGATTGCACAGTCTTTATACATAGTACACAAGCCTTCACATCTTGTCTTTTACAAGTATACTACTGCACAACCTGTACCTTTATATTTATATTTTATTAAGTTGCAATGTAAGTTCAATTAGTTTCAATTAGACTTTAGAAGACAGTGGCTCTATTGTTCTAATTTAATCGCTTATCTATATTTACAGTGAAATTCCATTGTATAATGTGTAGGCCTGTGTGCAGAAACATGTGTCCATAGTGTAAGGCATTATTCAATCATGACCAGGATAAGTCAGGATAAATCAGGATAAGTCATTATCCTTATAATAATCATATCCTATATCCATCATTACATTGTTATTAACAACAGAGACACAGCAACAGCAACAACTGTATTTGTGTAAACCTGGGAAACCTGGACAACTTTAAGTATTTGTTCAGGTCGTGTTGCTCTGAGGGAATGAGGAGCAGTCAGTTGTGTGGAATTAGTTTTTGTTTTTCAAATGCTAAATAATGAACAAACCCCACATTCTTTCCCTAGTTTAAAATTTAAACAGGCTAAATGATGGTGGCTAATGCTTCATTCACTATAGACAATGCATTCAAATGCAGAGATAAAACATGTTAATGGTCATTGGTTGTCTGGCATTGGACAGATCACCTGTTAATGATCACATTATGGATGACCTGAGACCATTTTACACCTATTTTACTCTGAGTTTCAACAGAACTACAGAAATAGGTCTATCACACATAACTTGTTATTATTATCCTTTAAAGGTGTTGTAAGGCCTATGTTTTGTTAAAATAGCTCTAGTAATCATTGTTATATTGTTTGTTCAGTAACAGAGATCTTCCCACGTCTCCATACCCAACATAATTATTACTCTTTCATAATGTGACATTTGTTCATAATATAATTGACCAGTAATATGAAGAGAAGAAGGCCCATAGGCTCTACAGTATAAGAACTTATAACACAATATTTATTTCACAGGTTTTTAATTTAAGAACTGCTCACATGTGCTTACCACATATCACTATAAAATACATTAGGCCTATATTAAGTGCTAATGAGAATTGGCCATTTGAGAACATGATCGGAGTAGGAAAGAGAGTGCATACATCTTGCAATGTCAAAGTGCAATGTCAAACATTAAATGTAAAACAATAATAATGTAAATAAAAGGAGACAGAAATGTCTCATCTCCAAGTAGAGAAACATTTGCAGCAGAAATTAATAGCAGCATAATATAGAATCACAGTCTGTTGTGCAGGTGAGAGACAACACTTAGCAGCAGATAATATCACACATGTAAGTGTATACATAACGGATAGCATCTATTAGCAGCACTGCAGCAGCAGTGTGTATAGTATATAGTCATATAGTAACAATCAGTTATATTGCATGTGTTCTTAAATAATATACAGTGTAACTACTAAGAGTACAGTGATCACAAATGGTACACACCATGGGTAACACATGATCTCAGTTTCCGTTGAAGTGTTTTAGGTAGCATAGTGTCCTGTCTGGATCAGTGTTGGCCTCGTCAAACATGTACTGTACACCAAATTCAATACTAATAACTGGGAGTACATTACATTTGTATTTGTTGACCCCACAAACACCTTGAGACGGTCATAGGTCAGACAGGGTGATGAAGGGATGGTCCAACACCTGGTCAGGTGTTATCCTCTCCTCTGGATCCAGATGAAGCATTCGTTTCAACAGGTCCATGAAGACGTCACAAGATGTTTCATCAGCTTCGTAACGTAGGGAGGAGAGCACTTCTTCCAGTGAGCAGGTCTCATCCAAGAAGAGGTTTTCATCTGCTGCCTTGAACTCCTGCACTGTGTATTACTCCTCTGGTTCCTGGAAAACACAAAACGATTTGTTTTAGTTATCTGATAATGACGTGGAAAGATAGCCTATACTTTAACATTTCAGAGAAGGCGTTATTACTCCAGTATTAGTTGCAGTCATACCTTAAATCTCCATGTATCGTCGTCCTGAATGAAAAATCTGCAGGTTGTTTTTCCAGCATCCAAGATGGATTGCTCTGGCATACCAAGCGTCAAGAGGATGGATTGAACCTGTAGGAAAAAAACACAGGATATTTCACATATTGAGAATATTTCATTAACAGTGTTAGGCTATAACTATGGATTAAAGAGTACAGTCAGAATGTATGTAGTAATGTGCAGTGCATCAGCACAGTACTCACCAAATCATATTCAGTCTTCCCACCGAAGAGATCACGGAACATCATCCCATTAACCACCATACAGCCCAGTGACCACATGTCAAGTGCCTCTGTGATCGGGAGGCCCAGGAAGAGTTCTGGTGATCTGTGGGTTGTAAAAGAAAAGGATAACATTAGCAACTTTCACGTTTTTTTTCAAGTTCTCAATTGCACCATTTTAATATTTGCTTGCATTGAGCTTTCAGTGAAGCAGATGATAAGGCAATGATGAATAAAATAAAAGCTCAATAGAACTCACCTATACTCAAGAGGCGGTCTGATCCTCCGTTGCTTGGTCTCAGAGACAGGAACGGCCAGACCAAAGTCAATTACTTTGACTTTGAGGGGTTGTTCTTGTTGGTTCACCAGCATGATGTTGTCTAGTTTGATGTCTGTATGGATCAGGCCTATTCCCTTCAGGGCCTGGAGTGCAATGGCAAGCTGCAAGACAAGAATAAAGAGCATGATCAGACATTCAGAAATTTAACTCAGTATCTTTGTATCAAAAATGTTGCCATCACTTTAAAATGTAATTATCAAAGCCATACCTGCTGTATGATGCATCTTGTCTCCATCATGGACATAGGGACATGTCTCTCGTTCAAGAATTCCAGGAGATTAACATCCAGAGACTCAAACACCATACATCTCAATCCTTTATGCACAAAGCTGTCGTAAAATCTCACTGTTCCACACGTGTCAGGGTCCAGGACTTTCATCATTTGCAACACGGCCATCTAGGAACACAATAAATATTTAGATTAGATAACTTAATGATAAATCAGAGCAAAATATTAAAATCTTCAAGAACAATGCTATTGCTTATTTCTTACCTCACGTGCTGCCAATTCATCGTGATTGTGGCGATTCTTCAATATCTTGATGGCCACCGTGTCACCGGTGAACGTGCTGATGGCTTTGGCCACCGTCCCAAAGCTTCCTTCCCCCATGAAGCTCTGGACCAGGTACTGGCCTCTGTCCAGCAGGTCCATCTCAGACACCATGTAACTCTCTGGACCATCCGAGTGTTGGGATGAGCTGGAGATCACCATGACCAGTGGTGTTGGGGACTGGACGTCAACAGAGTTGAACACGCCACCCAGCTCGACTCTGCCCCACTCTGGATCCGAGCTAAACGAGCAGGACATGATGCCAGGCCCGGTATGTGGCAGGACTTCGACGTTTTTTAACAAGTTGTGCCCAACTAGGCACCACTCTGTCACAGAGCGTTGGGGGGAGGGGGTGGTCAGGACATCGATAAAGACGTCCTCAGAGTTTTTTGTGTCCTGCTCAAATCTGTCCCACTCTGGATCAGAGCTAGTGGGGAAGGACATGATGGTAGTCAGGACGATCGTAGTCAGGACGTCGGCCATTGGGGTGGATTTGCCCACGGAAGGTTTTTGAAAAGGCAACTGCTTCTTCTGAGCACCTACAGAGAGAGAGAGAAGAGAGATAATTTTAGACCCTTGTGAGTGACTCATGGAATATCATACACAAAATAATACTCCCCAAACATGATCAACTAAAGCTGGGAACTATTAAATCTGTGATTGATATGCTCAGCTCAACAAATACATGAGTATGTACTCATGTACTCATGTACATGAGTAATACATTGTATCACTAACACAGTTCATAACAAGGAATTAATCAAGCTACGATGATATTATGTACAAGTTTGACTAGCAGGCTAATAGTTTCACAATGCAAGATAAGATAAGACGAGAAGTGTACTGTGTGGTCATTTATCCTTACCTGTACGTGTCCTTGAAGAGCGCTGGTATGGTTCAAAGCGATGATTTTTCAGACCTCCTACTTTGAGTTTTAATCCTTTGCTCTCCTGTTGTCTCCTGGTCATTAATGTAGTCATGGTGTGTTTGTTGAGTCCTCAATCTTTCTCCTGCTGCTTTCTGTAGATTCAGATGAGCTGCTCTGAAGAAAACACTGACCCCACACTATAGCCTATATGCAGTATGCAATCTTTCTCCTGCTGCTTTCTGTAGATTCAGATGATCTGCTCTGAAGAAAACACTGACCCCACACTATAGCCTATATGCAGTCTAGTCAGGGTTCTTAGTGAAGATGCTGCTGCTTCCACCTCTAGATTCAGAATGATCTGCTCTGGAGAAAACACTGACTATATATGCAGTCTAGTCAGGGTACTTAGGGCCCTCTCTGACCAATCAGGTAACCCCTTTACCAAGGTGTGAGTTGTTGATGGGGGGGGGGGGTATAGAACCAGCTCTGGTAAAGAAACAACTGCTTATACTGTGATTTACATCCCAGTGTCTTAATTTATCTTGGAACAATGTTAGGCCTACTTGAATTGATAATGCATGTTACTGGCTGAAATGGTCACAAACACACACACAACTAAAAACAGTTAGGCTGATTTGTTTCCCAATACTCAAACTGCCTCCCACCCCCATGATTGCACAGTCTTTATACATAGTACACAAGCCTTCACATCTTGTCTTTTACAAGTATACTACTGCACAACCTGTACCTTTATATTTATATTTTATTAAGTTGCAATGTAAGTTCAATTAGTTTCAATTAGACTTTAGAAGACAGTGGCTCTATTGTTCTAATTTAATCGCTTATCTATATTTACAGTGAAATTCCATTGTATAATGTGTAGGCCTGTGTGCAGAAACATGTGTCCATAGTGTAAGGCATTATTCAATCATGACCAGGATAAGTCAGGATAAGTCATTATCCTTATAATAATCATATCCTATATCCATCATTACATTGTTATTAACAACAGAGACACAGCAACAGCAACAACTGTATTTGTGTAAACCTGGGAAACCTGGACAACTTTAAGTATTTGTTCAGGTCGTGTTGCTCTGAGGGAATGAGGAGCAGTCAGTTGTGTGGAATTAGTTTTTGTTTTTCAAATGCTAAATAATGAACAAACCCCACATTCTTTCCCTAGTTTAAAATTTAAACAGGCTAAATGATGGTGGCTAATGCTTCATTCACTATAGACAATGCATTCAAATGCAGAGATAAAACATGTTAATGGTCATTGGTTGTCTGGCATTGGACAGATCACCTGTTAATGATCACATTATGGATGACCTGAGACCATTTTACACCTATTTGACTCTGTGTTTCAACAGAACTACAGAAATAGGTCTATCACACATAACTTGTTATTATTATCCTTTAAAGGTGTTGTAAGGCCTATGTTTTGTTAAAATAGCTCTAGTAATCATTGTTATATTGTTTGTTCAGTAACAGAGATCTTCCCACGTCTCCATACCCAACATAATTATTACTCTTTCATAATGTGACATTTGTTCATAATATAATTGACCAGTAATATGAAGAGAAGAAGGCCCATAGGCTCTACAGTATAAGAACTTATAACACAATATTTATTTCACAGGTTTTTAATTTAAGAACTGCTCACATGTGCTTACCACATATCACTATAAAATACATTAGGCCTATATTAAGTGCTAATGAGAATTGGCCATTTGAGAACATGATCGGAGTAGGAAAGAGAGTGCATACATCTTGCAATGTCAAAGTGCAATGTCAAACATTAAATGTAAAACAATAATAATGTAAATAAAAGGAGACAGAAATGTCTCATCTCCAAGTAGAGAAACATTTGCAGCAGAAATTAATAGCAGCATAATATAGAATCACAGTCTGTTGTGCAGGTGAGAGACAACACTTAGCAGCAGATAATATCACACATGTAAGTGTATACATAACGGATAGCATCTATTAGCAGCACTGCAGCAGCAGTGTGTATAGTATATAGTCATATAGTAACAATCAGTTATATTGCATGTGTTCTTAAAGAATATACAGTGTAACTACTAAGAGTACAGTGATCACAAATGGTACACACCATGGGTAACACATGATCTCAGTTTCCGTTGAAGTGTTTTAGGTAGCATAGTGTCCTGTCTGGATCAGTGTTGGCCTCGTCAAACATGTACTGTACACCAAATTCAATACTAATAACTGGGAGTACATTACATTTGTATTTGTTGACCCCACAAACACCTTGAGACGGTCATAGGTCAGACAGGGTGATGAAGGGATGGTCCAACACCTGGTCAGGTGTTATCCTCTCCTCTGGATCCAGATGAAGCATTCGTTTCAACAGGTCCATGAAGACGTCACAAGATGTTTCATCAGCTTCGTAACGTAGGGAGGAGAGCACTTCTTCCAGTGAGCAGGTCTCATCCAAGAAGAGGTTTTCATCTGCTGCCTTGAACTCCTGCACTGTGTAATACTCCTCTGGTTCCTGGAAAACACAAAACGATTTGTTTTAGTTATCTGATAATGACGTGGAAAGATAGCCTATACTTTAACATTTCAGAGAAGGCGTTATTACTCCAGTATTAGTTGCAGTCATACCTTAAATCTCCATGTATCGTCGTCCTGAATGAAAAATCTGCAGGTTGTTTTTCCAGCATCCAAGATGGATTGCTCTGGCATACCAAGCGTCAAGAGGATGGATTGAACCTGTAGGAAAAAACACAGGATATTTCACATATTGAGAATATTTCATTAACAGTGTTAGGCTATAACTATGGATTAAAGAGTACAGTCAGAATGTATGTAGTAATGTGCAGTGCATCAGCACAGTACTCACCAAATCATATTCAGTCTTCCCACCGAAGAGATCACGGAACATCATCCCATTAACCACCATACAGCCCAGTGACCACATGTCAAGTGCCTCTGTGATCGGGAGGCCCAGGAAGAGTTCTGGTGATCTGTGGGTTGTAAAAGAAAAGGATAACATTAGCAACTTTCACGTTTTTTTTCAAGTTCTCAATTGCACCATTTTAATATTTGCTTGCATTGAGCTTTCAGTGAAGCAGATGATAAGGCAATGATGAATAAAATAAAAGCTCAATAGAACTCACCTATACTCAAGAGGCGGTCTGATCCTCCGTTGCTTGGTCTCAGAGACAGGAACGGCCAGACCAAAGTCAATTACTTTGACTTTGAGGGGTTGTTCTTGTTGGTTCACCAGCATGATGTTGTCTAGTTTGATGTCTGTATGGATCAGGCCTATTCCCTTCAGGGCCTGGAGTGCAATGGCAAGCTGCAAGACAAGAATAAAGAGCATGATCAGACATTCAGAAATTTAACTCAGTATCTTTGTATCAAAAATGTTGCCATCACTTTAAAATGTAATTATCAAAGCCATACCTGCTGTATGATGCATCTTGTCTCCATCATGGACATAGGGACATGTCTCTCGTTCAAGAATTCCAGGAGATTAACATCCAGAGACTCAAACACCATACATCTCAATCCTTTATGCACAAAGCTGTCGTAAAATCTCACTGTTCCACACGTGTCAGGGTCCAGGACTTTCATCATTTGCAACACGGCCATCTAGGAACACAATAAATATTTAGATTAGATAACTTAATGATAAATCAGAGCAAAATATTAAAATCTTCAAGAACAATGCTATTGCTTATTTCTTACCTCACGTGCTGCCAATTCATCGTGATTGTGGCGATTCTTCAATATCTTGATGGCCACCGTGTCACCGGTGAACGTGCTGATGGCTTTGGCCACCGTCCCAAAGCTTCCTTCCCCCATGAAGCTCTGGACCAGGTACTGGCCTCTGTCCAGCAGGTCCATCTCAGACACCATGTAACTCTCTGGACCATCCGAGTGTTGGGATGAGCTGGAGATCACCATGACCAGTGGTGTTGGGGACTGGACGTCAACAGAGTTGAACACGCCACCCAGCTCGACTCTGCCCCACTCTGGATCCGAGCTAAACGAGCAGGACATGATGCCAGGCCCGGTATGTGGCAGGACTTCGACGTTTTTTAACAAGTTGTGCCCAACTAGGCACCACTCTGTCACAGAGCGTTGGGGGGAGGGGGTGGTCAGGACATCGATAAAGACGTCCTCAGAGTTTTTTGTGTCCTGCTCAAATCTGTCCCACTCTGGATCAGAGCTAGTGGGGAAGGACATGATGGTAGTCAGGACGATCGTAGTCAGGACGTCGGCCATTGGGGTGGATTTGCCCACGGAAGGTTTTTGAAAAGGCAACTGCTTCTTCTGAGCACCTACAGAGAGAGAGAGAAGAGAGATAATTTTAGACCCTTGTGAGTGACTCATGGAATATCATACACAAAATAATACTCCCCAAACATGATCAACTAAAGCTGGGAACTATTAAATCTGTGATTGATATGCTCAGCTCAACAAATACATGAGTATGTACTCATGTACTCATGTACATGAGTAATACATTGTATCACTAACACAGTTCATAACAAGGAATTAATCAAGCTACGATGATATTATGTACAAGTTTGACTAGCAGGCTAATAGTTTCACAATGCAAGATAAGATAAGACGAGAAGTGTACTGTGTGGTCATTTATCCTTACCTGTACGTGTCCTTGAAGAGCGCTGGTATGGTTCAAAGCGATGATTTTTCAGACCTCCTACTTTGAGTTTTAATCCTTTGCTCTCCTGTTGTCTCCTGGTCATTAATGTAGTCATGGTGTGTTTGTTGAGTCCTCAATCTTTCTCCTGCTGCTTTCTGTAGATTCAGATGAGCTGCTCTGAAGAAAACACTGACCCCACACTATAGCCTATATGCAGTATGCAATCTTTCTCCTGCTGCTTTCTGTAGATTCAGATGATCTGCTCTGAAGAAAACACTGACCCCACACTATAGCCTATATGCAGTCTAGTCAGGGTTCTTAGTGAAGATGCTGCTGCTTCCACCTCTAGATTCAGAATGATCTGCTCTGGAGAAAACACTGACTATATATGCAGTCTAGTCAGGGTACTTAGGGCCCTCTCTGACCAATCAGGTAACCCCTTTACCAAGGTGTGAGTTGTTGATGGGGGGGGGGGGGGTATAGAACCAGCTCTGGTAAAGAAACAACTGCTTATACTGTGATTTACATCCCAGTGTCTTAATTTATCTTGGAACAATGTTAGGCCTACTTGAATTGATAATGCATGTTACTGGCTGAAATGGTCACAAACACACACACAACTAAAAACAGTTAGGCTGATTTGTTTCCCAATACTCAAACTGCCTCCCACCCCCATGATTGCACAGTCTTTATACATAGTACACAAGCCTTCACATCTTGTCTTTTACAAGTATACTACTGCACAACCTGTACCTTTATATTTATATTTTATTAAGTTGCAATGTAAGTTCAATTAGTTTCAATTAGACTTTAGAAGACAGTGGCTCTATTGTTCTAATTTAATCGCTTATCTATATTTACAGTGAAATTCCATTGTATAATGTGTAGGCCTGTGTGCAGAAACATGTGTCCATAGTGTAAGGCATTATTCAATCATGACCAGGATAAGTCAGGATAAGTCATTATCCTTATAATAATCATATCCTATATCCATCATTACATTGTTATTAACAACAGAGACACAGCAACAGCAACAACTGTATTTGTGTAAACCTGGGAAACCTGGACAACTTTAAGTATTTGTTCAGGTCGTGTTGCTCTGAGGGAATGAGGAGCAGTCAGTTGTGTGGAATTAGTTTTTGTTTTTCAAATGCTAAATAATGAACAAACCCCACATTCTTTCCCTAGTTTAAAATTTAAACAGGCTAAATGATGGTGGCTAATGCTTCATTCACTATAGACAATGCATTCAAATGCAGAGATAAAACATGTTAATGGTCATTGGTTGTCTGGCATTGGACAGATCACCTGTTAATGATCACATTATGGATGACCTGAGACCATTTTACACCTATTTGACTCTGTGTTTCAACAGAACTACAGAAATAGGTCTATCACACATAACTTGTTATTATTATCCTTTAAAGGTGTTGTAAGGCCTATGTTTTGTTAAAATAGCTCTAGTAATCATTGTTATATTGTTTGTTCAGTAACAGAGATCTTCCCACGTCTCCATACCCAACATAATTATTACTCTTTCATAATGTGACATTTGTTCATAATATAATTGACCAGTAATATGAAGAGAAGAAGGCCCATAGGCTCTACAGTATAAGAACTTATAACACAATATTTATTTCACAGGTTTTTAATTTAAGAACTGCTCACATGTGCTTACCACATATCACTATAAAATACATTAGGCCTATATTAAGTGCTAATGAGAATTGGCCATTTGAGAACATGATCGGAGTAGGAAAGAGAGTGCATACATCTTGCAATGTCAAAGTGCAATGTCAAACATTAAATGTAAAACAATAATAATGTAAATAAAAGGAGACAGAAATGTCTCATCTCCAAGTAGAGAAACATTTGCAGCAGAAATTAATAGCAGCATAATATAGAATCACAGTCTGTTGTGCAGGTGAGAGACAACACTTAGCAGCAGATAATATCACACATGTAAGTGTATACATAACGGATAGCATCTATTAGCAGCACTGCAGCAGCAGTGTGTATAGTATATAGTCATATAGTAACAATCAGTTATATTGCATGTGTTCTTAAAGAATATACAGTGTAACTACTAAGAGTACAGTGATCACAAATGGTACACACCATGGGTAACACATGATCTCAGTTTCCGTTGAAGTGTTTTAGGTAGCATAGTGTCCTGTCTGGATCAGTGTTGGCCTCGTCAAACATGTACTGTACACCAAATTCAATACTAATAACTGGGAGTACATTACATTTGTATTTGTTGACCCCACAAACACCTTGAGACGGTCATAGGTCAGACAGGGTGATGAAGGGATGGTCCAACACCTGGTCAGGTGTTATCCTCTCCTCTGGATCCAGATGAAGCATTCGTTTCAACAGGTCCATGAAGACGTCACAAGATGTTTCATCAGCTTCGTAACGTAGGGAGGAGAGCACTTCTTCCAGTGAGCAGGTCTCATCCAAGAAGAGGTTTTCATCTGCTGCCTTGAACTCCTGCACTGTGTAATACTCCTCTGGTTCCTGGAAAACACAAAACGATTTGTTTTAGTTATCTGATAATGACGTGGAAAGATAGCCTATACTTTAACATTTCAGAGAAGGCGTTATTACTCCAGTATTAGTTGCAGTCATACCTTAAATCTCCATGTATCGTCGTCCTGAATGAAAAATCTGCAGGTTGTTTTTCCAGCATCCAAGATGGATTGCTCTGGCATACCAAGCGTCAAGAGGATGGATTGAACCTGTAGGAAAAAACACAGGATATTTCACATATTGAGAATATTTCATTAACAGTGTTAGGCTATAACTATGGATTAAAGAGTACAGTCAGAATGTATGTAGTAATGTGCAGTGCATCAGCACAGTACTCACCAAATCATATTCAGTCTTCCCACCGAAGAGATCACGGAACATCATCCCATTAACCACCATACAGCCCAGTGACCACATGTCAAGTGCCTCTGTGATCGGGAGGCCCAGGAAGAGTTCTGGTGATCTGTGGGTTGTAAAAGAAAAGGATAACATTAGCAACTTTCACGTTTTTTTTCAAGTTCTCAATTGCACCATTTTAATATTTGCTTGCATTGAGCTTTCAGTGAAGCAGATGATAAGGCAATGATGAATAAAATAAAAGCTCAATAGAACTCACCTATACTCAAGAGGCGGTCTGATCCTCCGTTGCTTGGTCTCAGAGACAGGAACGGCCAGACCAAAGTCAATTACTTTGACTTTGAGGGGTTGTTCTTGTTGGTTCACCAGCATGATGTTGTCTAGTTTGATGTCTGTATGGATCAGGCCTATTCCCTTCAGGGCCTGGAGTGCAATGGCAAGCTGCAAGACAAGAATAAAGAGCATGATCAGACATTCAGAAATTTAACTCAGTATCTTTGTATCAAAAATGTTGCCATCACTTTAAAATGTAATTATCAAAGCCATACCTGCTGTATGATGCATCTTGTCTCCATCATGGACATAGGGACATGTCTCTCGTTCAAGAATTCCAGGAGATTAACATCCAGAGACTCAAACACCATACATCTCAATCCTTTATGCACAAAGCTGTCGTAAAATCTCACTGTTCCACACGTGTCAGGGTCCAGGACTTTCATCATTTGCAACACGGCCATCTAGGAACACAATAAATATTTAGATTAGATAACTTAATGATAAATCAGAGCAAAATATTAAAATCTTCAAGAACAATGCTATTGCTTATTTCTTACCTCACGTGCTGCCAATTCATCGTGATTGTGGCGATTCTTCAATATCTTGATGGCCACCGTGTCACCGGTGAACGTGCTGATGGCTTTGGCCACCGTCCCAAAGCTTCCTTCCCCCATGAAGCTCTGGACCAGGTACTGGCCTCTGTCCAGCAGGTCCATCTCAGACACCATGTAACTCTCTGGACCATCCGAGTGTTGGGATGAGCTGGAGATCACCATGACCAGTGGTGTTGGGGACTGGACGTCAACAGAGTTGAACACGCCACCCAGCTCGACTCTGCCCCACTCTGGATCCGAGCTAAACGAGCAGGACATGATGCCAGGCCCGGTATGTGGCAGGACTTCGACGTTTTTTAACAAGTTGTGCCCAACTAGGCACCACTCTGTCACAGAGCGTTGGGGGGAGGGGGTGGTCAGGACATCGATAAAGACGTCCTCAGAGTTTTTTGTGTCCTGCTCAAATCTGTCCCACTCTGGATCAGAGCTAGTGGGGAAGGACATGATGGTAGTCAGGACGATCGTAGTCAGGACGTCGGCCATTGGGGTGGATTTGCCCACGGAAGGTTTTTGAAAAGGCAACTGCTTCTTCTGAGCACCTACAGAGAGAGAGAGAAGAGAGATAATTTTAGACCCTTGTGAGTGACTCATGGAATATCATACACAAAATAATACTCCCCAAACATGATCAACTAAAGCTGGGAACTATTAAATCTGTGATTGATATGCTCAGCTCAACAAATACATGAGTATGTACTCATGTACTCATGTACATGAGTAATACATTGTATCACTAACACAGTTCATAACAAGGAATTAATCAAGCTACGATGATATTATGTACAAGTTTGACTAGCAGGCTAATAGTTTCACAATGCAAGATAAGATAAGACGAGAAGTGTACTGTGTGGTCATTTATCCTTACCTGTACGTGTCCTTGAAGAGCGCTGGTATGGTTCAAAGCGATGATTTTTCAGACCTCCTACTTTGAGTTTTAATCCTTTGCTCTCCTGTTGTCTCCTGGTCATTAATGTAGTCATGGTGTGTTTGTTGAGTCCTCAATCTTTCTCCTGCTGCTTTCTGTAGATTCAGATGAGCTGCTCTGAAGAAAACACTGACCCCACACTATAGCCTATATGCAGTATGCAATCTTTCTCCTGCTGCTTTCTGTAGATTCAGATGATCTGCTCTGAAGAAAACACTGACCCCACACTATAGCCTATATGCAGTCTAGTCAGGGTTCTTAGTGAAGATGCTGCTGCTTCCACCTCTAGATTCAGAATGATCTGCTCTGGAGAAAACACTGACTATATATGCAGTCTAGTCAGGGTACTTAGGGCCCTCTCTGACCAATCAGGTAACCCCTTTACCAAGGTGTGAGTTGTTGATGGGGGGGGGGGGGGTATAGAACCAGCTCTGGTAAAGAAACAACTGCTTATACTGTGATTTACATCCCAGTGTCTTAATTTATCTTGGAACAATGTTAGGCCTACTTGAATTGATAATGCATGTTACTGGCTGAAATGGTCACAAACACACACACAACTAAAAACAGTTAGGCTGATTTGTTTCCCAATACTCAAACTGCCTCCCACCCCCATGATTGCACAGTCTTTATACATAGTACACAAGCCTTCACATCTTGTCTTTTACAAGTATACTACTGCACAACCTGTACCTTTATATTTATATTTTATTAAGTTGCAATGTAAGTTCAATTAGTTTCAATTAGACTTTAGAAGACAGTGGCTCTATTGTTCTAATTTAATCGCTTATCTATATTTACAGTGAAATTCCATTGTATAATGTGTAGGCCTGTGTGCAGAAACATGTGTCCATAGTGTAAGGCATTATTCAATCATGACCAGGATAAGTCAGGATAAGTCATTATCCTTATAATAATCATATCCTATATCCATCATTACATTGTTATTAACAACAGAGACACAGCAACAGCAACAACTGTATTTGTGTAAACCTGGGAAACCTGGACAACTTTAAGTATTTGTTCAGGTCGTGTTGCTCTGAGGGAATGAGGAGCAGTCAGTTGTGTGGAATTAGTTTTTGTTTTTCAAATGCTAAATAATGAACAAACCCCACATTCTTTCCCTAGTTTAAAATTTAAACAGGCTAAATGATGGTGGCTAATGCTTCATTCACTATAGACAATGCATTCAAATGCAGAGATAAAACATGTTAATGGTCATTGGTTGTCTGGCATTGGACAGATCACCTGTTAATGATCACATTATGGATGACCTGAGACCATTTTACACCTATTTGACTCTGTGTTTCAACAGAACTACAGAAATAGGTCTATCACACATAACTTGTTATTATTATCCTTTAAAGGTGTTGTAAGGCCTATGTTTTGTTAAAATAGCTCTAGTAATCATTGTTATATTGTTTGTTCAGTAACAGAGATCTTCCCACGTCTCCATACCCAACATAATTATTACTCTTTCATAATGTGACATTTGTTCATAATATAATTGACCAGTAATATGAAGAGAAGAAGGCCCATAGGCTCTACAGTATAAGAACTTATAACACAATATTTATTTCACAGGTTTTTAATTTAAGAACTGCTCACATGTGCTTACCACATATCACTATAAAATACATTAGGCCTATATTAAGTGCTAATGAGAATTGGCCATTTGAGAACATGATCGGAGTAGGAAAGAGAGTGCATACATCTTGCAATGTCAAAGTGCAATGTCAAACATTAAATGTAAAACAATAATAATGTAAATAAAAGGAGACAGAAATGTCTCATCTCCAAGTAGAGAAACATTTGCAGCAGAAATTAATAGCAGCATAATATAGAATCACAGTCTGTTGTGCAGGTGAGAGACAACACTTAGCAGCAGATAATATCACACATGTAAGTGTATACATAACGGATAGCATCTATTAGCAGCACTGCAGCAGCAGTGTGTATAGTATATAGTCATATAGTAACAATCAGTTATATTGCATGTGTTCTTAAAGAATATACAGTGTAACTACTAAGAGTACAGTGATCACAAATGGTACACACCATGGGTAACACATGATCTCAGTTTCCGTTGAAGTGTTTTAGGTAGCATAGTGTCCTGTCTGGATCAGTGTTGGCCTCGTCAAACATGTACTGTACACCAAATTCAATACTAATAACTGGGAGTACATTACATTTGTATTTGTTGACCCCACAAACACCTTGAGACGGTCATAGGTCAGACAGGGTGATGAAGGGATGGTCCAACACCTGGTCAGGTGTTATCCTCTCCTCTGGATCCAGATGAAGCATTCGTTTCAACAGGTCCATGAAGACGTCACAAGATGTTTCATCAGCTTCGTAACGTAGGGAGGAGAGCACTTCTTCCAGTGAGCAGGTCTCATCCAAGAAGAGGTTTTCATCTGCTGCCTTGAACTCCTGCACTGTGTAATACTCCTCTGGTTCCTGGAAAACACAAAACGATTTGTTTTAGTTATCTGATAATGACGTGGAAAGATAGCCTATACTTTAACATTTCAGAGAAGGCGTTATTACTCCAGTATTAGTTGCAGTCATACCTTAAATCTCCATGTATCGTCGTCCTGAATGAAAAATCTGCAGGTTGTTTTTCCAGCATCCAAGATGGATTGCTCTGGCATACCAAGCGTCAAGAGGATGGATTGAACCTGTAGGAAAAAACACAGGATATTTCACATATTGAGAATATTTCATTAACAGTGTTAGGCTATAACTATGGATTAAAGAGTACAGTCAGAATGTATGTAGTAATGTGCAGTGCATCAGCACAGTACTCACCAAATCATATTCAGTCTTCCCACCGAAGAGATCACGGAACATCATCCCATTAACCACCATACAGCCCAGTGACCACATGTCAAGTGCCTCTGTGATCGGGAGGCCCAGGAAGAGTTCTGGTGATCTGTGGGTTGTAAAAGAAAAGGATAACATTAGCAACTTTCACGTTTTTTTTCAAGTTCTCAATTGCACCATTTTAATATTTGCTTGCATTGAGCTTTCAGTGAAGCAGATGATAAGGCAATGATGAATAAAATAAAAGCTCAATAGAACTCACCTATACTCAAGAGGCGGTCTGATCCTCCGTTGCTTGGTCTCAGAGACAGGAACGGCCAGACCAAAGTCAATTACTTTGACTTTGAGGGGTTGTTCTTGTTGGTTCACCAGCATGATGTTGTCTAGTTTGATGTCTGTATGGATCAGGCCTATTCCCTTCAGGGCCTGGAGTGCAATGGCAAGCTGCAAGACAAGAATAAAGAGCATGATCAGACATTCAGAAATTTAACTCAGTATCTTTGTATCAAAAATGTTGCCATCACTTTAAAATGTAATTATCAAAGCCATACCTGCTGTATGATGCATCTTGTCTCCATCATGGACATAGGGACATGTCTCTCGTTCAAGAATTCCAGGAGATTAACATCCAGAGACTCAAACACCATACATCTCAATCCTTTATGCACAAAGCTGTCGTAAAATCTCACTGTTCCACACGTGTCAGGGTCCAGGACTTTCATCATTTGCAACACGGCCATCTAGGAACACAATAAATATTTAGATTAGATAACTTAATGATAAATCAGAGCAAAATATTAAAATCTTCAAGAACAATGCTATTGCTTATTTCTTACCTCACGTGCTGCCAATTCATCGTGATTGTGGCGATTCTTCAATATCTTGATGGCCACCGTGTCACCGGTGAACGTGCTGATGGCTTTGGCCACCGTCCCAAAGCTTCCTTCCCCCATGAAGCTCTGGACCAGGTACTGGCCTCTGTCCAGCAGGTCCATCTCAGACACCATGTAACTCTCTGGACCATCCGAGTGTTGGGATGAGCTGGAGATCACCATGACCAGTGGTGTTGGGGACTGGACGTCAACAGAGTTGAACACGCCACCCAGCTCGACTCTGCCCCACTCTGGATCCGAGCTAAACGAGCAGGACATGATGCCAGGCCCGGTATGTGGCAGGACTTCGACGTTTTTTAACAAGTTGTGCCCAACTAGGCACCACTCTGTCACAGAGCGTTGGGGGGAGGGGGTGGTCAGGACATCGATAAAGACGTCCTCAGAGTTTTTTGTGTCCTGCTCAAATCTGTCCCACTCTGGATCAGAGCTAGTGGGGAAGGACATGATGGTAGTCAGGACGATCGTAGTCAGGACGTCGGCCATTGGGGTGGATTTGCCCACGGAAGGTTTTTGAAAAGGCAACTGCTTCTTCTGAGCACCTACAGAGAGAGAGAGAAGAGAGATAATTTTAGACCCTTGTGAGTGACTCATGGAATATCATACACAAAATAATACTCCCCAAACATGATCAACTAAAGCTGGGAACTATTAAATCTGTGATTGATATGCTCAGCTCAACAAATACATGAGTATGTACTCATGTACTCATGTACATGAGTAATACATTGTATCACTAACACAGTTCATAACAAGGAATTAATCAAGCTACGATGATATTATGTACAAGTTTGACTAGCAGGCTAATAGTTTCACAATGCAAGATAAGATAAGACGAGAAGTGTACTGTGTGGTCATTTATCCTTACCTGTACGTGTCCTTGAAGAGCGCTGGTATGGTTCAAAGCGATGATTTTTCAGACCTCCTACTTTGAGTTTTAATCCTTTGCTCTCCTGTTGTCTCCTGGTCATTAATGTAGTCATGGTGTGTTTGTTGAGTCCTCAATCTTTCTCCTGCTGCTTTCTGTAGATTCAGATGAGCTGCTCTGAAGAAAACACTGACCCCACACTATAGCCTATATGCAGTATGCAATCTTTCTCCTGCTGCTTTCTGTAGATTCAGATGATCTGCTCTGAAGAAAACACTGACCCCACACTATAGCCTATATGCAGTCTAGTCAGGGTTCTTAGTGAAGATGCTGCTGCTTCCACCTCTAGATTCAGATGATCTGCTCTGGAGAAAACACTGACTATATATGCAGTCTAGTCAGGGTACTTAGGGCCCTCTCTGACCAATCAGGTAACCCCTTTACCAAGGTGTGAGTTGTTGATGGGGGGGGGGGATATAGAACCAGCTCTGGTGAAGAAACAACTGCTTATACTGTGATTTACATCCCAGTGTCTTAATTTATCTTGGAACAATGTTAGGCCTACTTGAATTGATAATGCATGTTACTGGCTGAAATGGTCACAAACACACACACAACTAAAAACAGTTAGGCCGATTTGTTTCCCAATACTCAAACTGCCTCCCACCCCCATGATTGCACAGTCTTTATACATAGTACACAAGCCTTCACATCTTGTCTTTTACAAGTATACTACTGCACAACCTGTACCTTTATATTTATATTTTATTAAGTTGCAATGTAAGTTCAATTAGTTTCAATTAGACTTTAGAAGACAGTGGCTCTATTGTTCTAATTTAATCGCTTATCTATATTTATAGTGAAATTCCATTGTATAATGTGTAGGCCTGTGTGCAGAAACATGTGTCCATAGTGTAAGGCATTATTCAATCATGACCAGGATAAGTCAGGATAAATCAGGATAAGTCATTATCCTTATAATAATCATATCCTATATCCATCATTACATTGTTATTAACAACAGAGACACAGCAACAGCAACAACTGTATTTGTGTAAACCTGGGAAACCTGGACAACTTTAAGTATTTGTTCAGGTCGTGTTGCTCTGAGGGAATGAGGAGCAGTCAGTTGTGTGGAATTAGTTTTTGTTTTTCAAATGCTAAATAATGAACAAACCCCACATTATTTCCCTAGTTTAAAATTTAAACAGGCTAAATGATGGTGGCTAATGCTTCATTCACTATAGACAATGCATTCAAATGCAGAGATAAAACATGTTAATGGTCATTGGTTGTCTGGCATTGGACAGATCACCTGTTAATGATCACATTATGGATGACCTGAGACCATTTTACACCTATTTGACTCTGAGTTTCAACAGAACTACAGAAATAGGTCTATCACACATAACTTGTTATTATTATCCTTTAAAGGTGTTGTAAGGCCTATGTTTTGTTAAAATAGCTCTAGTAATCATTGTTATATTGTTTGTTCAGTAACAGAGATCTTCCCACGTCTCCATACCCAACATAATTATTACTCTTTCATAATGTGACATTTGTTCATAATATAATTGACCAGTAATATGAAGAGAAGAAGGCCCATAGGCTCTACAGTATAAGAACTTATAACACAATATTTATTTCACAGGTTTTTAATTTAAGAACTGCTCACATGTGCTTACCACATATCACTATAAAATACATTAGGCCTATATTAAGTGCTAATGAGAATTGGCCATTTGAGAACATGATCGGAGTAGGAAAGAGAGTGCATACATCTTGCAATGTCAAAGTGCAATGTCAAACATTAAATGTAAAACAATAATAATGTAAATAAAAGGAGACAGAAATGTCTCATCTCCAAGTAGAGAAACATTTGCAGCAGAAATTAATAGCAGCATAATATAGAATCACAGTCTGTTGTGCAGGTGAGAGACAACACTTAGCAGCAGATATTATCACACATGTAAGTGTATACATAACGGATAGCATCTATTAGCAGCACTGCAGCAGCAGTGTGTATAGTATATAGTCATATAGTAACAATCAGTTATATTGCATGTGTTCTTAAAGAATATACAGTGTAACTACTAAGAGTACAGTGATCACAAATGGTACACACCATGGGTAACACATGATCTCAGTTTCCGTTGAAGTGTTTTAGGTAGCATAGTGTCCTGTCTGGATCAGTGTTGGCCTCGTCAAACATGTACTGTACACCAAATTCAATACTAATAACTGGGAGTACATTACATTTGTATTTGTTGACCCCACAAACACCTTGAGACGGTCATAGGTCAGACAGGGTGATGAAGGGATGGTCCAACACCTGGTCAGGTGTTATCCTCTCCTCTGGATCCAGATGAAGCATTCGTTTCAACAGGTCCATGAAGACGTCACAAGATGTTTCATCAGCTTCGTAACGTAGGGAGGAGAGCACTTCTTCCAGTGAGCAGGTCTCATCCAAGAAGAGGTTTTCATCTGCTGCCTTGAACTCCTGCACTGTGTAATACTCCTCTGGTTCCTGGAAAACACAAAACGATTTGTTTTAGTTATCTGATAATGACGTGGAAAGATAGCCTATACTTTAACATTTCAGAGAAGGCGTTATTACTCCAGTATTAGTTGCAGTCATACCTTAAATCTCCATGTATCGTCGTCCTGAATGAAAAATCTGCAGGTTGTTTTTCCAGCATCCAAGATGGATTGCTCTGGCATACCAAGCGTCAAGAGGATGGATTGAACCTGTAGGAAAAAACACAGGATATTTCACATATTGAGAATATTTCATTAACAGTGTTAGGCTATAACTATGGATTAAAGAGTACAGTCAGAATGTATGTAGTAATGTGCAGTGCATCAGCACAGTACTCACCAAATCATATTCAGTCTTCCCACCGAAGAGATCACGGAACATCATCCCATTAACCACCATACAGCCCAGTGACCACATGTCAAGTGCCTCTGTGATCGGGAGGCCCAGGAAGAGTTCTGGTGATCTGTGGGTTGTAAAAGAAAAGGATAACATTAGCAACTTTCACGTTTTTTTTCAAGTTCTCAATTGCACCATTTTAATATTTGCTTGCATTGAGCTTTCAGTGAAGCAGATGATAAGGCAATGATGAATAAAATAAAAGCTCAATAGAACTCACCTATACTCAAGAGGCGGTCTGATCCTCCGTTGCTTGGTCTCAGAGACAGGAACGGCCAGACCAAAGTCAATTACTTTGACTTTGAGGGGTTGTTCTTGTTGGTTCACCAGCATGATGTTGTCTAGTTTGATGTCTGTATGGATCAGGCCTATTCCCTTCAGGGCCTGGAGTGCAATGGCAAGCTGCAAGACAAGAATAAAGAGCATGATCAGACATTCAGAAATTTAACTCAGTATCTTTGTATCAAAAATGTTGCCATCACTTTAAAATGTAATTATCAAAGCCATACCTGCTGTATGATGCATCTTGTCTCCATCATGGACATAGGGACATGTCTCTCGTTCAAGAATTCCAGGAGATTAACATCCAGAGACTCAAACACCATACATCTCAATCCTTTATGCACAAAGCTGTCGTAAAATCTCACTGTTCCACACGTGTCAGGGTCCAGGACTTTCATCATTTGCAACACGGCCATCTAGGAACACAATAAATATTTAGATTAGATAACTTAATGATAAATCAGAGCAAAATATTAAAATCTTCAAGAACAATGCTATTGCTTATTTCTTACCTCACGTGCTGCCAATTCATCGTGATTGTGGCGATTCTTCAATATCTTGATGGCCACCGTGTCACCGGTGAACGTGCTGATGGCTTTGGCCACCGTCCCAAAGCTTCCTTCCCCCATGAAGCTCTGGACCAGGTACTGGCCTCTGTCCAGCAGGTCCATCTCAGACACCATGTAACTCTCTGGACCATCCGAGTGTTGGGATGAGCTGGAGATCACCATGACCAGTGGTGTTGGGGACTGGACGTCAACAGAGTTGAACACGCCACCCAGCTCGACTCTGCCCCACTCTGGATCCGAGCTAAACGAGCAGGACATGATGCCAGGCCCGGTATGTGGCAGGACTTCGACGTTTTTTAACAAGTTGTGCCCAACTAGGCACCACTCTGTCACAGAGCGTTGGGGGGAGGGGGTGGTCAGGACATCGATAAAGACGTCCTCAGAGTTTTTTGTGTCCTGCTCAAATCTGTCCCACTCTGGATCAGAGCTAGTGGGGAAGGACATGATGGTAGTCAGGACGATCGTAGTCAGGACGTCGGCCATTGGGGTGGATTTGCCCACGGAAGGTTTTTGAAAAGGCAACTGCTTCTTCTGAGCACCTACAGAGAGAGAGAGAAGAGAGATAATTTTAGACCCTTGTGAGTGACTCATGGAATATCATACACAAAATAATACTCCCCAAACATGATCAACTAAAGCTGGGAACTATTAAATCTGTGATTGATATGCTCAGCTCAACAAATACATGAGTATGTACTCATGTACTCATGTACATGAGTAATACATTGTATCACTAACACAGTTCATAACAAGGAATTAATCAAGCTACGATGATATTATGTACAAGTTTGACTAGCAGGCTAATAGTTTCACAATGCAAGATAAGATAAGACGAGAAGTGTACTGTGTGGTCATTTATCCTTACCTGTACGTGTCCTTGAAGAGCGCTGGTATGGTTCAAAGCGATGATTTTTCAGACCTCCTACTTTGAGTTTTAATCCTTTGCTCTCCTGTTGTCTCCTGGTCATTAATGTAGTCATGGTGTGTTTGTTGAGTCCTCAATCTTTCTCCTGCTGCTTTCTGTAGATTCAGATGAGCTGCTCTGAAGAAAACACTGACCCCACACTATAGCCTATATGCAGTATGCAATCTTTCTCCTGCTGCTTTCTGTAGATTCAGATGATCTGCTCTGAAGAAAACACTGACCCCACACTATAGCCTATATGCAGTCTAGTCAGGGTTCTTAGTGAAGATGCTGCTGCTTCCACCTCTAGATTCAGATGATCTGCTCTGGAGAAAACACTGACTATATATGCAGTCTAGTCAGGGTACTTAGGGCCCTCTCTGACCAATCAGGTAACCCCTTTACCAAGGTGTGAGTTGTTGATGGGGGGGGGGGATATAGAACCAGCTCTGGTGAAGAAACAACTGCTTATACTGTGATTTACATCCCAGTGTCTTAATTTATCTTGGAACAATGTTAGGCCTACTTGAATTGATAATGCATGTTACTGGCTGAAATGGTCACAAACACACACACAACTAAAAACAGTTAGGCCGATTTGTTTCCCAATACTCAAACTGCCTCCCACCCCCATGATTGCACAGTCTTTATACATAGTACACAAGCCTTCACATCTTGTCTTTTACAAGTATACTACTGCACAACCTGTACCTTTATATTTATATTTTATTAAGTTGCAATGTAAGTTCAATTAGTTTCAATTAGACTTTAGAAGACAGTGGCTCTATTGTTCTAATTTAATCGCTTATCTATATTTATAGTGAAATTCCATTGTATAATGTGTAGGCCTGTGTGCAGAAACATGTGTCCATAGTGTAAGGCATTATTCAATCATGACCAGGATAAGTCAGGATAAATCAGGATAAGTCATTATCCTTATAATAATCATATCCTATATCCATCATTACATTGTTATTAACAACAGAGACACAGCAACAGCAACAACTGTATTTGTGTAAACCTGGGAAACCTGGACAACTTTAAGTATTTGTTCAGGTCGTGTTGCTCTGAGGGAATGAGGAGCAGTCAGTTGTGTGGAATTAGTTTTTGTTTTTCAAATGCTAAATAATGAACAAACCCCACATTATTTCCCTAGTTTAAAATTTAAACAGGCTAAATGATGGTGGCTAATGCTTCATTCACTATAGACAATGCATTCAAATGCAGAGATAAAACATGTTAATGGTCATTGGTTGTCTGGCATTGGACAGATCACCTGTTAATGATCACATTATGGATGACCTGAGACCATTTTACACCTATTTGACTCTGAGTTTCAACAGAACTACAGAAATAGGTCTATCACACATAACTTGTTATTATTATCCTTTAAAGGTGTTGTAAGGCCTATGTTTTGTTAAAATAGCTCTAGTAATCATTGTTATATTGTTTGTTCAGTAACAGAGATCTTCCCACGTCTCCATACCCAACATAATTATTACTCTTTCATAATGTGACATTTGTTCATAATATAATTGACCAGTAATATGAAGAGAAGAAGGCCCATAGGCTCTACAGTATAAGAACTTATAACACAATATTTATTTCACAGGTTTTTAATTTAAGAACTGCTCACATGTGCTTACCACATATCACTATAAAATACATTAGGCCTATATTAAGTGCTAATGAGAATTGGCCATTTGAGAACATGATCGGAGTAGGAAAGAGAGTGCATACATCTTGCAATGTCAAAGTGCAATGTCAAACATTAAATGTAAAACAATAATAATGTAAATAAAAGGAGACAGAAATGTCTCATCTCCAAGTAGAGAAACATTTGCAGCAGAAATTAATAGCAGCATAATATAGAATCACAGTCTGTTGTGCAGGTGAGAGACAACACTTAGCAGCAGATATTATCACACATGTAAGTGTATACATAACGGATAGCATCTATTAGCAGCACTGCAGCAGCAGTGTGTATAGTATATAGTCATATAGTAACAATCAGTTATATTGCATGTGTTCTTAAAGAATATACAGTGTAACTACTAAGAGTACAGTGATCACAAATGGTACACACCATGGGTAACACATGATCTCAGTTTCCGTTGAAGTGTTTTAGGTAGCATAGTGTCCTGTCTGGATCAGTGTTGGCCTCGTCAAACATGTACTGTACACCAAATTCAATACTAATAACTGGGAGTACATTACATTTGTATTTGTTGACCCCACAAACACCTTGAGACGGTCATAGGTCAGACAGGGTGATGAAGGGATGGTCCAACACCTGGTCAGGTGTTATCCTCTCCTCTGGATCCAGATGAAGCATTCGTTTCAACAGGTCCATGAAGACGTCACAAGATGTTTCATCAGCTTCGTAACGTAGGGAGGAGAGCACTTCTTCCAGTGAGCAGGTCTCATCCAAGAAGAGGTTTTCATCTGCTGCCTTGAACTCCTGCACTGTGTAATACTCCTCTGGTTCCTGGAAAACACAAAACGATTTGTTTTAGTTATCTGATAATGACGTGGAAAGATAGCCTATACTTTAACATTTCAGAGAAGGCGTTATTACTCCAGTATTAGTTGCAGTCATACCTTAAATCTCCATGTATCGTCGTCCTGAATGAAAAATCTGCAGGTTGTTTTTCCAGCATCCAAGATGGATTGCTCTGGCATACCAAGCGTCAAGAGGATGGATTGAACCTGTAGGAAAAAACACAGGATATTTCACATATTGAGAATATTTCATTAACAGTGTTAGGCTATAACTATGGATTAAAGAGTACAGTCAGAATGTATGTAGTAATGTGCAGTGCATCAGCACAGTACTCACCAAATCATATTCAGTCTTCCCACCGAAGAGATCACGGAACATCATCCCATTAACCACCATACAGCCCAGTGACCACATGTCAAGTGCCTCTGTGATCGGGAGGCCCAGGAAGAGTTCTGGTGATCTGTGGGTTGTAAAAGAAAAGGATAACATTAGCAACTTTCACGTTTTTTTTCAAGTTCTCAATTGCACCATTTTAATATTTGCTTGCATTGAGCTTTCAGTGAAGCAGATGATAAGGCAATGATGAATAAAATAAAAGCTCAATAGAACTCACCTATACTCAAGAGGCGGTCTGATCCTCCGTTGCTTGGTCTCAGAGACAGGAACGGCCAGACCAAAGTCAATTACTTTGACTTTGAGGGGTTGTTCTTGTTGGTTCACCAGCATGATGTTGTCTAGTTTGATGTCTGTATGGATCAGGCCTATTCCCTTCAGGGCCTGGAGTGCAATGGCAAGCTGCAAGACAAGAATAAAGAGCATGATCAGACATTCAGAAATTTAACTCAGTATCTTTGTATCAAAAATGTTGCCATCACTTTAAAATGTAATTATCAAAGCCATACCTGCTGTATGATGCATCTTGTCTCCATCATGGACATAGGGACATGTCTCTCGTTCAAGAATTCCAGGAGATTAACATCCAGAGACTCAAACACCATACATCTCAATCCTTTATGCACAAAGCTGTCGTAAAATCTCACTGTTCCACACGTGTCAGGGTCCAGGACTTTCATCATTTGCAACACGGCCATCTAGGAACACAATAAATATTTAGATTAGATAACTTAATGATAAATCAGAGCAAAATATTAAAATCTTCAAGAACAATGCTATTGCTTATTTCTTACCTCACGTGCTGCCAATTCATCGTGATTGTGGCGATTCTTCAATATCTTGATGGCCACCGTGTCACCGGTGAACGTGCTGATGGCTTTGGCCACCGTCCCAAAGCTTCCTTCCCCCATGAAGCTCTGGACCAGGTACTGGCCTCTGTCCAGCAGGTCCATCTCAGACACCATGTAACTCTCTGGACCATCCGAGTGTTGGGATGAGCTGGAGATCACCATGACCAGTGGTGTTGGGGACTGGACGTCAACAGAGTTGAACACGCCACCCAGCTCGACTCTGCCCCACTCTGGATCCGAGCTAAACGAGCAGGACATGATGCCAGGCCCGGTATGTGGCAGGACTTCGACGTTTTTAACAAGTTGTGCCCAACTAGGCACCACTCTGTCACAGAGCGTTGGGGGGAGGGGGTGGTCAGGACATCGATAAAGACGTCCTCAGAGTTTTTTGTGTCCTGCTCAAATCTGTCCCACTCTGGATCAGAGCTAGTGGGGAAGGACATGATGGTAGTCAGGACGATCGTAGTCAGGACGTCGGCCATTGGGGTGGATTTGCCCACGGAAGGTTTTTGAAAAGGCAACTGCTTCTTCTGAGCACCTACAGAGAGAGAGAGAAGAGAGATAATTTTAGACCCTTGTGAGTGACTCATGGAATATCATACACAAAATAATACTCCCCAAACATCATCAACTAAAGCTGGGAACTATTAAATCTGTGATTGATATGCTCAGCTCAACAAATACATGAGTATGTACTCATGTACTCATGTACATGAGTAATACATTGTATCACTAACACAGTTCATAACAAGGAATTAATCAAGCTACGATGATATTATGTACAAGTTTGACTAGCAGGCTAATAGTTTCACAATGCAAGATAAGATAAGACGAGAAGTGTACTGTGTGGTCATTTATCCTTACCTGTACGTGTCCTTGAAGAGCGCTGGTATGGTTCAAAGCGATGATTTTTCAGACCTCCTACTTTGAGTTTTAATCCTTTGCTCTCCTGTTGTCTCCTGGTCATTAATGTAGTCATGGTGTGTTTGTTGAGTCCTCAATCTTTCTCCTGCTGCTTTCTGTAGATTCAGATGAGCTGCTCTGAAGAAAACACTGACCCCACACTATAGCCTATATGCAGTATGCAATCTTTCTCCTGCTGCTTTCTGTAGATTCAGATGATCTGCTCTGAAGAAAACACTGACCCCACACTATAGCCTATATGCAGTCTAGTCAGGGTTCTTAGTGAAGATGCTGCTGCTTCCACCTCTAGATTCAGATGATCTGCTCTGGAGAAAACACTGACTATATATGCAGTCTAGTCAGGGTACTTAGGGCCCTCTCTGACCAATCAGGTAACCCCTTTACCAAGGTGTGAGTTGTTGATGGGGGGGGGGGGATATAGAACCAGCTCTGGTGAAGAAACAACTGCTTATACTGTGATTTACATCCCAGTGTCTTAATTTATCTTGGAACAATGTTAGGCCTACTTGAATTGATAATGCATGTTACTGGCTGAAATGGTCACAAACACACACACAACTAAAAACAGTTAGGCCGATTTGTTTCCCAATACTCAAACTGCCTCCCACCCCCATGATTGCACAGTCTTTATACATAGTACACAAGCCTTCACATCTTGTCTTTTACAAGTATACTACTGCACAACCTGTACCTTTATATTTATATTTTATTAAGTTGCAATGTAAGTTCAATTAGTTTCAATTAGACTTTAGAAGACAGTGGCTCTATTGTTCTAATTTAATCGCTTATCTATATTTATAGTGAAATTCCATTGTATAATGTGTAGGCCTGTGTGCAGAAACATGTGTCCATAGTGTAAGGCATTATTCAATCATGACCAGGATAAGTCAGGATAAATCAGGATAAGTCATTATCCTTATAATAATCATATCCTATATCCATCATTACATTGTTATTAACAACAGAGACACAGCAACAGCAACAACTGTATTTGTGTAAACCTGGGAAACCTGGACAACTTTAAGTATTTGTTCAGGTCGTGTTGCTCTGAGGGAATGAGGAGCAGTCAGTTGTGTGGAATTAGTTTTTGTTTTTCAAATGCTAAATAATGAACAAACCCCACATTATTTCCCTAGTTTAAAATTTAAACAGGCTAAATGATGGTGGCTAATGCTTCATTCACTATAGACAATGCATTCAAATGCAGAGATAAAACATGTTAATGGTCATTGGTTGTCTGGCATTGGACAGATCACCTGTTAATGATCACATTATGGATGACCTGAGACCATTTTACACCTATTTGACTCTGAGTTTCAACAGAACTACAGAAATAGGTCTATCACACATAACTTGTTATTATTATCCTTTAAAGGTGTTGTAAGGCCTATGTTTTGTTAAAATAGCTCTAGTAATCATTGTTATATTGTTTGTTCAGTAACAGAGATCTTCCCACGTCTCCATACCCAACATAATTATTACTCTTTCATAATGTGACATTTGTTCATAATATAATTGACCAGTAATATGAAGAGAAGAAGGCCCATAGGCTCTACAGTATAAGAACTTATAACACAATATTTATTTCACAGGTTTTTAATTTAAGAACTGCTCACATGTGCTTACCACATATCACTATAAAATACATTAGGCCTATATTAAGTGCTAATGAGAATTGGCCATTTGAGAACATGATCGGAGTAGGAAAGAGAGTGCATACATCTTGCAATGTCAAAGTGCAATGTCAAACATTAAATGTAAAACAATAATAATGTAAATAAAAGGAGACAGAAATGTCTCATCTCCAAGTAGAGAAACATTTGCAGCAGAAATTAATAGCAGCATAATATAGAATCACAGTCTGTTGTGCAGGTGAGAGACAACACTTAGCAGCAGATATTATCACACATGTAAGTGTATACATAACGGATAGCATCTATTAGCAGCACTGCAGCAGCAGTGTGTATAGTATATAGTCATATAGTAACAATCAGTTATATTGCATGTGTTCTTAAAGAATATACAGTGTAACTACTAAGAGTACAGTGATCACAAATGGTACACACCATGGGTAACACATGATCTCAGTTTCCGTTGAAGTGTTTTAGGTAGCATAGTGTCCTGTCTGGATCAGTGTTGGCCTCGTCAAACATGTACTGTACACCAAATTCAATACTAATAACTGGGAGTACATTACATTTGTATTTGTTGACCCCACAAACACCTTGAGACGGTCATAGGTCAGACAGGGTGATGAAGGGATGGTCCAACACCTGGTCAGGTGTTATCCTCTCCTCTGGATCCAGATGAAGCATTCGTTTCAACAGGTCCATGAAGACGTCACAAGATGTTTCATCAGCTTCGTAACGTAGGGAGGAGAGCACTTCTTCCAGTGAGCAGGTCTCATCCAAGAAGAGGTTTTCATCTGCTGCCTTGAACTCCTGCACTGTGTAATACTCCTCTGGTTCCTGGAAAACACAAAACGATTTGTTTTAGTTATCTGATAATGACGTGGAAAGATAGCCTATACTTTAACATTTCAGAGAAGGCGTTATTACTCCAGTATTAGTTGCAGTCATACCTTAAATCTCCATGTATCGTCGTCCTGAATGAAAAATCTGCAGGTTGTTTTTCCAGCATCCAAGATGGATTGCTCTGGCATACCAAGCGTCAAGAGGATGGATTGAACCTGTAGGAAAAAACACAGGATATTTCACATATTGAGAATATTTCATTAACAGTGTTAGGCTATAACTATGGATTAAAGAGTACAGTCAGAATGTATGTAGTAATGTGCAGTGCATCAGCACAGTACTCACCAAATCATATTCAGTCTTCCCACCGAAGAGATCACGGAACATCATCCCATTAACCACCATACAGCCCAGTGACCACATGTCAAGTGCCTCTGTGATCGGGAGGCCCAGGAAGAGTTCTGGTGATCTGTGGGTTGTAAAAGAAAAGGATAACATTAGCAACTTTCACGTTTTTTTTCAAGTTCTCAATTGCACCATTTTAATATTTGCTTGCATTGAGCTTTCAGTGAAGCAGATGATAAGGCAATGATGAATAAAATAAAAGCTCAATAGAACTCACCTATACTCAAGAGGCGGTCTGATCCTCCGTTGCTTGGTCTCAGAGACAGGAACGGCCAGACCAAAGTCAATTACTTTGACTTTGAGGGGTTGTTCTTGTTGGTTCACCAGCATGATGTTGTCTAGTTTGATGTCTGTATGGATCAGGCCTATTCCCTTCAGGGCCTGGAGTGCAATGGCAAGCTGCAAGACAAGAATAAAGAGCATGATCAGACATTCAGAAATTTAACTCAGTATCTTTGTATCAAAAATGTTGCCATCACTTTAAAATGTAATTATCAAAGCCATACCTGCTGTATGATGCATCTTGTCTCCATCATGGACATAGGGACATGTCTCTCGTTCAAGAATTCCAGGAGATTAACATCCAGAGACTCAAACACCATACATCTCAATCCTTTATGCACAAAGCTGTCGTAAAATCTCACTGTTCCACACGTGTCAGGGTCCAGGACTTTCATCATTTGCAACACGGCCATCTAGGAACACAATAAATATTTAGATTAGATAACTTAATGATAAATCAGAGCAAAATATTAAAATCTTCAAGAACAATGCTATTGCTTATTTCTTACCTCACGTGCTGCCAATTCATCGTGATTGTGGCGATTCTTCAATATCTTGATGGCCACCGTGTCACCGGTGAACGTGCTGATGGCTTTGGCCACCGTCCCAAAGCTTCCTTCCCCCATGAAGCTCTGGACCAGGTACTGGCCTCTGTCCAGCAGGTCCATCTCAGACACCATGTAACTCTCTGGACCATCCGAGTGTTGGGATGAGCTGGAGATCACCATGACCAGTGGTGTTGGGGACTGGACGTCAACAGAGTTGAACACGCCACCCAGCTCGACTCTGCCCCACTCTGGATCCGAGCTAAACGAGCAGGACATGATGCCAGGCCCGGTATGTGGCAGGACTTCGACGTTTTTTAACAAGTTGTGCCCAACTAGGCACCACTCTGTCACAGAGCGTTGGGGGGAGGGGGTGGTCAGGACATCGATAAAGACGTCCTCAGAGTTTTTTGTGTCCTGCTCAAATCTGTCCCACTCTGGATCAGAGCTAGTGGGGAAGGACATGATGGTAGTCAGGACGATCGTAGTCAGGACGTCGGCAATTGGGGTGGATTTGCCCACGGAAGGTTTTTGAAAAGGCAACTGCTTCTTCTGAGCACCTACAGAGAGAGAGAGAAGAGAGATAATTTTAGACCCTTGTGAGTGACTCATGGAATATCATACACAAAATAATACTCCCCAAACATGATCAACTAAAGCTGGGAACTATTAAATCTGTGATTGATATGCTCAGCTCAACAAATACATGAGTATGTACTCATGTACTCATGTACATGAGTAATACATTGTATCACTAACACAGTTCATAACAAGGAATTAATCAAGCTACGATGATATTATGTACAAGTTTGACTAGCAGGCTAATAGTTTCACAATGCAAGATAAGATAAGACGAGAAGTGTACTGTGTGGTCATTTATCCTTACCTGTACGTGTCCTTGAAGAGCGCTGGTATGGTTCAAAGCGATGATTTTTCAGACCTCCTACTTTGAGTTTTAATCCTTTGCTCTCCTGTTGTCTCCTGGTCATTAATGTAGTCATGGTGTGTTTGTTGAGTCCTCAATCTTTCTCCTGCTGCTTTCTGTAGATTCAGATGAGCTGCTCTGAAGAAAACACTGACCCCACACTATAGCCTATATGCAGTATGCAATCTTTCTCCTGCTGCTTTCTGTAGATTCAGATGATCTGCTCTGAAGAAAACACTGACCCCACACTATAGCCTATATGCAGTCTAGTCAGGGTTCTTAGTGAAGATGCTGCTGCTTCCACCTCTAGATTCAGATGATCTGCTCTGGAGAAAACACTGACTATATATGCAGTCTAGTCAGGGTACTTAGGGCCCTCTCTGACCAATCAGGTAACCCCTTTACCAAGGTGTGAGTTGTTGATGGGGGGGGGGGGATATAGAACCAGCTCTGGTGAAGAAACAACTGCTTATACTGTGATTTACATCCCAGTGTCTTAATTTATCTTGGAACAATGTTAGGCCTACTTGAATTGATAATGCATGTTACTGGCTGAAATGGTCACAAACACACACACAACTAAAAACAGTTAGGCCGATTTGTTTCCCAATACTCAAACTGCCTCCCACCCCCATGATTGCACAGTCTTTATACATAGTACACAAGCCTTCACATCTTGTCTTTTACAAGTATACTACTGCACAACCTGTACCTTTATATTTATATTTTATTAAGTTGCAATGTAAGTTCAATTAGTTTCAATTAGACTTTAGAAGACAGTGGCTCTATTGTTCTAATTTAATCGCTTATCTATATTTATAGTGAAATTCCATTGTATAATGTGTAGGCCTGTGTGCAGAAACATGTGTCCATAGTGTAAGGCATTATTCAATCATGACCAGGATAAGTCAGGATAAATCAGGATAAGTCATTATCCTTATAATAATCATATCCTATATCCATCATTACATTGTTATTAACAACAGAGACACAGCAACAGCAACAACTGTATTTGTGTAAACCTGGGAAACCTGGACAACTTTAAGTATTTGTTCAGGTCGTGTTGCTCTGAGGGAATGAGGAGCAGTCAGTTGTGTGGAATTAGTTTTTGTTTTTCAAATGCTAAATAATGAACAAACCCCACATTATTTCCCTAGTTTAAAATTTAAACAGGCTAAATGATGGTGGCTAATGCTTCATTCACTATAGACAATGCATTCAAATGCAGAGATAAAACATGTTAATGGTCATTGGTTGTCTGGCATTGGACAGATCACCTGTTAATGATCACATTATGGATGACCTGAGACCATTTTACACCTATTTGACTCTGAGTTTCAACAGAACTACAGAAATAGGTCTATCACACATAACTTGTTATTATTATCCTTTAAAGGTGTTGTAAGGCCTATGTTTTGTTAAAATAGCTCTAGTAATCATTGTTATATTGTTTGTTCAGTAACAGAGATCTTCCCACGTCTCCATACCCAACATAATTATTACTCTTTCATAATGTGACATTTGTTCATAATATAATTGACCAGTAATATGAAGAGAAGAAGGCCCATAGGCTCTACAGTATAAGAACTTATAACACAATATTTATTTCACAGGTTTTTAATTTAAGAACTGCTCACATGTGCTTACCACATATCACTATAAAATACATTAGGCCTATATTAAGTGCTAATGAGAATTGGCCATTTGAGAACATGATCGGAGTAGGAAAGAGAGTGCATACATCTTGCAATGTCAAAGTGCAATGTCAAACATTAAATGTAAAACAATAATAATGTAAATAAAAGGAGACAGAAATGTCTCATCTCCAAGTAGAGAAACATTTGCAGCAGAAATTAATAGCAGCATAATATAGAATATTGAGAATATTTCATTAACAGTGTTAGGCTATAACTATGGATTAAAGAGTACAGTCAGAATGTATGTAGTAATGTGCAGTGCATCAGCACAGTACTCACCAAATCTACACCAAATTCAATACTAATAACTGGGAGTACATTACATTTGTATTTGTTGACCCCACAAACACCTTGAGACGGTCATAGGTCAGACAGGGTGATGAAGGGATGGTCCAACACCTGGTCAGGTGTTATCCTCTCCTCTGGATCCAGATGAAGCATTCGTTTCAACAGGTCCATGAAGACGTCACAAGATGTTTCATCAGCTTCGTAACGTAGGGAGGAGAGCACTTCTTCCAGTGAGCAGGTCTCATCCAAGAAGAGGTTTTCATCTGCTGCCTTGAACTCCTGCACTGTGTAATACTCCTCTGGTTCCTGGAAAACACAAGGCGTTATTACTCCAGTATTAGTTGCAGTCATACCTTAAATCTCCATGTATCGTCGTCCTGAATGAAAAATCTGCAGGTTGTTTTTCCAGAATCCAAGATGGATTGCTCTGGCATACCAAGCGTCAAGAGGATGGATTGAACCTGTAGGAAAAAAACACAGGACATTTCACATATTGAGAATATTTCATTAACAGTGTTAGGCTATAACTATGGATTAAAGAGTACAGTCAGAATGTATGTAGTAATGTGCAGTGCATCAGCACAGTACTCACCAAATCATATTCAGTTTTCCCGCCGAAGAGATCACGGAACATCATCCCATTAACCACCATACAGCCCAGTGACCACATGTCAAGTGCCTCTGTGATCGGGAGGCCCAGGAAGAGTTCTGGTGATCTGTGGGTTGTAAAAGAAAAGGATAACGTTAGCAACTTTCACGTTTTTTTTCAAGTTCTCAATTGCACCATTTTAATATTTGCTTGCATTGAGCTTTCAGTGAAGCAGATGATAAGGCAATGATGAATAAAATAAAAGCTCAATAGAACTCACCTATACTCAAGAGGCGGTCTGATCCTCCGTTGCTTGGTCTCAGAGACAGGAACGGCCAGACCAAAGTCAATGACTTTGACTTTGAGGGGTTGTTCTTGTTGGTTCACCAGCATGATGTTGTCTAGTTTGATGTCTGTATGGATCAGGCCTATTCCCTTCAGGGCCTGGAGTGCAATGGCAAGCTGCAAGACAAGAATAAAGAGCATGATCAGACATTCAGAAATTTAACTCAGTATCTTTGTATCAAAAATGTTGCCATCACTTTAAAATGTAATTATCAAAGCCATACCTGCTGTATGATGCATCTTGTCTCCATCATGGACATAGGGACATGTCTCTCGTTCAAGAATTCCAGGAGATTAACATCCAGAGACTCAAACACCATACATCTCAATCCTTTATGCACAAAGCTGTCGTAAAATCTCACTGTTCCACACGTGTCAGGGTCCAGGACTTTCATCATTTGCAACACGGCCATCTAGGAACACAAGAAATATTTAGATTAGATAACTTAATGATAAATCAGAGCAAAATATTAAAATCTTCAAGAACAATGCTATTGCTTATTTCTTACCTCACGTGCTGCCAATTCATCGTGATTGTGGCGATTCTTCAATATCTTGATGGCCACTGTGTCACCGGTGAACGTGCTGATGGCTTTGGCCACCGTCCCAAAGCTTCCTTCCCCCATGAAGCTCTGGACCAGGTACTGGCCTCTGTCCAGCAGGTCCATCTCAGACACCATGTAACTCTCTGGACCATCCAAGTGTTGGGATGAGCTGGAGATCACCATGACCAGTGGTGTTGGGGACTGGACGTCAACGGAGTTGAACACGCCACCCAGCTCGACTCTGCCCCACTCTGGATCCGAGCTAAACGAGCAGGACATGATGCCAGGCCCGGTCTTTGGCAGGACTTCAACGTTTTTTAACAAGTTGTGCCCAACTAGGCACCACTCTGTCACAGAGCGTTGGGGGGAGGGGGTGGTCAGGACATCGATAAGGACGTCCTCAGAGTTTTTTGTGTCCTGCTCAAATCTGTCCCACTCTGGATCAGAGCTAGTGGGGAAGGACATGATGGTAGTCAGGACGATCGTAGTCAGGACGTCGGCAATTGGGGTGGATTTGCCCACGGAAGGTTTTTGAAAAGGCAACTGCTTCTTCTGAGCACCTACAGAGAGAGAGAGAAGAGAGATAATTTTAGACCCTTGTGAGTGACTCATGGAATATCATACACAAAATAATACTCCCCAAACATGATCAATTAAAGCTGGGAACTATTAAATCTGTGATTGATATGCGCGGCTCAACAAATACATGAGTATGTACTCATGTACATTTTAGACCCCCCTCATGTACTCATGTACATGAGTAATACATTGTATCACTAACACAGTTCATAACAAGGAATTAATCAAGCTACGATGATATTATGTACAAGTTTGACTAGCAGGCTAATAGTTTCACAATTCAAGATAAGATAAGACGAGAAGTGTACTGTGTGGTCATTTATCCTTACCTGTACGTGTCCTTGAAGAGCGCTGGTATGGTTCAAAGCGATGATTTTTCAGACCTCCTACTTTGAGTTTTAATCCTTTGCTCTCCTGTTGTCTCCTGGTCATTAATGTAGTCATGGTGTGTTTGTTGAGTCCTCAATCTTTCTCCTGCTGCTTTCTGTAGATTCAGATGATCTGCTCTGAAGAAAACACTGACCCCACACTATAGCCTATATGCAGTATGCAATCTTTCTCCTGCTGCTTTCTGTAGATTCAGATGATCTGCTCTGAAGAAAACACTGACCCCACACTATAGCCTATATGCAGTCTAGTCAGGGTTCTTAGTGAAGATGCTGCTGCTTCCACCTCTAGATTCAGATGATCTGCTCTGGAGAAAACACTGACTATATATGCAGTCTAGTCAGGGTACTTAGGGCCCTCTCTGACCAATCAGGTAACCCCTTTACCAAGGTGTGAGTTGTTGATGGGGGGGATATAGAACCAGCTCTGGTGAAGAAACAACTGCTTATACTGTGATTTACATCCCAGTGTCTTAATTTATCTTGGAACAATGTTAGGCCTACTTGAATTGATAATGCATGTTACTGGCTGAAATGGTCACAAACACACACACAACTAAAAACAGTTAGGCCGATTTGTTTCCCAATACTCAAACTGCCTCCCACCCCCATGATTGCACAGTCTTTATACATAGTACACAAGCCTTCACATCTTGTCTTTTACAAGTATACTACTGCACAACCTGTACCTTTATATTTATATTTTATTAAGTTGCAATGTAAGTTCAATTCGTTTCAATTAGACTTTAGAAGACAGTGGCTCTATTGTTCTAATTTAATCGCTTATCTATATTTACAGTGAAATTCCATTGTATAATGTGTAGGCCTGTGTGCAGAAACATGTGTCCATAGTGTAAGGCATTATTCAATCATGACCAGGATAAGTCAGGATAAGTCATTATCCTTATAATAATCATATCCTATATCCATCATTACATTGTTATTAACAACAGAGACACAGCAACAGCAACAACTTTATTTGTGTAAACCTGGGAAACCTGGACAACTTTAAGTATTTGTTCAGGTCGTGTTGCTCTGAGGGAATGAGGAGCAGTCAGTTGTGTGGAATTAGTTTTTGTTTTTCAAATGCTAAATAATGAACAAACCCCACATTCTTTCCCTAGTTTAAATTTTAAACAGGCTAAATGATGGTGGCTAATGCTTCATTCACTATAGACAATGCATTCAAATGCAGAGATAAAACATGTTAATGGTCATTGGTTGTCTGGCATTGGACAGCTCACCTGTTAATGATCACATTATGGATGACCTGAGACCATTTTACACCTATTTGACTCTGAGTTTCAACAGAACTACAGAAATAGGTCTATCACACATAACTTGTTATTATTATCCTTTAAAGGTGTTGTAAGGCCTATGTTTTGTTAAAATAGCTCTAGTAATCATTGTTATATTGTTTGTTCAGTAACAGAGATCTTCCCACGTCTCCATACCCAACATAATTATTACTCTTTCATAATGTGACATTTGTTCATAATATAATTGACCAGTAATATGAAGAGAAGAAGGCCCATAGGCTCTACAGTATAAGAACTTATAACACAATATTTATTTCACAGGTTTTTAATTTAAGAACTGCTCACATGTGCTTACCACATATCACTATAAAATACATTAGGCCTATATTAAGTGCTAATGAGAATTGGCCATTTGAGAACATGATCGGAGTAGGAAAGAGAGTGCATACATCTTGCAATGTCAAAGTGCAATGTCAAACATTAAATATTAAAATCTTCAAGAACAATGCTATTGCTTATTTCTTACCTCACGTGCTGCCAATTCATCGTGATTGTGGCGATTCTTCAATATCTTGATGGCCACCGTGTCACCGGTGAACGTGCTGATGGCTTTGGCCACCGTCCCAAAGCTTCCTTCCCCCATGAAGCTCTGGACCAGGTACTGGCCTCTGTCCAGCAGGTCCATCTCAGACACCATGTAACTCTCTGGACCATCCGAGTGTTGGGATGAGCTGGAGATCACCATGACCAGTGGTGTTGGGGACTGGACGTCAACAGAGTTGAACACGCCATCCAGCTCGACTCTGCCCCACTCTGGATCCGAGCTAAACGAGCAGGACATGATGCCAGGCCCGGTATGTGGCAGGACTTCGACGTTTTTTAACAAGTTGTGCCCAACTAGGCACCACTCTGTCACAGAGCGTTGGGGGGAGGGGGTGGTCAGGACATCGATAAAGACGTCCTCAGAGTTTTTTGTGTCCTGCTCAAATCTGTCCCACTCTGGATCAGAGCTAGTGTGGAAGGACATGATGGTAGTCAGGACGATCGTAGTCAGGACGTCTGCCATTGGGGTGGATTTGCCCACGGAAGGTTTTTGAAAAGGCAACTGCTTCTTCTGAGCACCTACAGAGAGAGAGAGAAGAGAGATAATTTTAGACCCTTGTGAGTGACTCATGGAATATCATACACAAAATAATACTCCCCAAACATGACCAACTAAAGCTGGGAACTATTAAATCTGTGATTGATATGCTCAGCTCAACAAATACATGAGTATGTACTCATGTACTCATGTACATGAGTAATACATTGTATCACTAACACAGTTCATAACAAGGAATTAATCAAGCTACGATGATATTATGTACAAGTTTGACTAGCAGGCTAATAGTTTCACAATGCAAGATAAGATAAGACGAGAAGTGTACTGTGTGGTCATTTATCCTTACCTGTACGTGTCCTTGAAGAGCGCCGGTATGGTTCAAAGCGATGATTTTTCAGACCTCCTACTTTGAGTTTTAATCCTTTGCTCTCCTGTTGTCTCCTGGTCATTAATGTAGTCATGGTGTGTTTGTTGAGTCCTCAATCTTTCTCCTGCTGCTTTCTGTAGATTCAGATGATCTGCTCTGAAGAAAACACTGACCCCACACTATAGCCTATATGCAGTATGCAATCTTTCTCATGCTGCTTTCTGTAGATTCAGATGATCTGCTCTGAAGAAAACACTGACCCCACACTATAGCCTATATGCAGTCTAGTCAGGGTTCTTAGTGAAGATGCTGCTGCTTCCACCTCTAGATTCAGAATGATCTGCTCTGGAGAAAACACTGACTATATATGCAGTCTAGTCAGGGTACTTAGGGCCCTCTCTGACCAATCAGGTAACCCCTTTACCAAGGTGTGAGTTGTTGATGGGGGGGGGGGGGGGTATAGAACCAGCTCTGGTGAAGAAACAACTGCTTATACTGTGATTTACATCCCAGTGTCTTAATTTATCTTGGAACAATGTTAGGCCTACTTGAATTGATAATGCATGTTACTGGCTGAAATGGTCACAAACACACACACAACTAAAAACAGTTAGGCTGATTTGTTTCCCAATACTCAAACTGCCTCCCACCCCCATGATTGCACAGTCTTTATACATAGTACACAAGCCTTCACATCTTGTCTTTTACAAGTATACTACTGCACAACCTGTACCTTTATATTTATATTTTATTAAGTTGCAATGTAAGTTCAATTAGTTTCAATTAGACTTTAGAAGACAGTGGCTCTATTGTTCTAATTTAATCGCTTATCTATATTTACAGTGAAATTCCATTGTACAATGTGTAGGCCTGTGTGCAGAAACATGTGTCCATAGTGTAAGGCATTATTCAATCATGACCAGGATAAGTCAGGATAAATCAGGATAAGTCATTATCCTTATAATAATCATATCCTATATCCATCATTACATTGTTATTAACAACAGAGACACAGCAACAGCAACAACTGTATTTGTGTAAACCTGGGAAAACCATTTGCAGCAGAAATTAATAGCAGCATAATATAGAATCACAGTCTGTTGTGCAGGTGAGAGTCAACACTTAGCAGCAGATAATATCACACATGTAAGTGTATACATAACGGATAGCATCTATTAGCAGCACTGCAGCAGCAGTGTGTATAGTATATAGTCATATAGTAACAATCAGTTATATTGCATGTGTTCTTAAAGAATATACAGTGTAACTACTAAGAGTACAGTGATCACAAATGGTACACACCATGGGTAACACATGATCTCAGTTTCCGTTGAAGTGTTTTAGGTAGCATAGTGTCCTGTCTGGATCAGTGTTGGCCTCGTCAAACATGTACTGTACACCAAATTCAATACTAATAACTGGGAGTACATTACATTTGTATTTGTTGACCCCACAAACACCTTGAGACGGTCATAGGTCAGACAGGGTGATGAAGGGATGGTCCAACACCTGGTCAGGTGTTATCCTCTCCTCTGGATCCAGATGAAGCATTCGTTTCAACAGGTCCATGAAGACGTCACAAGATGTTTCATCAGCTTCGTAACGTAGGGAGGAGAGCACTTCTTCCAGTGAGCAGGTCTCATCCAAGAAGAGGTTTTCATCTGCTGCCTTGAACTCCTGCACTGTGTAATACTCCTCTGGTTCCTGGAAAACACAAAACGATTTGTTTTAGTTATCTGATAATGACGTGGAAAGATAGCCTATACTTTAACATTTCAGAGAAGGCGTTATTACTCCAGTATTAGTTGCAGTCATACCTTAAATCTCCATGTATCGTCGTCCTGAATGAAAAATCTGCAGGTTGTTTTTCCAGCATCCAAGATGGATTGCTCTGGCATACCAAGCGTCAAGAGGATGGATTGAACCTGTAGGAAACACAGGATATTTCACATATTGAGAATATTTCATTAACAGTGTTAGGCTATAACTATGGATTAAAGAGTACAGTCAGAATGTATGTAGTAATGTGCAGTGCATCAGCACAGTACTCACCAAATCATATTCAGTCTTCCCGCCGAAGAGATCACGGAACATCATCCCATTAACCACCATACAGCCCAGTGACCACATGTCAAGTGCCTCTGTGATCGGGAGGCCCAGGAAGAGTTCTGGTGATCTGTGGGTTGTAAAAGAAAAGGATAACATTAGCAACTTTCACGTTTTTTTTCAAGTTCTCAATTGCACCATTTTAATATTTGCTTGCATTGAGCTTTCAGTGAAGCAGATGATAAGGCAATGATGAATAAAATAAAAGCTCAATAGAACTCACCTATACTCAAGAGGCGGTCTGATCCTCCGTTGCTTGGTCTCAGAGACAGGAACGGCCAGACCAAAGTCAATTACTTTGACTTTGAGGGGTTGTTCTTGTTGGTTCACCAGCATGATGTTGTCTAGTTTGATGTCTGTATGGATCAGGCCTATTCCCTTCAGGGCCTGGAGTGCAATGGCAAGCTGCAAGACAAGAATAAAGAGCATGATCAGACATTCAGAAATTTAACTCAGTATCTTTGTATCAAAAATGTTGCCATCACTTTAAAATGTAATTATCAAAGCCATACCTGCTGTATGATGCATCTTGTCTCCATCATGGACATAGGGACATGTCTCTCGTTCAAGAATTCCAGGAGATTAACATCCAGAGACTCAAACACCATACATCTCAATCCTTTATGCACAAAGCTGTCGTAAAATCTCACTGTTCCACACGTGTCAGGGTCCAGGACTTTCATCATTTGCAACACGGCCATCTAGGAACACAAGAAATATTTAGATTAGATAACTTAATGATAAATCAGAGCAAAATATTAAAATATTCAAGAACAATGCTATTGCTTATTTCTTACCTCACGTGCTGCCAATTCATCGTGATTGTGGCGATTCTTCAATATCTTGATGGCCACCGTGTCACCGGTGAACGTGCTGATGGCTTTGGCCACCGTCCCAAAGCTTCCTTCCCCCATGAAGCTCTGGACCAGGTAATGGCCTCTGTCCAGCAGGTCCATCTCAGACACCATGTAACTCTCTGGACCATCCGAGTGTTGGGATGAGCTGGAGATCACCATGACCAGTGGTGTTGGGGACTGGACGTCAACAGAGTTGAACACGCCACCCAGCTCGACTCTGCCCCACTCTGGATCCGAGCTAAACGAGCAGGACATGATGCCAGGCCCGTTATGTGGCAGGACTTCGACGTTTTTTAACAAGTTGTGCCCAACTAGGCACCACTCTGTCACAGAGCGTTGGGGGGAGGGGGTGGTCAGGACATCGATAAAGACGTCCTCAGAGTTTTTTGTGTCCTGCTCAAATCTGTCCCACTCTGGATCAGAGCTAGTGGGGAAGGACATGATGGTAGTCAGGACGATCGTAGTCAGGACGTCGGCCATTGGGGTGGATTTGCCCACGGAAGGTTTTTGAAAAGGCAACTGCTTCTTCTGAGCACCTACAGAGAGAGAGAGAAGAGAGATAATTTTAGACCCTTGTGAGTGACTCATGGAATATCATACACAAAATAATACTCCCCAAACATGATCAACTAAAGCTGGGAACTATTAAATCTGTGATTGATATGCTCAGCTCAACAAATACATGAGTATGTACTCATGTACTCATATACATGAGTAATACATTGTATCACTAACACAGTTCATAACAAGGAATTAATCAAGCTACGATGATATTATGTACAAGTTTGACTAGCAGGCTAATAGTTTCACAATTCAAGATAAGATGAGAAGTGTACTGTGTGGTCATTTATCCTTACCTGTACGTGTCCTTGAAGAGCGCTGGTATGGTTCAAAGCGATGATTTTTCAGACCTCCTACTTTGAGTTTTAATCCTTTGCTCTCCTGTTGTCTCCTGGTCATTAATGTAGTCATGGTGTGTTTGTTGAGTCCTCAATCTTTCTCCTGCTGCTTTCTGTAGATTCAGATGATCTGCTCTGAAGAAAACACTGACCCCACACTATAGCCTATATGCAGTATGCAATCTTTCTCCTGCTGCTTTCTGTAGATTCAGATGATCTGCTCTGAAGAAAACACTGACCCCACACTATAGCCTATATGCAGTCTAGTCAGGGTTCTTAGTGAAGATGCTGCTGCTTCCACCTCTAGATTCAGAATGATCTGCTCTGGAGAAAACACTGACTATATATGCAGTCTAGTCAGGGTACTTAGGGCCCTCTCTGACCAATCAGGTAACCCCTTTACCAAGGTGTGAGTTGTTGATGGGGGGGGGTATAGAACCAGCTCTGGTGAAGAAACAACTGCTTATACTGTGATTTACATCCCAGTGTCTTAATTTATCTTGGAACAATGTTAGGCCTACTTGAATTGATAATGCATGTTACTGGCTGAAATGGTCACAAACACACACACAACTAAAAACAGTTAGGCTGATTTGTTTCCCAATACTCAAACTGCCTCCCACCCCCATGATTGCACAGTCTTTATACATAGTACACAAGCCTTCACATCTTGTCTTTTACAAGTATACTACTGCACAACCTGTACCTTTATATTTATATTTTATTAAGTTGCAATGTAAGTTCAATTAGTTTCAATTAGACTTTAGAAGACAGTGGCTCTATTGTTCTAATTTAATCGCTTATCTATATTTACAGTGAAATTCCATTGTATAATGTGTAGGCCTGTGTGCAGAAACATGTGTCCATAGTGTAAGGCATTATTCAATCATGACCAGGATAAGTCAGGATAAATCAGGATAAGTCATTATCCTTATAATAATCATATCCTATATCCATCATTACATTGTTATTAACAACAGAGACACAGCAACAGCAACAACTGTATTTGTGTAAACCTGGGAAACCTGGACAACTTTAAGTATTTGTTCAGGTCGTGTTGCTCTGAGGGAATGAGGAGCAGTCAGTTGTGTGGAATTAATTTTTGTTTTTCAAATGCTAAATAATGAACAAACCCCACATTCTTTCCCTAGTTTAAAATTTAAACAGGCTAAATGATGGTGGCTAATGCTTCATTCACTATAGACAATGCATTCAAATGCAGAGATAAAACATGTTAATGGTCATTGGTTGTCTGGCATTGGACAGATCACCTGTTAATGATCACATTATGGATGACCTGAGACCATTTTACACCTATTTTACTCTGAGTTTCAACAGAACTACAGAAATAGGTCTATCACACATAACTTGTTATTATTATCCTTTAAAGGTGTTGTAAGGCCTATGTTTTGTTAAAATAGCTCTAGTAATCATTGTTATATTGTTTGTTCAGTAACAGAGATCTTCCCACGTCTCCATACCCAACATAATTATTACTCTTTCATAATGTGACATTTGTTCATAATATAATTGACCAGTAATATGAAGAGAAGAAGGCCCATAGGCTCTACAGTATAAGAACTTATAACACAATATTTATTTCACAGGTTTTTAATTTAAGAACTGCTCACATGTGCTTACCACATATCACTATAAAATACATTAGGCCTATATTAAGTGCTAATGAGAATTGGCCATTTGAGAACATGATCGGAGTAGGAAAGAGAGTGCATACATCTTGCAATGTCAAAGTGCAATGTCAAACATTAAATGTAAAACAATAATAATGTAAATAAAAGGAGACAGAAATGTCTCATCTCCAAGTAGAGAAACATTTGCAGCAGAAATTAATAGCAGCATAATATAGAATCACAGTCTGTTGTGCAGGTGAGAGACAACACTTAGCAGCAGATAATATCACACATGTAAGTGTATACATAACGGATAGCATCTATTAGCAGCAGTGTGTATAGTATAGGCTATAGTCATATAGTAACAATCAGTTATATTGCATGTGTTCTTAAAGAATATACAGTGTAACTACTAAGAGTACAGTGATCACAAATGGTACACACCATGGGTAACACATGATCTCAGTTTCCGTTGAAGTGTTTTAGGTAGCATAGTGTCCTGTCTGGATCAGTGTTGGCCTCGTCAAACATGTACTGTACACCAAATTCAATACTAATAACTGGGAGTACATTACATTTGTATTTGTTGACCCCACAAACACCTTGAGACGGTCATAGGTCAGACAGGGTGATGAAGGGATGGTCCAACACCTGGTCAGGTGTTATCCTCTCCTCTGGATCCAGATGAAGCATTCGTTTCAACAGGTCCATGAAGACGTCACAAGATGTTTCATCAGCTTCGTAACGTAGGGAGGAGAGCACTTCTTCCAGTGAGCAGGTCTCATCCAAGAAGAGGTTTTCATCTGCTGCCTTGAACTCCTGCACTGTGTAATACTCCTCTGGTTCCTGGAAAACACAAAACGATTTGTTTTAGTTATCTGATAATGACGTGGAAAGATAGCCTATACTTTAACATTTCAGAGAAGGCGTTATTACTCCAGTATTAGTTGCAGTCATACCTTAAATCTCCATGTATCGTCGTCCTGAATGAAAAATCTGCAGGTTGTTTTTCCAGCATCCAAGATGGATTGCTCTGGCATACCAAGCGTCAAGAGGATGGATTGAACCTGTAGGAAAAAAACACAGGATATTTCACATATTGAGAATATTTCATTAACAGTGTTAGGCTATAACTATGGATTAAAGAGTACAGTCAGAATGTATGTAGTAATGTGCAGTGCATCAGCACAGTACTCACCAAATCATATTCAGTCTTCCCACCGAAGAGATCACGGAACATCATCCCATTAACCACCATACAGCCCAGTGACCACATGTCAAGTGCCTCTGTGATCGGGAGGCCCAGGAAGAGTTCTGGTGATCTGTGGGTTGTAAAAGAAAAGGATAACATTAGCAACTTTCACGTTTTTTTTCAAGTTCTCAATTGCACCATTTTAATATTTGCTTGCATTGAGCTTTCAGTGAAGCAGATGATAAGGCAATGATGAATAAAATAAAAGCTCAATAGAACTCACCTATACTCAAGAGGCGGTCTGATCCTCCGTTGCTTGGTCTCAGAGACAGGAACGGCCAGACCAAAGTCAATTACTTTGACTTTGAGGGGTTGTTCTTGTTGGTTCACCAGCATGATGTTGTCTAGTTTGATGTCTGTATGGATCAGGCCTATTCCCTTCAGGGCCTGGAGTGCAATGGCAAGCTGCAAGACAAGAATAAAGAGCATGATCAGACATTCAGAAATTTAACTCAGTATCTTTGTATCAAAAATGTTGCCATCACTTTAAAATGTAATTATCAAAGCCATACCTGCTGTATGATGCATCTTGTCTCCATCATGGACATAGGGACATGTCTCTCGTTCAAGAATTCCAGGAGATTAACATCCAGAGACTCAAACACCATACATCTCAATCCTTTATGCACAAAGCTGTCGTAAAATCTCACTGTTCCACACGTGTCAGGGTCCAGGACTTTCATCATTTGCAACACGGCCATCTAGGAACACAATAAATATTTAGATTAGATAACTTAATGATAAATCAGAGCAAAATATTAAAATCTTCAAGAACAATGCTATTGCTTATTTCTTACCTCACGTGCTGCCAATTCATCGTGATTGTGGCGATTCTTCAATATCTTGATGGCCACCGTGTCACCGGTGAACGTGCTGATGGCTTTGGCCACCGTCCCAAAGCTTCCTTCCCCCATGAAGCTCTGGACCAGGTACTGGCCTCTGTCCAGCAGGTCCATCTCAGACACCATGTAACTCTCTGGACCATCCGAGTGTTGGGATGAGCTGGAGATCACCATGACCAGTGGTGTTGGGGACTGGACGTCAACAGAGTTGAACACGCCACCCAGCTCGACTCTGCCCCACTCTGGATCCGAGCTAAACGAGCAGGACATGATGCCAGGCCCGGTATGTGGCAGGACTTCGACGTTTTTTAACAAGTTGTGCCCAACTAGGCACCACTCTGTCACAGAGCGTTGGGGGGAGGGGGTGGTCAGGACATCGATAAGGACGTCCTCAGAGTTTTTTGTGTCCTGCTCAAATCTGTCCCACTCTGGATCAGAGCTAGTGGGGAAGGACATGATGGTAGTCAGGACGATCGTAGTCAGGACGTCGGCCATTGGGGTGGATTTGCCCACGGAAGGTTTTTGAAAAGGCAACTGCTTCTTCTGAGCACCTACAGAGAGAGAGAGAAGAGAGATAATTTTAGACCCTTGTGAGTGACTCATGGAATATCATACACAAAATAATACTCCCCAAACATGATCAATTAAATCTGGGAACTATTAAATCTGTGATTGATATGCTCGGCTCAACAAATACATGAGTATGTACTCATGTACATTTTAGACCCCCCTCATGTACTCATGTACATGAGTAATACATTGTATCACTAACACAGTTCATAACAAGGAATTAATCAAGCTACGATGATATTATGTACAAGTTTGACTAGCAGGCTAATAGTTTCACAATTCAAGATAAGATAAGACGAGAAGTGTACTGTGTGGTCATTTATCCTTACCTGTACGTGTCCTTGAAGAGCGCTGGTATGGTTCAAAGCGATGATTTTTCAGACCTCCTACTTTGAGTTTTAATCCTTTGCTCTCCTGTTGTCTCCTGGTCATTAATGTAGTCATGGTGTGTTTGTTGAGTCCTCAATCTTTCTCCTGCTGCTTTCTGTAGATTCAGATGATCTGCTCTGAAGAAAACACTGACCCCACACTATAGCCTATATGCAGTATGCAATCTTTCTCCTGCTGCTTTCTGTAGATTCAGATGATCTGCTCTGAAGAAAACACTGACCCCACACTATAGCCTATATGCAGTCTAGTCAGGGTTCTTAGTGAAGATGCTGCTGCTTCCACCTCTAGATTCAGATGATCTGTCCTGGAGAAAACACTGACTATATATGCAGTCTAGTCAGGGTACTTAGGGCCCTCTCTGACCAATCAGGTAACCCCTTTACCAAGGTGTGAGTTGTTGATGGGGGGGGGGATATAGAACCAGCTCTGGTGAAGAAACAACTGCTTATACTGTGATTTACATCCCAGTGTCTTAATTTATCTTGGAACAATGTTAGGCCTACTTGAATTGATAATGCGTGTTACTGGCTGAAATGGTCACAAACACACACACAACTAAAAACAGTTAGGCCGATTTGTTTCCCAATACTCAAACTGCCTCCCACCCCCATGATTGCACAGTCTTCATACATAGTACACAAGCCTTCACATCTTGTCTTTTACAAGTATACTAGTGCACACCCTGTACCTTTATATTTATATTTTATTAAGTTGCAATGTAAGTTCAATTAGTTTCAATTAGACTTTAGAAGACAGTGGCTCTATTGTTCTAATTTAATAGCTTATCTATATTTACAGTGAAATTCCATTGTATAATGTGTAGGCCTGTGTGCAGAAACATGTGTCCGTAGTGTAAGGCATTATTCAATCATGACCAGGATAAGTCAGGATAAATCAGGATAAGACATTATCCTTATAATAATCATATCCTATATCCATCATTACATTGTTATTAACAACAGAGACACAGCAACAACTGTATTTGTGTAAACCTGGGAAACCTGGACAACTTTAAGTATTTGTTCAGGTCGTGTTGCTCTGAGGGAATGAGGAGCAGTCAGTTGTGTGGAATTAGTTTTTGTTTTTCAAATGCTAAATAATGAACAAACCCCACATTCTTTCCCTAGTTTAAAATTTAAACAGGCTAAATGATGGTGGCTAATGCTTCATTCACTATAGACAATGCATTCAAATGCAGAGATAAAACATGTTAATGGTCATTGGTTGTCTGGCATTGGACAGATCACCTGTTAATGATCACATTATGGATGACCTGAGACCATTTTACACCTATTTGACTCTGAGTTTCAACAGAACTACAGAAATAGGTCTATCACACATAACTTGTTATTATTATCCTTTAAAGGTGTTGTAAGGCCTATGTTTTGTTAAAATAGCTCTAGTAATCATTGTTATATTGTTTGTTCAGTAACAGAGATCTTCCCACGTCTCCATACCCAACATAATTATTACTCTTTCATAATGTGACATTTGTTCATAATATAATTGACCAGTAATATGAAGAGAAGAAGGCCCATAGGCTCTACAGTATAAGAACTTATAACACAATATTTATTTCACAGGTTTTTAATTTAAGAACTGCTCACATGTGCTTACCACATACCACTATAAAATACATTAGGCCTATATTAAGTGCTAATGAGAATTGGCCATTTGAGAACATGATCGGAGTAGGAAAGAGAGTGCATACATCTTGCAATGTCAAAGTGCAATGTCAAACATTAAATGTAAAACAATAATAATGTAAATAAAAGGAGACATAAATGTCTCATCTCCAAGTAGAGAAACATTTGCAGCAGAAATTAATAGCAGCATAATATAGAATCACAGTCTGTTGTGCAGGTGAGAGACAACACTTAGCAGCAGATAATATCACACATGTAAGTGTATACATAACGGATAGCATCTATTAGCAGCACTGCAGCAGCAGTGTGTATAGTATATAGTCATATAGTAACAGTCAGTTATATTGCATGTGTTCTTAAAGAATATACAGTGTAACTACTAAGAGTACAGTGATCACAAATGGTACACACCATGGGTCACACATGATCTCAGTTTCCGTTGAAGTGTTTTAGGTAGCATAGTGTCCTGTCTGGATCAGTGTTGGCCTCGTCAAACATGTACACCAAATCCAATACTAATAACTGGGAGTACATTACATTTGTATTTGTTGACCCCACAAACACCTTGAGACGGTCATAGGTCAGACAGGGTGATGAAGGGATGGTCCAACACCTGGTCAGGTGTTATCCTCTCCTCTGGATCCAGATGAAGCATTCGTTTCAACAGGTCCATGAAGACGTCACAAGATGTTTCATCAGCTTCGTAACGTAGGGAGGAGAGCACTTCTTCCAGTGAGCAGGTCTCATCCAAGAAGAGGTTTTCATCTGCTGCCTTGAACTCCTGCACTGTGTAATACTCCTCTGGTTCCTGGAAAACACAAAACGATTTTTTTTAGTTATCTGATAATGACGTGGAAAGATAGCCTATACTTTAACATTTCAGAGAAGGCGTTATTACTCCAGTATTAGTTGCAGTCATACCTTAAATCTCCATGTATCGTCGCCCTGAATGAAAAATCTGCAGGTTGTTTTTCCAGCATCCACGATGGATTGCTCTGGCATACCAAGCGTCAAGAGGATGGATTGAACCTGTAGGAAAAAAACACAGGATATTTCACATATTGAGAATATTTCATTAACAGTGTTAGGCTATAACTATGGATTAAAGAGTACAGTCAGAATGTATGTAGTAATGTGCAGTGCATCAGCACAGTACTCACCAAATCATATTCAGTCTTCCCGCCGAAGAGATCACGGAACATCATCCCATTAACCACCATACAGCCCAGTGACCACATGTCAAGTGCCTCTGTGATCGGGAGGCCCAGGAAGAGTTCTGGTGATCTGTGGGTTGTAAAAGAAAAGGATAACGTTAGCAACTTTCACGTTTTTTTTCAAGTTCTCAATTGCACCATTTTAATATTTGCTTGCATTGAGCTTTCAGTGAAGCAGATGATAAGGCAATGATGAATAAAATAAAAGCTCAATAGAACTCACCTATACTCAAGAGGCGGTCTGATCCTCCGTTGCTTGGTCTCAGAGACAGGAACGGCCAGACCAAAGTCAATGACTTTGACTTTGAGGGGTTGTTCTTGTTGGTTCACCAGCATGATGTTGTCTAGTTTGATGTCTGTATGGATCAGGCCTATTCCCTTCAGGGCCTGGAGTGCAATGGCAAGCTGCAAGACAAGAATAAAGAGCATGATCAGACATTCAGAAATTTAACTCAGTATCTTTGTATCAAAAATGTTGCCATCACTTTAAAATGTAATTATCAAAGCCATACCTGCTGTATGATGCATCTTGTCTCCATCATGGACATAGGGGCATGTCTCTCGTTCAAGAATTCCAGGAGATTAACATCCAGAGACTCAAACACCATACATCTCAATCCTTTATGCACAAAGCTGTCGTAAAATCTCACTGTTCCACACGTGTCAGGGTCCAGGACTTTCATCATTTGCAACACGGCCATCTAGGAACACAAGAAAGATTTAGATTAGATAACTTAATGATAAATCAGAGCAAAATATTAAAATCTTCAAGAACAATGCTATTGCTTATTTCTTACCTCACGTGCTGCCAATTCATCGTGATTGTGGCGATTCTTCAATATCTTGATGGCCACCGTGTCACCGGTGAACGTGCTGATGGCTTTGGCCACCGTCCCAAAGCTTCCTTCCCCCATGAAGCTCTGGACCAGGTACTGGCCTCTGTCCAGCAGGTCCATCTCAGACACCATGTAACTCTCTGGACCATCCGAGTGTTGGGATGAGCTGGAGATCACCATGACCAGTGGTGTTGGGGACTGGACGTCAACGGAGTTGAACACGCCACCCAGCTCGACTCTGCCCCACTCTGGATCCGAGCTAAACGAGCAGGACATGATGCCAGGCCCGGTCTGTGGCAGGACTTCGACGTTTTTTAACAAGTTGTGCCCAACTAGGCACCACTCTGTCACAGAGCGTTGGGGGGAGGGGGTGGTCAGGACATCGATAAGGACGTCCTCAGAGTTTTTTGTGTCCTGCTCAAATCTGTCCCACTCTGGATCAGAGCTAGTGGGGAAGGACATGATGGTAGTCAGGACGATCGTAGTCAGGACGTCGGCCATTGGGGTGGATTTGCCCACGGAAGGTTTTTGAAAAGGCAACTGCTTCTTCTGAGCACCTACAGAGAGAGCGAGAAGAGAGATAATTTTAGACCCTTGTGAGTGACTCATGGAATATCATACACAAAATAATACTCCCCAAACATGATCAATTAAATCTGGGAACTATTAAATCTGTGATTGATATGCTCGGCTCAACAAATACATGAGTATGTACTCATGTACATTTTAGACCCCCCTCATGTACTCATGTACATGAGTAATACATTGTATCACTAACACAGTTCATAACAAGGAATTAATCAAGCTACGATGATATTATGTACAAGTTTGACTAGCAGGCTAATAGTTTCACAATTCAAGATAAGATAAGACGAGAAGTGTACTGTGTGGTCATTTATCCTTACCTGTACGTGTCCTTGAAGAGCGCTGGTATGGTTCAAAGCGATGATTTTTCAGACCTCCTACTTTGAGTTTTAATCCTTTGCTCTCCTGTTGTCTCCTGGTCTTAATTAATGTAGTCATGGTGTGTTTGTTGAGTCCTCAATCTTTCTCCTGCTGCTTTCTGTAGATTCAGATGATCTGCTCTGAAGAAAACACTGACCCCACACTATAGCCTATATGCAGTATGCAATCTTTCTCCTGCTGCTTTCTGTAGATTCAGATGATCTGCTCTGAAGAAAACACTGACCCCACACTATAGCCTATATGCAGTCTAGTCAGGGTTCTTAGTGAAGATGCTGCTGCTTCCACCTCTAGATTCAGATGATCTGCTCTGGAGAAAACACTGACTATATATGCAGTCTAGTCAGGGTACTTAGGGCCCCTTAGGACCCCTTAGGACCCCTTTACCAAGGTGTGAGTTGTTGATGGGGGGGGGGATATAGAACCAGCTCTGGTGAAGAAACAACTGCTTATACTGTGATTTACATCCCAGTGTCTTAATTTATCTTGGAACAATGTTAGGCCTACTTGAATTGATAATGCGTGTTACTGGCTGAAATGGTCACAAACACACACACAACTAAAAACAGTTAGGCCGATTTGTTTCCCAATACTCAAACTGCCTCCCACCCCCATGATTGCACAGTCTTTATACATAGTACACAAGCCTTCACATCTTGTCTTTTACAAGTATACTAGTGCACACCCTGTACCTTTATATTTATATTTTATTAAGTTGCAATGTAAGTTCAATTAGTTTCAATTAGACTTTAGAGAAGACAGTGGCTCTATTGTTCTAATTTAATAGCTTATCTATATTTACAGTGAAATTCCATTGTATAATGTGTAGGCCTGTGTGCAGAAACATGTGTCCGTAGTGTAAGGCATTATTCAATCATGACCAGGATAAGTCAGGATAAATCAGGATAAGTCATTATCCTTATAATAATCATATCCTATATCCATCATTACATTGTTATTAACAACAGAGACACAGCAACAACTGTATTTGTGTAAACCTGGGAAACCTGGACAACTTTAAGTATTTGTTCAGGTCGTGTTGCTCTGAGGGAATGAGGAGCAGTCAGTTGTGTGGAATTAGTTTTTGTTTTTCAAATGCTAAATAATGAACAAACCCCACATTCTTTCCCTAGTTTAAAATTTAAACAGGCTAAATGATGGTGGCTAATGCTTCATTCACTATAGACAATGCATTCAAATGCAGAGATAAAACATGTTAATGGTCATTGGTTGTCTGGCATTGGACAGATCACCTGTTAATGATCACATTATGGATGACCTGAGACCATTTTACACCTACTTGACTCTGAGTTTCAACAGAACTACAGAAATAGGTCTATCACACATAACTTGTTATTATTATCCTTTAAAGGTGTTGTAAGGCCTATGTTTTGTTAAAATAGCTCTAGTAATCATTGTTATATTGTTTGTTCAGTAACAGAGATCTTCCCACATCTCCATACCCAACATAATTATTACTCTTTCATAATGTGACATTTGTTCATAATATAATTGACCAGTAATATGAAGAGAAGAAGGCCCATAGGCTCTACAGTATAAGAACTTATAACACAATATTTATTTCACAGGTTTTTAATTTAAGAACTGCTCACATGTGCTTACCACATACCACTATAAAATACATTAGGCCTATATTAAGTGCTAATGAGAATTGGCCATTTGAGAACATGATCGGAGTAGGAAAGAGAGTGCATACATCTTGCAATGTCAAAGTGCAATGTCAAACATTAAATGTAAAACAATAATAATGTAAATAAAAGGAGACATACATGTCTCATCTCCAAGTAGAGAAACATTTGCAGCAGAAATTAATAGCAGCATAATATAGAATCACAGTCTGTTATGCAGGTGAGAGACAACACTTAGCAGCAGATAATATCACACATGTAAGTGTATACATAACGGATAGCATCTATTAGCAGCACTGCAGCCGCAGTGTGTATAGTATATAGTCATATAGTAACAGTCAGTTATATTGCATGTGTTCTTAAAGAATATACAGTGTAACTACTAAGAGTACAAATGGTACACACCATGGGTCACACATGATCTCAGTTTCCGTTGAAGTGTTTTAGGTAGCATAGTGTCCTGTCTGGATCAGTGTTGGCCTCGTCAAACATGTACTGTACACCAAATTCAATACTAATAACTGGGAGTACATTACATTTGTATTTGTTGACCCCACAAACACCTTGAGACGGTCATAGGTCAGACAGGGTGATGAAGGGATGGTCCAACACCTGGTCAGGTGTTATCCTCTCCTCTGGATCCAGATGAAGCATTCGTTTCAACAGGTCCATGAAGACGTCACAAGATGTTTCATCAGCTTCGTAACGTAGGGAGGAGAGCACTTCTTCCAGTGAGCAGGTCTCATCCAAGAAGAGGTTTTCATCTGCTGCCTTGAACTCCTGCACTGTGTAATACTCCTCTGGTTCCTGGAAAACACAAAACGATTTTTTTTTGTTATCTGATAATGACGTGGAAAGATAGCCTATACTTTAACATTTCAGAGAAGGCGTTATTACTCCAGTATTAGTTGCAGTCATACCTTAAATCTCCATGTATCGTCGTCCTGAATGAAAAATCTGCAGGTTGTTTTTCCAGCATCCAAGATGGATTGCTCTGGCATACCAAGCGTCAAGAGGATGGATTGAACCTGTAGGAAAAAAACACAGGATATTTCACATATTGAGAATATTTCATTAACAGTGTTAGGCTATAACTATGGATTAAAGAGTACAGTCAGAATGTATGTAGTAATGTGCAGTGCATCAGCACAGTACTCACCAAATCATATTCAGTCTTCCCGCCGAAGAGATCACGGAACATCATCCCATTAACCACCATACAGCCCAGTGACCACATGTCAAGTGCCTCTGTGATCGGGAGGCCCAGGAAGAGTTCTGGTGATCTGTGGGTTGTAAAAGAAAAGGATAACGTTAGCAACTTTCACGTTTTTTTTCAAGTTCTCAATTGCACCATTTTAATATTTGCTTGCATTGAGCTTTCAGTGAAGCAGATGATAAGGCAATGATGAATAAAATAAAAGCTCAATAGAACTCACCTATACTCAAGAGGCGGTCTGATCCTCCGTTGCTTGGTCTCAGAGACAGGAACGGCCAGACCAAAGTCAATGACTTTGACTTTGAGGGGTTGTTCTTGTTGGTTCACCAGCATGATGTTGTCTAGTTTGATGTCTGTATGGATCAGGCCTATTCCCTTCAGGGCCTGGAGTGCAATGGCAAGCTGCAAGACAAGAATAAAGAGCATGATCAGACATTCAGAAATTTAACTCAGTATCTTTGTATCAAAAATGTTGCCATCACTTTAAAATGTAATTATCAAAGCCATACCTGCTGTATGATGCATCTTGTCTCCATCATGGACATAGGGACATGTCTCTCGTTCAAGAATTCCAGGAGATTAACATCCAGAGACTCAAACACCATACATCTCAATCCTTTATGCACAAAGCTGTCGTAAAATCTCACTGTTCCACACGTGTCAGGGTCCAGGACTTTCATCATTTGCAACACGGCCATCTAGGAACACAAGAAAGATTTAGATTAGATAACTTAATGATAAATCAGAGCAAAATATTAAAATCTTCAAGAACAATGCTATTGCTTATTTCTTACCTCACGTGCTGCCAATTCATCGTGATTGTGGCGATTCTTCAATATCTTGATGGCCACCGTGTCACCGGTGAACGTGCTGATGGCTTTGGCCACCGTCCCAAAGCTTCCTTCCCCCATGAAGCTCTGGACCAGGTACTGGCCTCTGTCCAGCAGGTCCATCTCAGACACCATGTAACTCTCTGGACCATCCGAGTGTTGGGATGAGCTGGAGATCACCATGACCAGTGGTGTTGGGGACTGGACGTCAACGGAGTTGAACACGCCACCCAGCTCGACTCTGCCCCACTCTGGATCCGAGCTAAACGAGCAGGACATGATGCCAGGCCCGGTCTGTGGCAGGACTTCGACGTTTTTTAACAAGTTGTGCCCAACTAGGCACCACTCTGTCACAGAGCGTTGGGGGGAGGGGGTGGTCAGGACATCGATAAGGACGTCCTCAGAGTTTTTTGTGTCCTGCTCAAATCTGTCCCACTCTGGATCAGAGCTAGTGGGGAAGGACATGATGGTAGTCAGGACGATCGTAGTCAGGACGTCGGCCATTGGGGTGGATTTGCCCACGGAAGGTTTTTGAAAAGGCAACTGCTTCTTCTGAGCACCTACAGAGAGAGCGAGAAGAGAGATAATTTTAGACCCTTGTGAGTGACTCATGGAATATCATACACAAAATAATACTCCCCAAACATGATCAATTAAATCTGGGAACTATTAAATCTGTGATTGATATGCTCGGCTCAACAAATACATGAGTATGTACTCATGTACATTTTAGACCCCCCTCATGTACTCATGTACATGAGTAATACATTGTATCACTAACACAGTTCATAACAAGGAATTAATCAAGCTACGATGATATTATGTACAAGTTTGACTAGCAGGCTAATAGTTTCACAATTCAAGATAAGATAAGACGAGAAGTGTACTGTGTGGTCATTTATCCTTACCTGTACGTGTCCTTGAAGAGCGCTGGTATGGTTCAAAGCGATGATTTTTCAGACCTCCTACTTTGAGTTTTAATCCTTTGCTCTCCTGTTGTCTCCTGGTCTTAATTAATGTAGTCATGGTGTGTTTGTTGAGTCCTCAATCTTTCTCCTGCTGCTTTCTGTAGATTCAGATGATCTGCTCTGAAGAAAACACTGACCCCACACTATAGCCTATATGCAGTATGCAATCTTTCTCCTGCTGCTTTCTGTAGATTCAGATGATCTGCTCTGAAGAAAACACTGACCCCACACTATAGCCTATATGCAGTCTAGTCAGGGTTCTTAGTGAAGATGCTGCTGCTTCCACCTCTAGATTCAGATGATCTGCTCTGGAGAAAACACTGACTATATATGCAGTCTAGTCAGGGTACTTAGGGCCCCTTAGGACCCCTTAGGACCCCTTTACCAAGGTGTGAGTTGTTGATGGGGGGGGGGATATAGAACCAGCTCTGGTGAAGAAACAACTGCTTATACTGTGATTTACATCCCAGTGTCTTAATTTATCTTGGAACAATGTTAGGCCTACTTGAATTGATAATGCGTGTTACTGGCTGAAATGGTCACAAACACACACACAACTAAAAACAGTTAGGCCGATTTGTTTCCCAATACTCAAACTGCCTCCCACCCCCATGATTGCACAGTCTTTATACATAGTACACAAGCCTTCACATCTTGTCTTTTACAAGTATACTAGTGCACACCCTGTACCTTTATATTTATATTTTATTAAGTTGCAATGTAAGTTCAATTAGTTTCAATTAGACTTTAGAGAAGACAGTGGCTCTATTGTTCTAATTTAATAGCTTATCTATATTTACAGTGAAATTCCATTGTATAATGTGTAGGCCTGTGTGCAGAAACATGTGTCCGTAGTGTAAGGCATTATTCAATCATGACCAGGATAAGTCAGGATAAATCAGGATAAGTCATTATCCTTATAATAATCATATCCTATATCCATCATTACATTGTTATTAACAACAGAGACACAGCAACAACTGTATTTGTGTAAACCTGGGAAACCTGGACAACTTTAAGTATTTGTTCAGGTCGTGTTGCTCTGAGGGAATGAGGAGCAGTCAGTTGTGTGGAATTAGTTTTTGTTTTTCAAATGCTAAATAATGAACAAACCCCACATTCTTTCCCTAGTTTAAAATTTAAACAGGCTAAATGATGGTGGCTAATGCTTCATTCACTATAGACAATGCATTCAAATGCAGAGATAAAACATGTTAATGGTCATTGGTTGTCTGGCATTGGACAGATCACCTGTTAATGATCACATTATGGATGACCTGAGACCATTTTACACCTACTTGACTCTGAGTTTCAACAGAACTACAGAAATAGGTCTATCACACATAACTTGTTATTATTATCCTTTAAAGGTGTTGTAAGGCCTATGTTTTGTTAAAATAGCTCTAGTAATCATTGTTATATTGTTTGTTCAGTAACAGAGATCTTCCCACATCTCCATACCCAACATAATTATTACTCTTTCATAATGTGACATTTGTTCATAATATAATTGACCAGTAATATGAAGAGAAGAAGGCCCATAGGCTCTACAGTATAAGAACTTATAACACAATATTTATTTCACAGGTTTTTAATTTAAGAACTGCTCACATGTGCTTACCACATACCACTATAAAATACATTAGGCCTATATTAAGTGCTAATGAGAATTGGCCATTTGAGAACATGATCGGAGTAGGAAAGAGAGTGCATACATCTTGCAATGTCAAAGTGCAATGTCAAACATTAAATGTAAAACAATAATAATGTAAATAAAAGGAGACATACATGTCTCATCTCCAAGTAGAGAAACATTTGCAGCAGAAATTAATAGCAGCATAATATAGAATCACAGTCTGTTATGCAGGTGAGAGACAACACTTAGCAGCAGATAATATCACACATGTAAGTGTATACATAACGGATAGCATCTATTAGCAGCACTGCAGCCGCAGTGTGTATAGTATATAGTCATATAGTAACAGTCAGTTATATTGCATGTGTTCTTAAAGAATATACAGTGTAACTACTAAGAGTACAAATGGTACACACCATGGGTCACACATGATCTCAGTTTCCGTTGAAGTGTTTTAGGTAGCATAGTGTCCTGTCTGGATCAGTGTTGGCCTCGTCAAACATGTACTGTACACCAAATTCAATACTAATAACTGGGAGTACATTACATTTGTATTTGTTGACCCCACAAACACCTTGAGACGGTCATAGGTCAGACAGGGTGATGAAGGGATGGTCCAACACCTGGTCAGGTGTTATCCTCTCCTCTGGATCCAGATGAAGCATTCGTTTCAACAGGTCCATGAAGACGTCACAAGATGTTTCATCAGCTTCGTAACGTAGGGAGGAGAGCACTTCTTCCAGTGAGCAGGTCTCATCCAAGAAGAGGTTTTCATCTGCTGCCTTGAACTCCTGCACTGTGTAATACTCCTCTGGTTCCTGGAAAACACAAAACGATTTTTTTTTGTTATCTGATAATGACGTGGAAAGATAGCCTATACTTTAACATTTCAGAGAAGGCGTTATTACTCCAGTATTAGTTGCAGTCATACCTTAAATCTCCATGTATCGTCGTCCTGAATGAAAAATCTGCAGGTTGTTTTTCCAGCATCCAAGATGGATTGCTCTGGCATACCAAGCGTCAAGAGGATGGATTGAACCTGTAGGAAAAAAACACAGGATATTTCACATATTGAGAATATTTCATTAACAGTGTTAGGCTATAACTATGGATTAAAGAGTACAGTCAGAATGTATGTAGTAATGTGCAGTGCATCAGCACAGTACTCACCAAATCATATTCAGTCTTCCCGCCGAAGAGATCACGGAACATCATCCCATTAACCACCATACAGCCCAGTGACCACATGTCAAGTGCCTCTGTGATCGGGAGGCCCAGGAAGAGTTCTGGTGATCTGTGGGTTGTAAAAGAAAAGGATAACGTTAGCAACTTTCACGTTTTTTTTCAAGTTCTCAATTGCACCATTTTAATATTTGCTTGCATTGAGCTTTCAGTGAAGCAGATGATAAGGCAATGATGAATAAAATAAAAGCTCAATAGAACTCACCTATACTCAAGAGGCGGTCTGATCCTCCGTTGCTTGGTCTCAGAGACAGGAACGGCCAGACCAAAGTCAATGACTTTGACTTTGAGGGGTTGTTCTTGTTGGTTCACCAGCATGATGTTGTCTAGTTTGATGTCTGTATGGATCAGGCCTATTCCCTTCAGGGCCTGGAGTGCAATGGCAAGCTGCAAGACAAGAATAAAGAGCATGATCAGACATTCAGAAATTTAACTCAGTATCTTTGTATCAAAAATGTTGCCATCACTTTAAAATGTAATTATCAAAGCCATACCTGCTGTATGATGCATCTTGTCTCCATCATGGACATAGGGACATGTCTCTCGTTCAAGAATTCCAGGAGATTAACATCCAGAGACTCAAACACCATACATCTCAATCCTTTATGCACAAAGCTGTCGTAAAATCTCACTGTTCCACACGTGTCAGGGTCCAGGACTTTCATCATTTGCAACACGGCCATCTAGGAACACAAGAAAGATTTAGATTAGATAACTTAATGATAAATCAGAGCAAAATATTAAAATCTTCAAGAACAATGCTATTGCTTATTTCTTACCTCACGTGCTGCCAATTCATCGTGATTGTGGCGATTCTTCAATATCTTGATGGCCACCGTGTCACCAGTGAACGTGCTGATGGCTTTGGCCACCGTCCCAAAGCTTCCTTCCCCCATGAAGCTCTGGACCAGGTACTGGCCTCTGTCCAGCAGGTCCATCTCAGACACCATGTAACTCTCTGGACCATCCGAGTGTTGGGATGAGCTGGAGATCACCATGACCAGTGGTGTTGGGGACTGGACGTCAACAGAGTTGAACACGCCACCCAGCTCGACTCTGCCCCACTCTGGATCCGAGCTAAACGAGCAGGACATGATGCCAGGCCCGGTCTGTGGCAGGACTTCGACGTTTTTTAACAAGTTGTGCCCAACTAGGCACCACTCTGTCACAGAGCGTTGGGGGGAGGGGGTGGTCAGGACATCGATAAGGACGTCCTCAGAGTTTTTTGTGTCCTGCTCAAATCTGTCCCACTCTGGATCAGAGCTAGTGGGGAAGGACATGATGGTAGTCAGGACGATCGTAGTCAGGACGTCGGCCATTGGGGTGGATTTGCCCACGGAAGGTTTTTGAAAAGGCAACTGCTTCTTCTGAGCACCTACAGAGAGAGAGAGAAGAGAGATAATTTTAGACCCTTGTGAGTGACTCATGGAATATCATACACAAAATAATACTCCCCAAACATGATCAATTAAATCTGGGAACTATTAAATCTGTGATTGATATGCTCGGCTCAACAAATACATGAGTATGTACTCATGTACATTTTAGACCCCCCTCATGTACTCATGTACATGAGTAATACATTGTATCACTAACACAGTTCATAACAAGGAATTAATCAAGCTACGATGATATTATGTACAAGTTTGACTAGCAGGCTAATAGTTTCACAATTCAAGATAAGATAAGACGAGAGAAGTGTACTGTGTGGTCATTTATCCTTACCTGTACGTGTCCTTGAAGAGCGCTGGTATGTTTCAAAGCGATGATTTTTCAGACCTCCTACTTTGAGTTTTAATCCTTTGCTCTCCTGTTGTCTCCTGGTCATTAATGTAGTCATGGTGTGTTTGTTGAGTCCTCAATCTTTCTCCTGCTGCTTTCTGTAGATTCAGATGATCTGCTCTGAAGAAAACACTGACCCCACACTATAGCCTATATGCAGTATGCAATCTTTCTCCTGCTGCTTTCTGTAGATTCAGATGATCTGCTCTGAAGAAAACACTGACCCCACACTATAGCCTATATGCAGTCTAGTCAGGGTTCTTAGTGAAGATGCTGCTGCTTCCACCTCTAGATTCAGATGATCTGTCCTGGAGAAAACACTGACTATATATGCAGTCTAGTCAGGGTACTTAGGGCCCTCTCTGACCAATCAGGTAACCCCTTTACCAAGGTGTGAGTTGTTGATGGGGGGGGGGGGATATAGAACCAGCTCTGGTGAAGAAACAACTGCTTATACTGTGATTTACATCCCAGTTTCTTAATTTATCTTGGAACAATGTTAGGCCTACTTGAATTGATAATGCGTGTTACTGGCTGAAATGGTCACAAACACACACACAACTAAAAACAGTTAGGCCGATTTGTTTCCCAATACTCAAACTGCCTCCCACCCCCATGATTGCACAGTCTTTATACATAGTACACAAGCCTTCACATCTTGTCTTTTACAAGTATACTAGTGCACACCCTGTACCTTTATATTTATATTTTATTAAGTTGCAATGTAAGTTCAATTAGTTTCAATTAGACTTTAGAGAAGACAGTGGCTCTATTGTTCTAATTTAATAGCTTATCTATATTTACAGTGAAATTCCATTGTATAATGTGTAGGCCTGTGTGCAGAAACATGTGTCCGTAGTGTAAGGCATTATTCAATCATGACCAGGATAAGTCAGGATAAATCAGGATAAGTCATTATCCTTATAATAATCATATCCTATATCCATCATTACATTGTTATTAACAACAGAGACACAGCAACAACTGTATTTGTGTAAACCTGGGAAACCTGGACAACTTTAAGTATTTGTTCAGGTCGTGTTGCTCTGAGGGAATGAGGAGCAGTCAGTTGTGTGGAATTAGTTTTTGTTTTTCAAATGCTAAATAATGAACAAACCCCACATTCTTTCCCTAGTTTAAAATGTAAACAGGCTAAATGATGGTGGCTAATGCTTCATTCACTATAGACAATGCATTCAAATGCAGAGATAAAACATGTTAATGGTCATTGGTTGTCTGGCATTGGACAGATCACCTGTTAATGATCACATTATGGATGACCTGAGACCATTTTACACCTACTTGACTCTGAGTTTCAACAGAACTACAGAAATAGGTCTATCACACATAACTTGTTATTATTATCCTTTAAAGGTGTTGTAAGGCCTATGTTTTGTTAAAATAGCTCTAGTAATCATTGTTATATTGTTTGTTCAGTAACAGAGATCTTCCCACGTCTCCATACCCAACATAATTATTACTCTTTCATAATGTGACATTTGTTCATAATATAATTGACCAGTAATATGAAGAGAAGAAGGCCCATAGGCTCTACAGTATAAGAACTTATAACACAATATTTATTTCACAGGTTTTTAATTTAAGAACTGCTCACATGTGCTTACCACATACCACTATAAAATACATTAGGCCTATATTAAGTGCTAATGAGAATTGGCCATTTGAGAACATGATCGGAGTAGGAAAGAGAGTGCATACATCTTGCAATGTCAAAGTGCAATGTCAAACATTAAATGTAAAACAATAATAATGTAAATAAAAGGAGACATACATGTCTCATCTCCAAGTAGAGAAACATTTGCAGCAGAAATTAATAGCAGCATAATATAGAATCACAGTCTGTTATGCAGGTGAGAGACAACACTTAGCAGCAGATAATATCACACATGTAAGTGTATACATAACGGATAGCATCTATTAGCAGCACTGCAGCAGCAGTGTGTATAGTATATAGTCATATAGTAACAGTCAGTTATATTGCATGTGTTCTTAAAGAATATACAGTGTAACTACTAAGAGTACAAATGGTACACACCATGGGTCACACATGATCTCAGTTTCCGTTGAAGTGTTTTAGGTAGCATAGTGTCCTGTCTGGATCAGTGTTGGCCTCGTCAAACATGTACTGTACACCAAATTCAATACTAATAACTGGGAGTACATTACATTTGTATTTGTTGACCCCACAAACACCTTGAGACGGTCATAGGTCAGACAGGGTGATGAAGGGATGGTCCAACACCTGGTCAGGTGTTATCCTCTCCTCTGGATCCAGATGAAGCATTCGTTTCAACAGGTCCATGAAGACGTCACAAGATGTTTCATCAGCTTCGTAACGTAGGGAGGAGAGCACTTCTTCCAGTGAGCAGGTCTCATCCAAGAAGAGGTTTTCATCTGCTGCCTTGAACTCCTGCACTGTGTAATACTCCTCTGGTTCCTGGAAAACACAAAACGATTTTTTTTTGTTATCTGATAATGACGTGGAAAGATAGCCTATACTTTAACATTTCAGAGAAGGCGTTATTACTCCAGTATTAGTTGCAGTCATACCTTAAATCTCCATGTATCGTCGTCCTGAATGAAAAATCTGCAGGTTGTTTTTCCAGCATCCAAGATGGATTGCTCTGGCATACCAAGCGTCAAGAGGATGGATTGAACCTGTAGGAAAAAAACACAGGATATTTCACATATTGAGAATATTTCATTAACAGTGTTAGGCTATAACTATGGATTAAAGAGTACAGTCAGAATGTATGTAGTAATGTGCAGTGCATCAGCACAGTACTCACCAAATCATATTCAGTCTTCCCGCCGAAGAGATCACGGAACATCATCCCATTAACCACCATACAGCCCAGTGACCACATGTCAAGTGCCTCTGTGATCGGGAGGCCCAGGAAGAGTTCTGGTGATCTGTGGGTTGTAAAAGAAAAGGATAACGTTAGCAACTTTCACGTTTTTTTTCAAGTTCTCAATTGCACCATTTTAATATTTGCTTGCATTGAGCTTTCAGTGAAGCAGATGATAAGGCAATGATGAATAAAATAAAAGCTCAATAGAACTCACCTATACTCAAGAGGCGGTCTGATCCTCCGTTGCTTGGTCTCAGAGACAGGAACGGCCAGACCAAAGTCAATGACTTTGACTTTGAGGGGTTGTTCTTGTTGGTTCACCAGCATGATGTTGTCTAGTTTGATGTCTGTATGGATCAGGCCTATTCCCTTCAGGGCCTGGAGTGCAATGGCAAGCTGCAAGACAAGAATAAAGAGCATGATCAGACATTCAGAAATTTAACTCAGTATCTTTGTATCAAAAATGTTGCCATCACTTTAAAATGTAATTATCAAAGCCATACCTGCTGTATGATGCATCTTGTCTCCATCATGGACATAGGGACATGTCTCTCGTTCAAGAATTCCAGGAGATTAACATCCAGAGACTCAAACACCATACATCTCAATCCTTTATGCACAAAGCTGTCGTAAAATCTCACTGTTCCACACGTGTCAGGGTCCAGGACTTTCATCATTTGCAACACGGCCATCTAGGAACACAAGAAAGATTTAGATTAGATAACTTAATGATAAATCAGAGCAAAATATTAAAATCTTCAAGAACAATGCTATTGCTTATTTCTTACCTCACGTGCTGCCAATTCATCGTGATTGTGGCGATTCTTCAATATCTTGATGGCCACCGTGTCACCAGTGAACGTGCTGATGGCTTTGGCCACCGTCCCAAAGCTTCCTTCCCCCATGAAGCTCTGGACCAGGTACTGGCCTCTGTCCAGCAGGTCCATCTCAGACACCATGTAACTCTCTGGACCATCCGAGTGTTGGGATGAGCTGGAGATCACCATGACCAGTGGTGTTGGAGACTGGACGTCAACGGAGTTGAACACGCCACCCAGCTCGACTCTGCCCCACTCTGGATCCGAGCTAAACGAGCAGGACATGATGCCAGGCCCGGTCTGTGGCAGGACTTCGACGTTTTTTAACAAGTTGTGCCCAACTAGGCACCACTCTGTCACAGAGCGTTGGGGGGAGGGGGTGGTCAGGACATCGATAAGGACGTCCTCAGAGTTTTTTGTGTCCTGCTCAAATCTGTCCCACTCTGGATCAGAGCTAGTGGGGAAGGACATGATGGTAGTCAGGACGATCGTAGTCAGGACGTCGGCCATTGGGGTGGATTTGCCCACGGAAGGTTTTTGAAAAGGCAACTGCTTCTTCTGAGCACCTACAGAGAGAGAGAGAAGAGAGATAATTTTAGACCCTTGTGAGTGACTCATGGAATATCATACACAAAATAATACTCCCCAAACATGATCAATTAAATCTGGGAACTATTAAATCTGTGATTGATATGCTCGGCTCAACAAATACATGAGTATGTACTCATGTACATTTTAGACCCCCCTCATGTACTCATGTACATGAGTAATACATTGTATCACTAACACAGTTCATAACAAGGAATTAATCAAGCTACGATGATATTATGTACAAGTTTGACTAGCAGGCTAATAGTTTCACAATTCAAGATAAGATAAGACGAGAAGTGTACTGTGTGGTCATTTATCCTTACCTGTACGTGTCCTTGAAGAGCGCTGGTATGGTTCAAAGCGATGATTTTTCAGACCTCCTACTTTGAGTTTTAATCCTTTGCTCTCCTGTTGTCTCCTGGTCATTAATGTAGTCATGGTGTGTTTGTTGAGTCCTCAATCTTTCTCCTGCTGCTTTCTGTAGATTCAGATGATCTGCTCTGAAGAAAACACTGACCCCACACTATAGCCTATATGCAGTATGCAATCTTTCTCCTGCTGCTTTCTGTAGATTCAGATGATCTGCTCTGAAGAAAACACTGACCCCACACTATAGCCTATATGCAGTCTAGTCAGGGTTCTTAGTGAAGATGCTGCTGCTTCCACCTCTAGATTCAGATGATCTGTCCTGGAGAAAACACTGACTATATATGCAGTCTAGTCAGGGTACTTAGGGCCCTCTCTGACCAATCAGGTAACCCCTTTACCAAGGTGTGAGTTGTTGATGGGGGGGGGGGGGGATATAGAACCAGCTCTGGTGAAGAAACAACTGCTTATACTGTGATTTACATCCCAGTGTCTTAATTTATCTTGGAACAATGTTAGGCCTACTTGAATTGATAATGCGTGTTACTGGCTGAAATGGTCACAAACACACACACAACTAAAAACAGTTAGGCCGATTTGTTTCCCAATACTCAAACTGCCTCCCACCCCCATGATTGCACAGTCTTTATACATAGTACACAAGCCTTCACATCTTGTCTTTTACAAGTATACTAGTGCACACCCTGTACCTTTATATTTATATTTTATTAAGTTGCAATGTAAGTTCAATTAGTTTCAATTAGACTTTAGAGAAGACAGTGGCTCTATTGTTCTAATTTAATAGCTTATCTATATTTACAGTGAAATTCCATTGTATAATGTGTAGGCCTGTGTGCAGAAACATGTGTCCGTAGTGTAAGGCATTATTCAATCATGACCAGGATAAGTCAGGATAAATCAGGATAAGACATTATCCTTATAATAATCATATCCTATATCCATCATTACATTGTTATTAACAACAGATACACAGCAACAACTGTATTTGTGTAAACCTGGGAAACCTGGACAACTTTAAGTATTTGTTCAGGTCGTGTTGCTCTGAGGGAATGAGGAGCAGTCAGTTGTGTGGAATTAGTTTTTGTTTTTCAAATGCTAAATAATGAACAAACCCCACATTCTTTCCCTAGTTTAAAATGTAAACAGGCTAAATGATGGTGGCTAATGCTTCATTCACTATAGACAATGCATTCAAATGCAGAGATAAAACATGTTAATGGTCATTGGTTGTCTGGCATTGGACAGATCACCTGTTAATGATCACATTATGGATGACCTGAGACCATTTACACCTATTTGACTCTGAGTTTCAACAGAACTACAGAAATAGGTCTATCACACATAACTTGTTATTATTATCCTTTAAAGGTGTTGTAAGGCCTATGTTTTGTTAAAATAGCTCTAGTAATCATTGTTATATTGTTTGTTCAGTAACAGAGATCTTCCCACGTCTCCATACCCAACATAATTATTACTCTTTCATAATGTGACATTTGTTCATAATATAATTGACCAGTAATATGAAGAGAAGAAGGCCCATAGGCTCTACAGTATAAGAACTTATAACACAATATTTATTTCACAGGTTTTTAATTTAAGAACTGCTCACATGTGCTTACCACATACCACTATAAAATACATTAGGCCTATATTAAGTGCTAATGAGAATTGGCCATTTGAGAACATGATCGGAGTAGGAAAGAGAGTGCATACATCTTGCAATGTCAAAGTGCAATGTCAAACATTAAATGTAAAACAATAATAATGTAAATAAAAGGAGACATACATGTCTCATCTCCAAGTAGAGAAACATTTGCAGCAGAAATTAATAGCAGCATAATATAGAATCACAGTCTGTTATGCAGGTGAGAGACAACACTTAGCAGCAGATAATATCACACATGTAAGTGTATACATAACGGATAGCATCTATTAGCAGCACTGCAGCAGCAGTGTGTATAGTATATAGTCATATAGTAACAGTCAGTTATATTGCATGTGTTCTTAAAGAATATACAGTGTAACTACTAAGAGTACAGTGATCACAAATGGTACACACCATGGGTCACACATGATCTCAGTTTCCGTTGAAGTGTTTTAGGTAGCATAGTGTCCTGTCTGGATCAGTGTTGGCCTCGTCAAACATGTACTGTACACCAAATTCAATACTAATAACTAGGAGTACATTACATTTGTATTTGTTGACCCCACAAACACCTTGAGACGGTCATAGGTCAGACAGGGTGATGAAGGGATGGTCCAACACCTGGTCAGGTGTTATCCTCTCCTCTGGATCCAGATGAAGCATTCGTTTCAACAGGTCCATGAAGACGTCACAAGATGTTTCATCAGCTTCGTAACGTAGGGAGGAGAGCACTTCTTCCAGTGAGCAGGTCTCATCCAAGAAGAGGTTTTCATCTGCTGCCTTGAACTCCTGCACTGTGTAATACTCCTCTGGTTCCTGGAAAACACAAAACGATTTTTTTTTGTTATCTGATAATGACGTGGAAAGATAGCCTATACTTTAACATTTCAGAGAAGGCGTTATTACTCCAGTATTAGTTGCAGTCATACCTTAAATCTCCATGTATCGTCGTCCTGAATGAAAAATCTGCAGGTTGTTTTTCCAGCATCCAAGATGGATTGCTCTGGCATACCAAGCGTCAAGAGGATGGATTGAACCTGTAGGAAAAAAACACAGGATATTTCACATATTGAGAATATTTCATTAACAGTGTTAGGCTATAACTATGGATTAAAGAGTACAGTCAGAATGTATGTAGTAATGTGCAGTGCATCAGCACAGTACTCACCAAATCATATTCAGTCTTCCCGCCGAAGAGATCACGGAACATCATCCCATTAACCACCATACAGCCCAGTGACCACATGTCAAGTGCCTCTGTGATCGGGAGGCCCAGGAAGAGTTCTGGTGATCTGTGGGTTGTAAAAGAAAAGGATAACGTTAGCAACTTTCACGTTTTTTTTCAAGTTCTCAATTGCACCATTTTAATATTTGCTTGCATTGAGCTTTCAGTGAAGCAGATGATAAGGCAATGATGAATAAAATAAAAGCTCAATAGAACTCACCTATACTCAAGAGGCGGTCTGATCCTCCGTTGCTTGGTCTCAGAGACAGGAACGGCCAGACCAAAGTCAATGACTTTGACTTTGAGGGGTTGTTCTTGTTGGTTCACCAGCATGATGTTGTCTAGTTTGATGTCTGTATGGATCAGGCCTATTCCCTTCAGGGCCTGGAGTGCAATGGCAAGCTGCAAGACAAGAATAAAGAGCATGATCAGACATTCAGAAATTTAACTCAGTATCTTTGTATCAAAAATGTTGCCATCACTTTAAAATGTAATTATCAAAGCCATACCTGCTGTATGATGCATCTTGTCTCCATCATGGACATAGGGACATGTCTCTCGTTCAAGAATTCCAGGAGATTAACATCCAGAGACTCAAACACCATACATCTCAATCCTTTATGCACAAAGCTGTCGTAAAATCTCACTGTTCCACACGTGTCAGGGTCCAGGACTTTCATCATTTGCAACACGGCCATCTAGGAACACAAGAAAGATTTAGATTAGATAACTTAATGATAAATCAGAGCAAAATATTAAAATCTTCAAGAACAATGCTATTGCTTATTTCTTACCTCACGTGCTGCCAATTCATCGTGATTGTGGCAATTCTTCAATATCTTGATGGCCACCGTGTCACCAGTGAACGTGCTGATGGCTTTGGCCACCGTCCCAAAGCTTCCTTCCCCCATGAAGCTCTGGACCAGGTACTGGCCTCTGTCCAGCAGGTCCATCTCAGACACCATGTAACTCTCTGGACCATCCGAGTGTTGGGATGAGCTGGAGATCACCATGACCAGTGGTGTTGGGGACTGGACGTCAACGGAGTTGAACACGCCACCCAGCTCGACTCTGCCCCACTCTGGATCCGAGCTAAACGAGCAGGACATGATGCCAGGCCCGGTCTGTGGCTGGACTTCGACGTTTTTTAACAAGTTGTGCCCAACTAGGCACCACTCTGTCACAGAGCGTTGGGGGGAGGGGGTGGTCAGGACATCGATAAGGACGTCCTCAGAGTTTTTTGTGTCCTGCTCAAATCTGTCCCACTCTGGATCAGAGCTAGTGGGGAAGGACATGATGGTAGTCAGGACGATCGTAGTCAGGACGTCGGCCATTGGGGTGGATTTGCCCACGGAAGGTTTTTGAAAAGGCAACTGCTTCTTCTGAGCACCTACAGAGAGAGAGAGAAGAGAGATAATTTTAGACCCTTGTGAGTGACTCATGGAATATCATACACAAAATAATACTCCCCAAACATGATCAATTAAATCTGGGAACTATTAAATCTGTGATTGATATGCTCGGCTCAACAAATACATGAGTATGTACTCATGTACATTTTAGACCCCCCTCATGTACTCATGTACATGAGTAATACATTGTATCACTAACACAGTTCATAACAAGGAATTAATCAAGCTACGATGATATTATGTACAAGTTTGACTAGCAGGCTAATAGTTTCACAATTCAAGATAAGATAAGACGAGAAGTGTACTGTGTGGTCATTTATCCTTACCTGTACGTGTCCTTGAAGAGCGCTGGTATGGTTCAAAGCGATGATTTTTCAGACCTCCTACTTTGAGTTTTAATCCTTTGCTCTCCTGTTGTCTCCTGGTCATTAATGTAGTCATGGTGTGTTTGTTGAGTCCTCAATCTTTCTCCTGCTGCTTTCTGTGATTCAGATGATCTGCTCTGAAGAAAACACTGACCCCACACTATAGCCTATATGCAGTATGCAATCTTTCTCCTGCTGCTTTCTGTAGATTCAGATGATCTGCTCTGAAGAAAACACTGACCCCACACTATAGCCTATATGCAGTCTAGTCAGGGTTCTTAGTGAAGATGCTGCTGCTTCCACCTCTAGATTCAGATGATCTGTCCTGGAGAAAACACTGACTATATATGCAGTCTAGTCAGGGTACTTAGGGCCCTCTCTGACCAATCAGGTAACCCCTTTACCAAGGTGTGAGTTGTTGATGGGGGGGGGGGGGGGATATAGAACCAGCTCTGGTGAAGAAACAACTGCTTATACTGTGATTTACATCCCAGTGTCTTAATTTATCTTGGAACAATGTTAGGCCTACTTGAATTGATAATGCGTGTTACTGGCTGAAATGGTCACAAACACACACACAACTAAAAACAGTTAGGCCGATTTGTTTCCCAATACTCAAACTGCCTCCCACCCCCATGATTGCACAGTCTTCATACATAGTACACAAGCCTTCACATCTTGTCTTTTACAATTATACTAGTGCACACCCTGTACCTTTATATTTATATTTTATTAAGTTGCAATGTAAGTTCAATTAGTTTCAATTAGACTTTAGAAGACAGTGGCTCTATTGTTCTAATTTAATAGCTTATCTATATTTACAGTGAAATTCCATTGTATAATGTGTAGGCCTGTGTGCAGAAACATGTGTCCGTAGTGTAAGGCATTATTCAATCATGACCAGGATAAGTCAGGATAAGACATTATCCTTATAATAATCATATCCTATATCCATCATTACATTGTTATTAACAACAGAGACACAGCAACAACTGCATTTGTGTAAACCTGGGAAACCTGGACAACTTTAAGTATTTGTTCAGGTCGTGTTGCTCTGAGGGAATGAGGAGCAGTCAGTTGTGTGGAATTAGTTTTTGTTTTTCAAATGCTAAATAATGAACAAACCCCACATTCTTTCCCTAGTTTAAAATTTAAACAGGCTAAATGATGGTGGCTAATGCTTCATTCACTATAGACAATGCATTCAAATGCAGAGATAAAACATGTTAATGGTCATTGGTTGTCTGGCATTGGACAGATCACGTGTTAATGATCACATTATGGATGACCTGAGACCATTTTACACCTATTTGACTCTGAGTTTCAACAGAACTACAGAAATAGGTCTATCACACATAACTTGTTATTATTATCCTTTAAAGGTGTTGTAAGGCCTATGTTTTGTTAAAATAGCTCTAGTAATCATTGTTATATTGTTTGTTCAGTAACAGAGATCTTCCCACGTCTCCATACCCAACATAATTATTACTCTTTCATAATGTGACATTTGTTCATAATATAATTGACCAGTAATATGAAGAGAAGAAGGCCCATAGGCTCTACAGTATAAGAACTTATAACACAATATTTATTTCACAGGTTTTTAATTTAAGAACGGCTCACATGTGCTTACCACATACCACTATAAAATACATTAGGCCTATATTAAGTGCTAATGAGAATTGGCCATTTGAGAACATGATCGGAGTAGGAAAGAGAGTGCATACATCTTGCAATGTCAAAGTGCAATGTCAAACATTAAATGTAAAACAATAATAATGTAAATAAAAGGAGACATAAATGTCTCATCTCCAAGTAGAGAAACATTTGCAGCAGAAATTAATAGCAGCATAATATAGAATCACAGTCTGTTGTGCAGGTGAGAGACAACACTTAGCAGCAGATAATATCACACATGTAAGTGTATACATAACGGATAGCATCTATTAGCAGCACTGCAGCAGCAGTGTGTATAGTATATAGTCATATAGTAACAGTCAGTTATATTGCATGTGTTCTTAAAGAATATACAGTGTAACTACTAAGAGTACAGTGATCACAAATGGTACACACCATGGGTCACACATGATCTCAGTTTCCGTTGATTGCTATAATGTTGTCATTTAATATAGGTATACTTTTACATGTAACCAACCACATATAGGCCTATAGCCTATACCTACTGTAAAGTGAGTATAAACTGTTAATTCAACTGAGGGAAATTAATTAATCAGAATGATACTCTTAATCAGTTAATTACATTTGCATTTACATGAATGAAAAGGTTAAACCAGGCCAACTCTCAGCTCTAAATGGATAGGCTACATTTATCACAATATTATTTTACGGTGTAATCTAACACAAATCTTACAAATGCTGTCACTCAGTTATTTAATTTAGGCAGAAAATATATCACTGAATAGTGTATGCAATTAATGCATTCAAAAGAGCTGAATAAATGTTTTATGGACCCATAGTAGTGATTATTATTTAATAATAATAATACAACTTTATTTGTATAGCACCTTTCATGACATGAAATGCAGCTCAAAGTGCTTTACAGAGCAATGGAGCATTAAAAGACAAGCAGTAATGCAATGCAATACAGTGAGGACATGAATAACAAAAAATAAAAGATAAATTAAAAGCAATGTTGTAGAAGTGGGTCTTGAGCTGTGCTTTAAAAATGTCTACAGAGGCTGCCTGACGAAGGTACAGTGGGAGCATGCCGTCGGCCCGTAGAAGCAAAAAGCTGCTTCCCCGTATTTTTTTGTTGCCATTGCTTTAGGCAAAGCGAGCAGGCCAGCAGTGGAAGACCTTAGGGGGGGGGCGGTTTGGGACATATTTAGGCAGGCAGTCATGTAGGTAGGAAGGTGCGAGACCATTGAGAGCTTTATACACAAGTAAAATAATTTTAAAATCAATCCTAAAAACAACCGGAAGCCAGTGCAGTGAAGCCAAAACTGGAGTAATATGTTCTCTCATCTTAGTTCTAGTTAAAACTCTGGCTGCTGCATTTGACAAGTTGTAATCTGTCAGTTGTTTTCTTAGCCAGTCCTGAAAAAAGTGCATTGCAGTATAAATCAAGCCGTCCCGTCCCAAAGCTTCCTTCCCCCATGAAGCTCTGGACCAGGTACTGGCCTCTGTCCAGCAGGTCCATCTCAGACACCATGTAACTCTCTGGACCATCCGAGTGTTGGGATGAGCTGGAGATCACCATGACCAGTGGTGTTGGGGACTGGACGTCAACGGAGTTGAACACGCCACCCAGCTCGACTCTGCCCCACTCTGGATCCGAGCTAAACGAGCAGGACATGATGCCAGGCCCGGTCTGTGGCTGGACTTCGACGTTTTTTAACAAGTTGTGCCCAACTAGGCACCACTCTGTCACAGAGCGTTGGGGGGAGGGGGTGGTCAGGACATCGATAAGGACGTCCTCAGAGTTTTTTGTGTCCTGCTCAAATCTGTCCCACTCTGGATCAGAGCTAGTGGGGAAGGACATGATGGTAGTCAGGACGATCGTAGTCAGGACGTCGGCCATTGGGGTGGATTTGCCCACGGAAGGTTTTTGAAAAGGCAACTGCTTCTTCTGAGCACCTACAGAGAGAGAGAGAAGAGAGATAATTTTAGACCCTTGTGAGTGACTCATGGAATATCATACACAAAATAATACTCCCCAAACATGATCAATTAAATCTGGGAACTATTAAATCTGTGATTGATATGCTCGGCTCAACAAATACATGAGTATGTACTCATGTACATTTTAGACCCCCCTCATGTACTCATGTACATGAGTAATACATTGTATCACTAACACAGTTCATAACAAGGAATTAATCAAGCTACGATGATATTATGTACAAGTTTGACTAGCAGGCTAATAGTTTCACAATTCAAGATAAGATAAGACGAGAAGTGTACTGTGTGGTCATTTATCCTTACCTGTACGTGTCCTTGAAGAGCGCTGGTATGGTTCAAAGCGATGATTTTTCAGACCTCCTACTTTGAGTTTTAATCCTTTGCTCTCCTGTTGTCTCCTGGTCATTAATGTAGTCATGGTGTGTTTGTTGAGTCCTCAATCTTTCTCCTGCTGCTTTCTGTGATTCAGATGATCTGCTCTGAAGAAAACACTGACCCCACACTATAGCCTATATGCAGTATGCAATCTTTCTCCTGCTGCTTTCTGTAGATTCAGATGATCTGCTCTGAAGAAAACACTGACCCCACACTATAGCCTATATGCAGTCTAGTCAGGGTTCTTAGTGAAGATGCTGCTGCTTCCACCTCTAGATTCAGATGATCTGTCCTGGAGAAAACACTGACTATATATGCAGTCTAGTCAGGGTACTTAGGGCCCTCTCTGACCAATCAGGTAACCCCTTTACCAAGGTGTGAGTTGTTGATGGGGGGGGGGGGGGATATAGAACCAGCTCTGGTGAAGAAACAACTGCTTATACTGTGATTTACATCCCAGTGTCTTAATTTATCTTGGAACAATGTTAGGCCTACTTGAATTGATAATGCGTGTTACTGGCTGAAATGGTCACAAACACACACACAACTAAAAACAGTTAGGCCGATTTGTTTCCCAATACTCAAACTGCCTCCCACCCCCATGATTGCACAGTCTTCATACATAGTACACAAGCCTTCACATCTTGTCTTTTACAATTATACTAGTGCACACCCTGTACCTTTATATTTATATTTTATTAAGTTGCAATGTAAGTTCAATTAGTTTCAATTAGACTTTAGAAGACAGTGGCTCTATTGTTCTAATTTAATAGCTTATCTATATTTACAGTGAAATTCCATTGTATAATGTGTAGGCCTGTGTGCAGAAACATGTGTCCGTAGTGTAAGGCATTATTCAATCATGACCAGGATAAGTCAGGATAAGACATTATCCTTATAATAATCATATCCTATATCCATCATTACATTGTTATTAACAACAGAGACACAGCAACAACTGCATTTGTGTAAACCTGGGAAACCTGGACAACTTTAAGTATTTGTTCAGGTCGTGTTGCTCTGAGGGAATGAGGAGCAGTCAGTTGTGTGGAATTAGTTTTTGTTTTTCAAATGCTAAATAATGAACAAACCCCACATTCTTTCCCTAGTTTAAAATTTAAACAGGCTAAATGATGGTGGCTAATGCTTCATTCACTATAGACAATGCATTCAAATGCAGAGATAAAACATGTTAATGGTCATTGGTTGTCTGGCATTGGACAGATCACGTGTTAATGATCACATTATGGATGACCTGAGACCATTTTACACCTATTTGACTCTGAGTTTCAACAGAACTACAGAAATAGGTCTATCACACATAACTTGTTATTATTATCCTTTAAAGGTGTTGTAAGGCCTATGTTTTGTTAAAATAGCTCTAGTAATCATTGTTATATTGTTTGTTCAGTAACAGAGATCTTCCCACGTCTCCATACCCAACATAATTATTACTCTTTCATAATGTGACATTTGTTCATAATATAATTGACCAGTAATATGAAGAGAAGAAGGCCCATAGGCTCTACAGTATAAGAACTTATAACACAATATTTATTTCACAGGTTTTTAATTTAAGAACGGCTCACATGTGCTTACCACATACCACTATAAAATACATTAGGCCTATATTAAGTGCTAATGAGAATTGGCCATTTGAGAACATGATCGGAGTAGGAAAGAGAGTGCATACATCTTGCAATGTCAAAGTGCAATGTCAAACATTAAATGTAAAACAATAATAATGTAAATAAAAGGAGACATAAATGTCTCATCTCCAAGTAGAGAAACATTTGCAGCAGAAATTAATAGCAGCATAATATAGAATCACAGTCTGTTGTGCAGGTGAGAGACAACACTTAGCAGCAGATAATATCACACATGTAAGTGTATACATAACGGATAGCATCTATTAGCAGCACTGCAGCAGCAGTGTGTATAGTATATAGTCATATAGTAACAGTCAGTTATATTGCATGTGTTCTTAAAGAATATACAGTGTAACTACTAAGAGTACAGTGATCACAAATGGTACACACCATGGGTCACACATGATCTCAGTTTCCGTTGAAGTGTTTTAGGTAGCATAGTGTCCTGTCTGGATCAGTGTTGGCCTCGTCAAACATGTACTGTACACCAAATCCAATACTAATAACTGGGAGTACATTACATTTGTATTTGTTGACCCCACAAACACCTTGAGACGGTCATAGGTCAGACAGGGTGATGAAGGGATGGTCCAACACCTGGTCAGGTGTTATCCTCTCCTCTGGATCCAGATGAAGCATTCGTTTCAACAGGTCCATGAAGACGTCACAAGATGTTTCATCAGCTTCGTAACGTAGGGAGGAGAGCACTTCTTCCAGTGAGCAGGTCTCATCCAAGAAGAGGTTTTCATCTGCTGCCTTGAACTCCTGCACTGTGTAATACTCCTCTGGTTCCTGGAAAACACAAAACGATTTTTTTTAGTTATCTGATAATGACGTGGAAAGATAGCCTATACTTTAACATTTCAGAGAAGGCGTTATTACTCCAGTATTAGTTGCAGTCATACCTTAAATCTCCATGTATCGTCGTCCTGAATGAAAAATCTGCAGGTTGTTTTTCCAGCATCCAAGATGGATTGCTCTGGCATACCAAGCGTCAAGAGGATGGATTGAACCTGTAGGAAAAAAACACAGGATATTTCACATATTGAGAATATTTCATTAACAGTGTTAGGCTATAACTATGGATTAAAGAGTACAGTCAGAATGTATGTAGTAATGTGCAGTGCATCAGCACAGTACTCACCAAATCATATTCAGTCTTCCCGCCGAAGAGATCACGGAACATCATCCCATTAACCACCATACAGCCCAGTGACCACATGTCAAGTGCCTCTGTGATCGGGAGGCCCAGGAAGAGTTCTGGTGATCTGTGGGTTGTAAAAGAAAAGGATAACGTTAGCAACTTTCACGTTTTTTTTCAAGTTCTCAATTGCACCATTTTAATATTTGCTTGCATTGAGCTTTCAGTGAAGCAGATGATAAGGCAATGATGAATAAAATAAAAGCTCAATAGAACTCACCTATACTCAAGAGGCGGTCTGATCCTCCGTTGCTTGGTCTCAGAGACAGGAACGGCCAGACCAAAGTCAATGACTTTGACTTTGAGGGGTTGTTCTTGTTGGTTCACCAGCATGATGTTGTCTAGTTTGATGTCTGTATGGATCAGGCCTATTCCCTTCAGGGCCTGGAGTGCAATGGCAAGCTGCAAGACAAGAATAAAGAGCATGATCAGACATTCAGAAATTTAACTCAGTATCTTTGTATCAAAAATGTTGCCATCACTTTAAAATGTAATTATCAAAGCCATACCTGCTGTATGATGCATCTTGTCTCCATCATGGACATAGGGGCATGTCTCTCGTTCAAGAATTCCAGGAGATTAACATCCAGAGACTCAAACACCATACATCTCAATCCTTTATGCACAAAGCTGTCGTAAAATCTCACTGTTCCACACGTGTCAGGGTCCAGGACTTTCATCATTTGCAACACGGCCATCTAGGAACACAAGAAAGATTTAGATTAGATAACTTAATGATAAATCAGAGCAAAATATTAAAATCTTCAAGAACAATGCTATTGCTTATTTCTTACCTCACGTGCTGCCAATTCATCGTGATTGTGGCGATTCTTCAATATCTTGATGGCCACCGTGTCACCAGTGAACGTGCTGATGGCTTTGGCCACCGTCCCAAAGCTTCCTTCCCCCATGAAGCTCTGGACCAGGTACTGGCCTCTGTCCAGCAGGTCCATCTCAGACACCATGTAACTCTCTGGACCATCCGAGTGTTGGGATGAGCTGGAGATCACCATGACCAGTGGTGTTGGAGACTGGACGTCAACGGAGTTGAACACGCCACCCAGCTCGACTCTGCCCCACTCTGGATCCGAGCTAAACTAGCAGGACATGATGCCAGGCCCGGTCTGTGGCAGGACTTCGACGTTTTTTAACAAGTTGTGCCCAACTAGGCACCACTCTGTCACAGAGCGTTGGGGGGAGGGGGTGGTCAGGACATCGATAAGGACGTCCTCAGAGTTTTTTGTGTCCTGCTCAAATCTGTCCCACTCTGGATCAGAGCTAGTGGGGAAGGACATGATGGTAGTCAGGACGATCGTAGTCAGGACGTCGGCCATTGGGGTGGATTTGCCCACGGAAGGTTTTTGAAAAGGCAACTGCTTCTTCTGAGCACCTACAGAGAGAGAGAGAAGAGAGATAATTTTAGACCCTTGTGAGTGACTCATGGAATATCATACACAAAATAATACTCCCCAAACATGATCAATTAAATCTGGGAACTATTAAATCTGTGATTGATATGCTCGGCTTAACAAATACATGAGTATGTACTCATGTACATTTTAGACCCCCCTCATGTACTCATGTACATGAGTAATACATTGTATCACTAACACAGTTCATAACAAGGAATTAATCAAGCTACGATGATATTATGTACAAGTTTGACTAGCAGGCTAATAGTTTCACAATTCAAGATAAGATAAGACGAGAAGTGTACTGTGTGGTCATTTATCCTTACCTGTACGTGTCCTTGAAGAGCGCTGGTATGGTTCAAAGCGATGATTTTTCAGACCTCCTACTTTGAGTTTTAATCCTTTGCTCTCCTGTTGTCTCCTGGTCATTAATGTAGTCATGAGGTGAATCCCAATTGGGAGTGTTCACCCTACAAGGTGCGGTACTAGGTAGGATAGGGTAGGGCACTGCACTGGCACTACCCTGTGGAGGTGGCATAGTGCACACGCAGAGGGCATGTCTGTGGATTGAGACGGCGTCCACTGGGCTGAGCTGGGCGGAGCCGAGTGGAGCTGGGCGGAGCCAAGCCGTGCCCAGCTTTCTCGACTGGCGGCCATTGCTGTTTACACGGACTGACTGCAGTGTTGTTAAAAGTAGTTAAAACTACCTTTTTAACCCACGGAATTTACTTTCAAGTAATTTTTGGGGAGTATTTAGTTGTTTAAACTTCATGTATGTGGTCAATTAATCATAAAAGGGCCTATTTAAAAATATCCCACAACGGCGTCGGAGAATTCAGAGAACCGTAGGTCTCGCTTTGGGGGCTGTCACCAGGGAGCTGTACCCGTTTTTACCTCTCCTTTGTCGGCGTGGGCCGGGGCGATTTCCCCCCGTTTCTCCTGCGGGGCGACGTGGTGCCCGTGTGTGATGCGGTTCGTTTCCAGTTGTTTTGTTTCCCCGGGTGTCGGGTGCAGTGTAAATAAAAGCTATTCTATAAAATATCTATTGTTATTACTACGTCGAATCTGATTTGGCTTGAGTCCTGACTCGTTGCAAAGAGTTTCTGAAAGGAAGGATATACCAAACTGCCATACACTTCATAATGATAAATGTTTTTACATTTGGACAGAATACAGACTATCGTCGCATCTGCTGTTTGATTTGTATTAGCAGGCACCGATCAATCACTGATCATATAGGCTAAGTTTATTGCTATAATGTCATTTAATATAGGTATACTTTTACATGTAACCAACCACATATAGGCCTATAGCCTATACCTACTGTAAAGTGAGTATAAACTGTTAATTCAACTGAGGGAAATTAATTAATCAGAATGATACTCTTAATCAGTTAATTACATTTGCATTTACATGAATGAAAAGGTTAAACCAGGCCAACTCTCAGCTCTAAATGGATAGGCTACATTTATCACAATATTATTTTACGGTGTAATCTAACACAAATCTTACAAATGCTGTCACTCAGTTATTTAATTTAGGCAGAAAATATATCACTGAATAGTGTATGCAATTAATGCATTCAAAAGAGCTGAATAAATGTTTTATGGACCCATAGTAGTGATTATTATTTAATAATAATAATACAACTTTATTTGTATAGCACCTTTCATGACATGAAATGCAGCTCAAAGTGCTTTACAGAGCAATGGAGCATTAAAAGACAAGCAGTAATGCAATGCAATACAGTGAGGACATGAATAACAAAAAATAAAAGATAAATTAAAAGCAATGTTGTAGAAGTGGGTCTTGAGCTGTGCTTTAAAAATGTCTACAGAGGCTGCCTGACGAAGGTACAGTGGGAGCATGCCGTCGGCCCGTAGAAGCAAAAAGCTGCTTCCCCGTATTTTTTTGTTGCCATTGCTTTAGGCAAAGCGAGCAGGCCAGCAGTGGAAGACCTTAGGGGGGGGGCGGTTTGGGACATATTTAGGCAGGCAGTCATGTAGGTAGGAAGGTGCGAGACCATTGAGAGCTTTATACACAAGTAAAATAATTTTAAAATCAATCCTAAAAACAACCGGAAGCCAGTGCAGTGAAGCCAAAACTGGAGTAATATGTTCTCTCATCTTAGTTCTAGTTAAAACTCTGGCTGCTGCATTTGACAAGTTGTAATCTGTCAGTTGTTTTCTTAGCCAGTCCTGAAAAAAGTGCATTGCAGTATAAATCAAGCCGAGAAAAAACAAAGGCGTGGATTAGCGTTTTTGCATCGTCCAAAGACAAATAGGCTCTGATTCGTGCAATATTTCTAAGGTGAAAAAAGGCAATCTTGGTAACATGATTAATGTGTTTGTGTGTGATTAATTTAAGTTGTTTTGCCATACCCATTTATTTTGCCATAAATCAGATAGCTTTAAGGTACGGCCATGACAGCAATGGTAGGAAAAAAGATATATAATATATTAATCATATTCGGATATTCGGTTTTCGGGGGGCCAACTGTTTCCTATATTCGGTATTCACTGCAGTTTCGGCCAATAATTTCCCTTTCGGTGCATCCCTAGTTGTATGACTGTATGTATGAGTATGTAAATAGTTCAATTCAACTTTGTAAATACAACATTTATTTATTGTTATTTTGTCTTCGGTATAAAAATGAATGAACATTGAACAAGGATACCGTATCTCAGACTCAATCATGTAATAAATAACGTCAAAATCAAGTAATTCCAGTAGAAAATTAACACAAATAAATACATAAAAAGTACATTCATTGCACATTGGGCCCTGGTGTTCCTGACCCTGCTCCAGACCCCAGTGCAGCTGTACCACTATGGTCTGGTATGGCCTCGGCTAGGCCTGGTGGTGCTGTAGGCCAGCAGTCCGGCTCCGCTCCAGAGACTTCCAGACATGGCAGTCTCACGTGATGGTGCTGCTGTAGGCCCGCCGCTGCAGGCCACCTCCTCACCCGTCTTTGGATACATGCACTCCTAAGGCAGTGGAGAATGAAGGTTTCAGAACCACTGGCTTAACAGGTTATTTGTATGGCAGTAGTGTTACAACTCAGAATTCCCTTATTGTTAAAAAAAAAATGGCTTTTGTGCTTGGGTAATAATTATGTTCTGTTGTGGTCCAATGATGACTTTACAACAGGTTGCCATGTCAAACATTAGAACTTGAAGTCAATACACCACATTAACACAATACATAATTTAACACAGATGAAACCATAAGAAGGTTAAAGTATTAAGTGCATTATACTATACATGGAATAAAGCTAAATATAATCTCAATGTAATGATGTTTTAGGCAGACCAGCTGAAGAAATCATGGCATTTCTGAGACTGTTCATGTTTCTGGAATATGCTTCTAAACTTGTATTCTATTGCTAGTTTGATCACTTTCACCTTAAAATAACATGAATTAATAAATGACTGAAAATAGCCAATCTACAAGCTCACAAGTCACAACATGTCGCACTGCAACGTGTTGTGAGCTTGTATATCTTCTATTTTTGGTGTGGACTTTTCTAGTCCTCTATAGCAGTAGTTCTCAAACATTTGACTGAGTGTACCCCAAAATAACTTTCATTCACGGCACGTCTGAATTACAATTTGTGTCTTACACACACAGCCAGACAGACAGACACACATACACACAACGCATGTTTAGTTTAAGCACAACGTCGGTGGATATTTTTTTCTTTGCAAGGAATCGGGACTCAGGTTGAATCAGATTCGACCATAGACTCGACGTGGTAATAATAATAATAACAATAATATAGTGGCTGTTATTTGTGGTGCACTTCTTAGTTGACATTTGGGGGGGTGGAACGGTTGGGGGCGAGTTGCATGTGGGCTGTGGGTGTCCACAGTGGATTCATGTCATGCATGTGGATCGTTTCGTTCCGTGGGAGGGACGGGGGGAATCGCTTCGGCCTGTGCCGACCGGGGAGAGCTGGTGGCGGGTTGCATCCCCTTTGCTTGCAGCCCCCGGGGCGAGACCTGTGGCTCTCTGGATTCTCCGACATCGTTGTGGGATATTTTTGAATGGGCTGTTTTGTGATTGATTGACCGCATGTATGAAGTTTAAACAACTGAATACTCCGCTAAAATAACTTTAAAGTAAGTAATTAAGTTATTTAACTTACTTCCGACATCTTTCTTTTCCTCTTGTTGCTGTCCTCTGCTCTGCTGCGGGCTGGTGGGGAAGGGGTAGAAATGCCGAGAGCCTGCGCAGTACGGCTGCGCCGTGGCGATGTACACTGCACCGAGAGGGTACATCCCCAGTGGCCTTTAGAAGCGAGCTCGGGCGGGGAAAAATAGTGCGTGGCCCAGTGCAGTATCAACAGGACACTTTTTGCGCTCTGTGGAATGGGATGCACTGCGGGCGCGGTGCTGTGACGTCATATACCACGAAATACGCACTTCTCAGTGTCTACACTCTCAATTGGGATTCACCTATGGTGTGTTTGTTGAGTCCTCAATCTTTCTCCTGCTGCTTTCTGTAGATTCAGATGATCTGCTCTGAAGAAAACACTGACCCCACACTATAGCCTATATGCAGTATGCAATCTTTCTCCTGCTGCTTTCTGTAGATTCAGATGATCTGCTCTGAAGAAAACACTGACCCCACACTATAGCCTATATGCAGTCTAGTCAGGGTTCTTAGTGAAGATGCTGCTGCTTCCACCTCTAGATTCAGATGATCTGCTCTGGAGAAAACACTGACTATATATGCAGTCTAGTCAGGGTACTTAGGGCCCTCTCTGACCAATCAGGTAACCCCTTTACCAAGGTGTGAGTTGTTGATGGGGGGGGGGGGGATATAGAACCAGCTCTGGTGAAGAAACAACTGCTTATACTGTGATTTACATCCCAGTGTCTTAATTTATCTTGGAACAATGTTAGGCCTACTTGAATTGATAATGCGTGTTACTGGCTGAAATGGTCACAAACACACACACAACTAAAAACAGTTAGGCCGATTTGTTTCCCAATACTCAAACTGCCTCCCACCCCCATGATTGCACAGTCTTCATACATAGTACACAAGCCTTCACATCTTGTCTTTTACAAGTATACTAGTGCACACCCTGTACCTTTATATTTATATTTTATTAAGTTGCAATGTAAGTTCAATTAGTTTCAATTAGACTTTAGAAGACAGTGGCTCTATTGTTCTAATTTAATAGCTTATCTATATTTACAGTGAAATTCCATTGTATAATGTGTAGGCCTGTGTGCAGAAACATGTGTCCGTAGTGTAAGGCATTATTCAATCATGACCAGGATAAGTCAGGATAAATCAGGATAAGACATTATCCTTATAATAATCATATCCTATATCCATCATTACATTGTTATTAACAACAGAGACACAGCAACAACTGTATTTGTGTAAACCTGGGAAACCTGGACAACTTTAAGTATTTGTTCAGGTCGTGTTGCTCTGAGGGAATGAGGAGCAGTCAGTTGTGTGGAATTAGTTTTTGTTTTTCAAATGCTAAATAATGAACAAACCCCACATTCTTTCCCTAGTTTAAAATTTAAACAGGCTAAATGATGGTGGCTAATGCTTCATTCACTATAGACAATGCATTCAAATGCAGAGATAAAACATGTTAATGGTCATTGGTTGTCTGGCATTGGACAGATCACCTGTTAATGATCACATTATGGATGACCTGAGACCATTTTACACCTATTTGACTCTGAGTTTCAACAGAACTACAGAAATAGGTCTATCACACATAACTTGTTATTATTATCCTTTAAAGGTGTTGTAAGGCCTATGTTTTGTTAAAATAGCTCTAGTAATCATTGTTATATTGTTTGTTCAGTAACAGAGATCTTCCCACGTCTCCATACCCAACATAATTATTACTCTTTCATAATGTGACATTTGTTCATAATATAATTGACCAGTAATATGAAGAGAAGAAGGCCCATAGGCTCTACAGTATAAGAACTTATAACACAATATTTATTTCACAGGTTTTTAATTTAAGAACTGCTCACATGTGCTTACCACATACCACTATAAAATACATTAGGCCTATATTAAGTGCTAATGAGAATTGGCCATTTGAGAACATGATCGGAGTAGGAAAGAGAGTGCATACATCTTGCAATGTCAAAGTGCAATGTCAAACATTAAATGTAAAACAATAATAATGTAAATAAAAGGAGACATAAATGTCTCATCTCCAAGTAGAGAAACATTTGCAGCAGAAATTAATAGCAGCATAATATAGAATCACAGTCTGTTGTGCAGGTGAGAGACAACACTTAGCAGCAGATAATATCACACATGTAAGTGTATACATAACGGATAGCATCTATTAGCAGCACTGCAGCAGCAGTGTGTATAGTATATAGTCATATAGTAACAGTCAGTTATATTGCATGTGTTCTTAAATAATATACAGTGTAACTACTAAGAGTACAGTGATCACAAATGGTACACACCATGGGTCACACATGATCTCAGTTTCCGTTGAAGTGTTTTAGGTAGCATAGTGTCCTGTCTGGATCAGTGTTGGCCTCGTCAAACATGTACTGTACACCAAATCCAATACTAATAACTGGGAGTACATTACATTTGTATTTGTTGACCCCACAAACACCTTGAGACGGTCATAGGTCAGACAGGGTGATGAAGGGATGGTCCAACACCTGGTCAGGTGTTATCCTCTCCTCTGGATCCAGATGAAGCATTCGTTTCAACAGGTCCATGAAGACGTCACAAGATGTTTCATCAGCTTCGTAACGTAGGGAGGAGAGCACTTCTTCCAGTGAGCAGGTCTCATCCAAGAAGAGGTTTTCATCTGCTGCCTTGAACTCCTGCACTGTGTAATACTCCTCTGGTTCCTGGAAAACACAAAACGATTTTTTTTAGTTATCTGATAATGACGTGGAAAGATAGCCTATACTTTAACATTTCAGAGAAGGCGTTATTACTCCAGTATTAGTTGCAGTCATACCTTAAATCTCCATGTATCGTCGTCCTGAATGAAAAATCTGCAGGTTGTTTTTCCAGCATCCAAGATGGATTGCTCTGGCATACCAAGCGTCAAGAGGATGGATTGAACCTGTAGGAAAAAAACACAGGATATTTCACATATTGAGAATATTTCATTAACAGTGTTAGGCTATAACTATGGATTAAAGAGTACAGTCAGAATGTATGTAGTAATGTGCAGTGCATCAGCACAGTACTCACCAAATCATATTCAGTCTTCCCGCCGAAGAGATCACGGAACATCATCCCATTAACCACCATACAGCCCAGTGACCACATGTCAAGTGCCTCTGTGATCGGGAGGCCCAGGAAGAGTTCTGGTGATCTGTGGGTTGTAAAAGAAAAGGATAACGTTAGCAACTTTCACGTTTTTTTTCAAGTTCTCAATTGCACCATTTTAATATTTGCTTGCATTGAGCTTTCAGTGAAGCAGATGATAAGGCAATGATGAATAAAATAAAAGCTCAATAGAACTCACCTATACTCAAGAGGCGGTCTGATCCTCCGTTGCTTGGTCTCAGAGACAGGAACGGCCAGACCAAAGTCAATGACTTTGACTTTGAGGGGTTGTTCTTGTTGGTTCACCAGCATGATGTTGTCTAGTTTGATGTCTGTATGGATCAGGCCTATTCCCTTCAGGGCCTGGAGTGCAATGGCAAGCTGCAAGACAAGAATAAAGAGCATGATCAGACATTCAGAAATTTAACTCAGTATCTTTGTATCAAAAATGTTGCCATCACTTTAAAATGTAATTATCAAAGCCATACCTGCTGTATGATGCATCTTGTCTCCATCATGGACATAGGGGCATGTCTCTCGTTCAAGAATTCCAGGAGATTAACATCCAGAGACTCAAACACCATACATCTCAATCCTTTATGCACAAAGCTGTCGTAAAATCTCACTGTTCCACACGTGTCAGGGTCCAGGACTTTCATCATTTGCAACACGGCCATCTAGGAACACAAGAAAGATTTAGATTAGATAACTTAATGATAAATCAGAGCAAAATATTAAAATCTTCAAGAACAATGCTATTGCTTATTTCTTACCTCACGTGCTGCCAATTCATCGTGATTGTGGCGATTCTTCAATATCTTGATGGCCACCGTGTCACCAGTGAACGTGCTGATGGCTTTGGCCACCGTCCCAAAGCTTCCTTCCCCCATGAAGCTCTGGACCAGGTACTGGCCTCTGTCCAGCAGGTCCATCTCAGACACCATGTAACTCTCTGGACCATCCGAGTGTTGGGATGAGCTGGAGATCACCATGACCAGTGGTGTTGGAGACTGGACGTCAACGGAGTTGAACACGCCACCCAGCTCGACTCTGCCCCACTCTGGATCCGAGCTAAACGAGCAGGACATGATGCCAGGCCCGGTCTGTGGCAGGACTTCGACGTTTTTTAACAAGTTGTGCCCAACTAGGCACCACTCTGTCACAGAGCGTTGGGGGGAGGGGGTGGTCAGGACATCGATAAGGACGTCCTCAGAGTTTTTTGTGTCCTGCTCAAATCTGTCCCACTCTGGATCAGAGCTAGTGGGGAAGGACATGATGGTAGTCAGGACGATCGTAGTCAGGACGTCGGCCATTGGGGTGGATTTGCCCACGGAAGGTTTTTGAAAAGGCAACTGCTTCTTCTGAGCACCTACAGAGAGAGAGAGAAGAGAGATAATTTTAGACCCTTGTGAGTGACTCATGGAATATCATACACAAAATAATACTCCCCAAACATGATCAATTAAATCTGGGAACTATTAAATCTGTGATTGATATGCTCGGCTCAACAAATACATGAGTATGTACTCATGTACATTTTAGACCCCCCTCATGTACTCATGTACATGAGTAATACATTGTATCACTAACACAGTTCATAACAAGGAATTAATCAAGCTACGATGATATTATGTACAAGTTTGACTAGCAGGCTAATAGTTTCACAATTCAAGATAAGATAAGACGAGAAGTGTACTGTGTGGTCATTTATCCTTACCTGTACGTGTCCTTGAAGAGCGCTGGTATGGTTCAAAGCGATGATTTTTCAGACCTCCTACTTTGAGTTTTAATCCTTTGCTCTCCTGTTGTCTCCTGGTCATTAATGTAGTCATGGTGTGTTTGTTGAGTCCTCAATCTTTCTCCTGCTGCTTTCTGTAGATTCAGATGATCTGCTCTGAAGAAAACACTGACCCCACACTATAGCCATGCAGTCTAGTCAGGGTTCTTAGTGAAGATGCTGCTGCTTCCACCTCTAGATTCAGATGATCTGCTCTGGAGAAAACACTGACTATATATGCAGTCTAGTCAGGGTACTTAGGGCCCTCTCTGACCAATCAGGTAACCCCTTTACCAAGGTGTGAGTTGTTGATGGGGGGGGGGGGGATATAGAACCAGCTCTGGTGAAGAAACAACTGCTTATACTGTGATTTACATCCCAGTGTCTTAATTTATCTTGGAACAATGTTAGGCCTACTTGAATTGATAATGCATGTTACTGGCTGAAATGGTCACAAACACACACACACAACTAAAAACAGTTGGGCCGATTTGTTTCCCAATACTCAAACTGCCTCCCACCCCCATGATTGCACAGTCTTTATACATAGTACACAAGCCTTCACATCTTGTCTTTTACAAGTATACTACTGCACAACCTGTACCTTTATATTTATATTTTATTAAGTTGCAATGTAAGTTCAATTAGTTTCAATTAGACTTTAGAAGACAGTGGCTCTATTGTTTTAATTTAATCGCTTATCTATATTTATAGTGAAATTCCATTGTATAATGTGTAGGCCTGTGTGCAGAAACATGTGTCCATAGTGTAAGGCATTATTCAATCATGACCAGGATAAGTCAGGATAAATCAGGATAAGTCATTATCCTTATAATAATCATATCCTATATCCATCATTACATTGTTATTAACAACAGAGACACAGCAACAGCAACAACTGTATTTGTGTAAACCTGGGAAACCTGGACAACTTTAAGTATTTGTTCAGGTCGTGTTGCTCTGAGGGAATGAGGAGCAGTCAGTTGTGTGGAATTAGTTTTTGTTTTTCAAATGCTAAATAATGAACAAACCCCACATTATTTCCCTAGTTTAAAATTTAAACAGGCTAAATGATGGTGGCTAATGCTTCATTCACTATAGACAATGCATTCAAATGCAGAGATAAAACATGTTAATGGTCATTGGTTGTCTGGCATTGGACAGATCACCTGTTAATGATCACATTATGGATGACCTGAGACCATTTTACACCTATTTGACTCTGAGTTTCAACAGAACTACAGAAATAGGTCTATCACACATAACTTGTTATTATTATCCTTTAAAGGTGTTGTAAGGCCTATGTTTTGTTAAAATAGCTCTAGTAATCATTGTTATATTGTTTGTTCAGTAACAGAGATCTTCCCACGTCTCCATACCCAACATAATTATTACTCTTTCATAATGTGACATTTGTTCATAATATAATTGACCAGTAATATGAAGAGAAGAAGGCCCATAGGCTCTACAGTAGACTATAAGAACTTATAACACAATATTTATTTCACAGGTTTTTAATTTAAGAACTGCTCACATGTGCTTACCACATATCACTATAAAATACATTAGGCCTATATTAAGTGCTAATGAGAATTGGCCATTTGAGAACATGATCGGAGTAGGAAAGAGAGTGCATACATCTTGCAATGTCAAAGTGCAATGTCAAACATTAAATGTAAAACAATAATAATGTAAATAAAAGGAGACAGAAATGTCTCATCTCCAAGTAGAGAAACATTTGCAGCAGAAATTAATAGCAGCATAATTTAGAATCACAGTCTGTTGTGCAGGTGAGAGACAACACTTAGCAGCAGATAATATCACACATGTAAGTGTATACATAACGGATAGCATCTATTAGCAGCACTGCAGCAGCAGTGTGTATAGTATATAGTCATATAGTAACAGTCAGTTATATTGCATGTGTTCTTAAAGAATATACAGTGTAACTACTAAGAGTACAGTGATCACAAATGGTACACACCATGGGTCACACATGATCTCAGTTTCCGTTGAAGTGTTTTAGATAGCATAGTGTCCTGTCTGGATCAGTGTTGGCCTCGTCAAACATGTACTGTACACCAAATTCAATACTAATAACTGGGAGTACATTACATTTGTATTTGTTGACCCCACAAACACCTTGAGACGGTCATAGGTCAGACAGGGTGATGAAGGGATGGTCCAACACCTGGTCAGGTGTTATCCTCTCCTCTGGATCCAGATGAAGCATTCGTTTCAACAGGTCCATGAAGACGTCACAAGATGTTTCATCAGCTTCGTAACGTAGGGAGGAGAGCACTTCTTCCAGTGAGCAGGTCTCATCCAAGAAGAGGTTTTCATCTGCTGCCTTGAACTCCTGCACTGTGTAATACTCCTCTGGTTCCTGGAAAACACAAAACGATTTTTTTTAGTTATCTGATAATGACGTGGAAAGATAGCCTATACTTTAACATTTCAGAGAAGGCGTTATTACTCCAGTATTAGTTGCAGTCATACCTTAAATCTCCATGTATCGTCGTCCTGAATGAAAAATCTGCAGGTTGTTTTTCCAGCATCCAAGATGGATTGCTCTGGCATACCAAGCGTCAAGAGGATGGATTGAACCTGTAGGAAAAAAAACACAGGATATTTCACATATTGAGAATATTTCATTAACAGTGTTAGGCTATAACTATGGATTAAAGAGTACAGTCAGAATGTATGTAGTAATGTGCAGTGCATCAGCACAGTACTCACCAAATCATATTCAGTCTTCCCGCCGAAGAGATCACGGAACATCATCCCATTAACCACCATACAGCCCAGTGACCACATGTCAAGTGCCTCTGTGATCGGGAGGCCCAGGAAGAGTTCTGGTGATCTGTGGGTTGTAAAAGAAAAGGATAACGTTAGCAACTTTCACGTTTTTTTTCAAGTTCTCAATTGCACCATTTTAATATTTGCTTGCATTGAGCTTTCAGTGAAGCAGATGATAAGGCAATGATGAATAAAATAAAAGCTCAATAGAACTCACCTATACTCAAGAGGCGGTCTGATCCTCCGTTGCTTGGTCTCAGAGACAGGAACGGCCAGACCAAAGTCAATGACTTTGACTTTGAGGGGTTGTTCTTGTTGGTTCACCAGCATGATGTTGTCTAGTTTGATGTCTGTATGGATCAGGCCTATTCCCTTCAGGGCCTGGAGTGCAATGGCAAGCTGCAAGACAAGAATAAAGAGCATGATCAGACATTCAGAAATTTAACTCAGTATCTTTGTATCAAAAATGTTGCCATCACTTTAAAATGTAATTATCAAAGCCATACCTGCTGTATGATGCATCTTGTCTCCATCATGGACATAGGGGCATGTCTCTCGTTCAAGAATTCCAGGAGATTAACATCCAGAGACTCAAACACCATACATCTCAATCCTTTATGCACAAAGCTGTCGTAAAATCTCACTGTTCCACACGTGTCAGGGTCCAGGACTTTCATCATTTGCAACACGGCCATCTAGGAACACAAGAAAGATTTAGATTAGATAACTTAATGATAAATCAGAGCAAAATATTAAAATCTTCAAGAACAATGCTATTGCTTATTTCTTACCTCACGTGCTGCCAATTCATCGTGATTGTGGCGATTCTTCAATATCTTGATGGCCACCGTGTCACCAGTGAACGTGCTGATGGCTTTGGCCACCGTCCCAAAGCTTCCTTCCCCCATGAAGCTCTGGACCAGGTACTGGCCTCTGTCCAGCAGGTCCATCTCAGACACCATGTAACTCTCTGGACCATCCGAGTGTTGGGATGAGCTGGAGATCACCATGACCAGTGGTGTTGGAGACTGGACGTCAACGGAGTTGAACACGCCACCCAGCTCGACTCTGCCCCACTCTGGATCCGAGCTAAACGAGCAGGACATGATGCCAGGCCCGGTCTGTGGCAGGACTTCGACGTTTTTTAACAAGTTGTGCCCAACTAGGCACCACTCTGTCACAGAGCGTTGGGGGGAGGGGGTGGTCAGGACATCGATAAGGACGTCCTCAGAGTTTTTTGTGTCCTGCTCAAATCTGTCCCACTCTGGATCAGAGCTAGTGGGGAAGGACATGATGGTAGTCAGGACGATCGTAGTCAGGACGTCGGCCATTGGGGTGGATTTGCCCACGGAAGGTTTTTGAAAAGGCAACTGCTTCTTCTGAGCACCTACAGAGAGAGAGAGAAGAGAGATAATTTTAGACCCTTGTGAGTGACTCATGGAATATCATACACAAAATAATACTCCCCAAACATGATCAATTAAATCTGGGAACTATTAAATCTGTGATTGATATGCTCGGCTCAACAAATACATGAGTATGTACTCATGTACATTTTAGACCCCCCTCATGTACTCATGTACATGAGTAATACATTGTATCACTAACACAGTTCATAACAAGGAATTAATCAAGCTACGATGATATTATGTACAAGTTTGACTAGCAGGCTAATAGTTTCACAATTCAAGATAAGATAAGACGAGAAGTGTACTGTGTGGTCATTTATCCTTACCTGTACGTGTCCTTGAAGAGCGCTGGTATGGTTCAAAGCGATGATTTTTCAGACCTCCTACTTTGAGTTTTAATCCTTTGCTCTCCTGTTGTCTCCTGGTCATTAATGTAGTCATGGTGTGTTTGTTGAGTCCTCAATCTTTCTCCTGCTGCTTTCTGTAGATTCAGATGATCTGCTCTGAAGAAAACACTGACCCCACACTATAGCCATGCAGTCTAGTCAGGGTTCTTAGTGAAGATGCTGCTGCTTCCACCTCTAGATTCAGATGATCTGCTCTGGAGAAAACACTGACTATATATGCAGTCTAGTCAGGGTACTTAGGGCCCTCTCTGACCAATCAGGTAACCCCTTTACCAAGGTGTGAGTTGTTGATGGGGGGGGGGGGGGATATAGAACCAGCTCTGGTGAAGAAACAACTGCTTATACTGTGATTTACATCCCAGTGTCTTAATTTATCTTGGAACAATGTTAGGCCTACTTGAATTGATAATGCATGTTACTGGCTGAAATGGTCACAAACACACACACACAACTAAAAACAGTTGGGCCGATTTGTTTCCCAATACTCAAACTGCCTCCCACCCCCATGATTGCACAGTCTTTATACATAGTACACAAGCCTTCACATCTTGTCTTTTACAAGTATACTACTGCACAACCTGTACCTTTATATTTATATTTTATTAAGTTGCAATGTAAGTTCAATTAGTTTCAATTAGACTTTAGAAGACAGTGGCTCTATTGTTTTAATTTAATCGCTTATCTATATTTATAGTGAAATTCCATTGTATAATGTGTAGGCCTGTGTGCAGAAACATGTGTCCATAGTGTAAGGCATTATTCAATCATGACCAGGATAAGTCAGGATAAATCAGGATAAGTCATTATCCTTATAATAATCATATCCTATATCCATCATTACATTGTTATTAACAACAGAGACACAGCAACAGCAACAACTGTATTTGTGTAAACCTGGGAAACCTGGACAACTTTAAGTATTTGTTCAGGTCGTGTTGCTCTGAGGGAATGAGGAGCAGTCAGTTGTGTGGAATTAGTTTTTGTTTTTCAAATGCTAAATAATGAACAAACCCCACATTATTTCCCTAGTTTAAAATTTAAACAGGCTAAATGATGGTGGCTAATGCTTCATTCACTATAGACAATGCATTCAAATGCAGAGATAAAACATGTTAATGGTCATTGGTTGTCTGGCATTGGACAGATCACCTGTTAATGATCACATTATGGATGACCTGAGACCATTTTACACCTATTTGACTCTGAGTTTCAACAGAACTACAGAAATAGGTCTATCACACATAACTTGTTATTATTATCCTTTAAAGGTGTTGTAAGGCCTATGTTTTGTTAAAATAGCTCTAGTAATCATTGTTATATTGTTTGTTCAGTAACAGAGATCTTCCCACGTCTCCATACCCAACATAATTATTACTCTTTCATAATGTGACATTTGTTCATAATATAATTGACCAGTAATATGAAGAGAAGAAGGCCCATAGGCTCTACAGTAGACTATAAGAACTTATAACACAATATTTATTTCACAGGTTTTTAATTTAAGAACTGCTCACATGTGCTTACCACATATCACTATAAAATACATTAGGCCTATATTAAGTGCTAATGAGAATTGGCCATTTGAGAACATGATCGGAGTAGGAAAGAGAGTGCATACATCTTGCAATGTCAAAGTGCAATGTCAAACATTAAATGTAAAACAATAATAATGTAAATAAAAGGAGACAGAAATGTCTCATCTCCAAGTAGAGAAACATTTGCAGCAGAAATTAATAGCAGCATAATTTAGAATCACAGTCTGTTGTGCAGGTGAGAGACAACACTTAGCAGCAGATAATATCACACATGTAAGTGTATACATAACGGATAGCATCTATTAGCAGCACTGCAGCAGCAGTGTGTATAGTATATAGTCATATAGTAACAGTCAGTTATATTGCATGTGTTCTTAAAGAATATACAGTGTAACTACTAAGAGTACAGTGATCACAAATGGTACACACCATGGGTCACACATGATCTCAGTTTCCGTTGAAGTGTTTTAGATAGCATAGTGTCCTGTCTGGATCAGTGTTGGCCTCGTCAAACATGTACTGTACACCAAATTCAATACTAATAACTGGGAGTACATTACATTTGTATTTGTTGACCCCACAAACACCTTGAGACGGTCATAGGTCAGACAGGGTGATGAAGGGATGGTCCAACACCTGGTCAGGTGTTATCCTCTCCTCTGGATCCAGATGAAGCATTCGTTTCAACAGGTCCATGAAGACGTCACAAGATGTTTCATCAGCTTCGTAACGTAGGGAGGAGAGCACTTCTTCCAGTGAGCAGGTCTCATCCAAGAAGAGGTTTTCATCTGCTGCCTTGAACTCCTGCACTGTGTAATACTCCTCTGGTTCCTGGAAAACACAAAACGATTTTTTTTAGTTATCTGATAATGACGTGGAAAGATAGCCTATACTTTAACATTTCAGAGAAGGCGTTATTACTCCAGTATTAGTTGCAGTCATACCTTAAATCTCCATGTATCGTCGTCCTGAATGAAAAATCTGCAGGTTGTTTTTCCAGCATCCAAGATGGATTGCTCTGGCATACCAAGCGTCAAGAGGATGGATTGAACCTGTAGGAAAAAAACACAGGATATTTCACATATTGAGAATATTTCATTAACAGTGTTAGGCTATAACTATGGATTAAAGAGTACAGTCAGAATGTATGTAGTAATGTGCAGTGCATCAGCACAGTACTCACCAAATCATATTCAGTCTTCCCGCCGAAGAGATCACGGAACATCATCCCATTAACCACCATACAGCCCAGTGACCACATGTCAAGTGCCTCTGTGATCGGGAGGCCCAGGAAGAGTTCTGGTGATCTGTGGGTTGTAAAAGAAAAGGATAACGTTAGCAACTTTCACGTTTTTTTTCAAGTTCTCAATTGCACCATTTTAATATTTGCTTGCATTGAGCTTTCAGTGAAGCAGATGATAAGGCAATGATGAATAAAATAAAAGCTCAATAGAACTCACCTATACTCAAGAGGCGGTCTGATCCTCCGTTGCTTGGTCTCAGAGACAGGAACGGCCAGACCAAAGTCAATGACTTTGACTTTGAGGGGTTGTTCTTGTTGGTTCACCAGCATGATGTTGTCTAGTTTGATGTCTGTATGGATCAGGCCTATTCCCTTCAGGGCCTGGAGTGCAATGGCAAGCTGCAAGACAAGAATAAAGAGCATGATCAGACATTCAGAAATTTAACTCAGTATCTTTGTATCAAAAATGTTGCCATCACTTTAAAATGTAATTATCAAAGCCATACCTGCTGTATGATGCATCTTGTCTCCATCATGGACATAGGGACATGTCTCTCGTTCAAGAATTCCAGTAGATTAACATCCAGAGACTCAAACACCATACATCTCAATCCTTTATGCACAAAGCTGTCGTAAAATCTCACTGTTCCACACGTGTCAGGGTCCAGGACTTTCATCATTTGCAACACGGCCATCTAGGAACACAAGAAATATTTAGATTAGATAACTTAATGATAAATCAGAGCAAAATATTAAAATCTTCAAGAACAATGCTATTGCTTATTTCTTACCTCACGTGCTGCCAATTCATCGTGATTGTGGCGATTCTTCAATATCTTGATGGCCACCAGTGATGGGCAAGCTACTTGGAAAATGTAGTAAGCTACACTACCAGTTACTCTCTATTAAATATAGCTCAACTACAACGAAGCTATCCCCAGATAATTGTAGCAAGCTACACTATAAGCTACATGGCAAAAGTAGCTAGCTACATGGACACTACTTTTTTTTTAATATTTTTTATCAACTTAATGATCAAGTTTCCACCGAACAAATAGCCTAATAGGCAGGCAAAAATGCTGAGTTTGATTGTTTATTAAAAAACAAACAGGAAACAAGCCCTCTGTCTGGCTTTTGGTGTCAACTTTTTCACATTTACTTGTATTAATGTACCTTGCGGTGTCAGGAGCCGGCTGATTCATGTGTTCAGTGTTGGGAAAGTTCATTTTTTTATTTACTATAGTTCAGTTCACAGTTATTATTTTTTAAAGGAACTAATTCAGTTCATAATTCAACATTTTGATGTTTGATTGATTGATTGAAATATTTATTAACAGTTTGTAGAATTTACAGTACATTTTAAGCACAAACTCAATACAAAGACTGTTAACTGTGAGTGGACGACCCAATTAAGCATTACACTTGTTTACAACAGGGTCCACATTGTTCAATTCATCAAAACATTTAGAGACATACAAACATTTAGAGACATACAAATAGACATAGACAAATAGACAAATATACATAACTAAAGTTCATGGTTCCAATGGGATACTCAGATTGAGAGAATGCTGACAGGCACTTAAATGAGATGTTAATGTCCTGTAGGTAGACTTAGAAATAAAACTAGTGTTGACTAATCAATACAAGTGGCTCTTATTTTGATGGGGCAGTTTCTGCACAAGAAGTCCGCTTGACTTGTAAACAAGCTACGATGAATGAGCTGTCGAAGTACTATAGTCGCTAAACCACGTTAGCGATCAAATTTTTCAATATGAAAACTTTCACTTAGACAATAATGTAGGTTACACACACTGGAATTAAACATGGAACCTGCAGGCAGCATTAGGTGAGTAATTCATTGTGTTGTGCTAGAGATATTAAAGTTGTTCTTTAACTACATAGAAATGTCTATTTGTATGTCTCTAAATGGTTGTATGTCTTTAAATGTTTTGATGAATTGAACAATGTGGACCCTGTTGTAAACAAGTGTAATGCTTAATTGGGTCGTCCACTCACAGTTGACAGTCTTTGTATTGAGTTTGTGCTTAAAATGTACTGTAAATTCTACAAACTGTTAATAAATATTTCAATCAATCAATCAATCAATCAATCAAAGGACAGCTGCTGCGTGGGATCCTCTTGCTTAACAACATAACTGTGTCAGACTCTTCTTATCTAAACCAACCAATCATGGATTTATTTCCAGGGATCTTTTTCCCCCACAAAACTTTATTTAACAGTCAATTTGTAACGTATAGCTTTTGTTGAAAGCTACATCACTACTTGGGTCTAAAAATAGCTACACTACAAAAAACGCTACTTGGTTCAAAAGGAGTGAAGCTACCATCAAGCTACTGATAAATGTAGTTAAGCTATGTAGCTTCGCTACTTGTAGCTAGCTACTGCCCAACACTGATGGCCACTGTGTCACCGGTGAACGTGCTGATGGCTTTGGCCACCGTCCCAAAGCTTCCTCTGCTTGCCTCTGTCCAGCAGGTCCATCTCAGACACCATGTAACTCTCTGGACCATCCGAGTGTTGGGATGAGCTGGAGATCACCATGACCAGTGGTGTTGGGGACTGGACGTCAACGGAGTTGAACACGCCACCCAGCTCGACTCTGCCCCACTCTGGATCCGAGCTAAACGAGCAGGACATGATGCCAGGCCCGGTCTGTGGCAGGACTTCGACGTTTTTTAACAAGTTGTGCCCAACTAGGCACCACTCTGTCACAGAGCGTTGGGGGGAGGGGGTGGTCAGGACATCGATAAGGACGTCCTCAGAGTTTTTTGTGTCCTGCTCAAATCTGTCCCACTCTGGATCAGAGCTAGTGGGGAAGGACATGATGGTAGTCAGGACGATCGTAGTCAGGACGTCGGCCATTGGGGTGGATTTGCCCACGGAAGGTTTTTGAAAAGGCAACTGCTTCTTCTGAGCACCTACAGAGAGAGAGAGAAGAGAGATAATTTTAGACCCTTGTGAGTGACTCATGGAATATCATACACAAAATAATACTCCCCAAACATGATCAATTAAAGCTGGGAACTATTAAATCTGTGATTGATATGCGCGGCTCAACAAATACATGAGTATGTACTCATGTACTCATGTACATGAGTAATACATTGTATCACTAACACAGTTCATAACAAGGAATTAATCAAGCTACGATGATATTATGTACAAGTTTGACTAGCAGGCTAATAGTTTCACAATTCAAGATAAGATAAGACGAGAAGTGTACTGTGTGGTCATTTATCCTTACCTGTACGTGTCCTTGAAGAGCGCTGGTATGGTTCAAAGCGATGATTTTTCAGACCTCCTACTTTGAGTTTTAATCCTTTGCTCTCCTGTTGTCTCCTGGTCATTAATGTAGTCATGGTGTGTTTGTTGAGTCCTCAATCTTTCTCCTGCTGCTTTCTGTAGATTCAGATGATCTGCTCTGAAGAAAACACTGACCCCACACTATAGCCTATATGCAGTATGCAATCTTTCTCCTGCTGCTTTCTGTAGATTCAGATGATCTGCTCTGAAGAAAACACTGACCCCACACTATAGCCTATATGCAGTCTAGTCAGGGTTCTTAGTGAAGATGCTGCTGCTTCCACCTCTAGATTCAGATGATCTGCTCTGGAGAAAACACTGACTATATATGCAGTCTAGTCAGGGTACTTAGGGCCCTCTCTGACCAATCAGGTAACCCCTTTACCAAGGTGTGAGTTGTTGATGGGGGGGGGGATATAGAACCAGCTCTGGTGAAGAAACAACTGCTTATACTGTGATTTACATCCCAGTGTCTTAATTTATCTTGGAACAATGTTAGGCCTACTTGAATTGATAATGCATGTTACTGGCTGAAATGGTCACAAACACACACACAACTAAAAACAGTTAGGCCGATTTGTTTCCCAATACTCAAACTGCCTCCCACCCCCATGATTGCACAGTCTTTATACATAGTACACAAGCCTTCACATCTTGTCTTTTACAAGTATACTACTGCACAACCTGTACCTTTATATTTATATTTTATTAAGTTGCAATGTAAGTTCAATTAGTTTCAATTAGACTTTAGAAGACATTGGCTCTATTGTTCTAATTTAATCGCTTATCTATATTTATAGTGAAATTCCATTGTATAATGTGTAGGCCTGTGTGCAGAAACATGTGTCCATAGTGTAAGGCATTATTCAATCATGACCAGGATAAGTCAGGATAAATCAGGATAAGTCATTATCCTTATAATAATCATATCCTATATCCATCATTACATTGTTATTAACAACAGAGACACAGCAACAGCAACAACTGTATTTGTGTAAACCTGGGAAACCTGGACAACTTTAAGTATTTGTTCAGGTCGTGTTGCTCTGAGGGAATGAGGAGCAGTCAGTTGTGTGGAATTAGTTTTTGTTTTTCAAATGCTAAATAATGAACAAACCCCACATTATTTCCCTAGTTTAAAATTTAAACAGGCTAAATGATGGTGGCTAATGCTTCATTCACTATAGACAATGCATTCAAATGCAGAGATAAAACATGTTAATGGTCATTGGTTGTCTGGCATTGGACAGATCACCTGTTAATGATCACATTATGGATGACCTGAGACCATTTTACACCTATTTGACTCTGAGTTTCAACAGAACTACAGAAATAGGTCTATCACACATAACTTGTTATTATTATCCTTTAAAGGTGTTGTAAGGCCTATGTTTTGTTAAAATAGCTCTAGTAATCATTGTTATATTGTTTGTTCAGTAACAGAGATCTTCCCACGTCTCCATACCCAACATAATTATTACTCTTTCATAATGTGACATTTGTTCATAATATAATTGACCAGTAATATGAAGAGAAGAAGGCCCATAGGCTCTACAGTATAAGAACTTATAACACAATATTTATTTCACAGGTTTTTAATTTAAGAACTGCTCACATGTGCTTACCACATATCACTATAAAATACATTAGGCCTATATTAAGTGCTAATGAGAATTGGCCATTTGAGAACATGATCGGAGTAGGAAAGAGAGTGCATACATCTTGCAATGTCAAAGTGCAATGTCAAACATTAAATGTAAAACAATAATAATGTAAATAAAAGGAGACAGAAATGTCTCATCTCCAAGTAGAGAAACATTTGCAGCAGAAATTAATAGCAGCATAATTTAGAATCACAGTCTGTTGTGCAGGTGAGAGACAACACTTAGCAGCAGATAATATCACACATGTAAGTGTATACATAACGGATAGCATATATTAGCAGCACTGCAGCAGCAGTGTGTATAGTATATAGTCATATAGTAACAGTCAGTTATATTGCATGTGTTCTTAAAGAATATACAGTGTAACTACTAAGAGTACAGTGATCACAAATGGTACACACCATGGGTCACACATGATCTCAGTTTCTGTTGAATTGTTTTAGATAGCATAGTGTCCTGTCTGGATCAGTGTTGGCCTCGTCAAACATGTACTGTACACCAAATTCAATACTAATAACTGGGAGTACATTACATTTGTATTTGTTGACCCCACAAACACCTTGAGACGGTCATAGGTCAGACAGGGTGATGAAGGGATGGTCCAACACCTGGTCAGGTGTTATCCTCTCCTCTGGATCCAGATGAAGCATTCGTTTCAACAGGTCCATGAAGACGTCACAAGATGTTTCATCAGCTTCGTAACGTAGGGAGGAGAGCACTTCTTCCAGTGAGCAGGTCTCATCCAAGAAGAGGTTTTCATCTGCTGCCTTGAACTCCTGCACTGTGTAATACTCCTCTGGTTCCTGGAAAACACAAAACGATTTTTTTTAGTTATCTGATAATGACGTGGAAAGATAGCCTATACTTTAACATTTCAGAGAAGGCGTTATTACTCCAGTATTAGTTGCAGTCATACCTTAAATCTCCATGTATCGTCGTCCTGAATGAAAAATCTGCAGGTTGTTTTTCCAGCATCCAAGATGGATTGCTCTGGCATACCAAGCGTCAAGAGGATGGATTGAACCTGTAGGAAAAAAACACAGGATATTTCACATATCGTTAGCCTCATAGGATAAATGCCTAAGTCATTTTTTGGCGAAATTGAGATTTCTGCATACAGGTGATCTCCTGGGGCTGCTGCATCGTTCTGGATCATCGCCTATGTCCTCAGCCAATCACAAAGCTCACAATCTTCAAAAATGATGATCTGCCTAAGTCACTTGTGTGATTTGAGCATTTTTACGTTGCCGCCTAACTCACTTTGTGTGACTTGGGCATTTTTACATTGCATACACAGCAAACAACAGTTACTCTAATAGACCCCCAGGTGTTTAGTATGGAGTTAACATTACTCTAACAGACCCCCAGGTGTTTAGTATGGAGTTAACATTACTCTAATAGACCCCCAGGTGTTTAGTATGGAGTTAACATTATTCTAATAGACCCCCAGGTGTTCTGTATGGAGTTAACATTACTCTAATAGACCCCAGGTGTTTAGTATGGAGTTAACATCACTCTAATAGACCCCCAGGTGTTTAGTATGTAGTTAACATTACTCTAACAGACCCCCAGGTGTTTAGTATGGAGTTAACATTACTCTAACAGACCCCCAGGTGTTTAGTATGGAGTTAACATCACTCTAATAGACCCCCAGGTGTTTAGTATGGAGTTAACATTACTCTAATAGACCCCCAGGTGTTTAGTATGGAGTTAACATTACTCTAATAGACCCCCAGGTGTTTAGTATGGAGTTAACATCACTCTAATAGACCCCCAGGTGTTTAGTATGGAGTTAACATCACTCTAATAGACCCCCAGGTGTTTAGTATGGAGTTAACATCACTCTAATAGACCCCCAGGTGTTCTGTATGGAGTTAACATTACTCTAACAGACCCCCAGGTGTTTAGTATGGAGTTAACATTACTCTAACAGACCCCCAGGTGTTTAGTATGGAGTTAACATTACTCTAATAGACCCCCAGGTGTTCTGTATGGAGTTAACATTACTCTAACAGACCCCCAGGTGTTTAGTATGGAGTTAACATCACTCTAATAGACCCCCAGGTGTTTAGTATGGAGTTAACATCACTCTAATAGACCCCCAGGTGTTCTGTATGGAGTTAACATTACTCTAACAGACCCCCAGGTGTTTAGTATGGAGTTAACATCACTCTAATAGACCCCCAGGTGTTCTGTATGGAGTTAACATTACTCTAACAGACCCCCAGGTGTTTAGTATGGAGTTAACATTACTCTAATAGACCCCCAGGTGTTTAGTATGGAGTTAACATCACTCTAATAGACCCCCAGGTGTTCTGTATGGAGTTAACATTACTCTAATAGACCCCCAGGTGTTCTGTATGGAGTTAACATTACTCTAACAGACCCCCAGGTGTTTAGTATGGAGTTAACATCACTCTAATATACCCCCAGGTGTTCTGTATGGAGTTAACATTACTCTAACAGACCCCCAGGTGTTTAGTATGGAGTTAACATCACTCTAATAGACCCCCAGGTGTTCTGTATAGAGTTAACATTACTCTAACAGACCCCCAGGTGTTTAGTATGGAGTTAACATTACTCTAATAGACCCCCAGGTGTTTAGTATGGAGTTAACATTACTCTAATAGACCCCCAGGTGTTTAGTATGGAGTTAACATCACTCTAATAGACCCCCAGGTGTTCTGTATGGAGTTAACATTACTCTAACAGACCCCCAGGTGTTTAGTATGGAGTTAACATTACTCTAATAGACCCCCAGGTGTTTAGTATGGAGTTAACATCACTCTAATAGACCCCCAGGTGTTCTGTATGGAGTTAACATTACTCTAACAGACCCCCAGGTGTTTAGTATGGAGTTAACATTACTCTAATAGACCCCCAGGTGTTTAGTATGGAGTTAACATCACTCTAATAGACCCCCAGGTGTTTAGTATGGAGTTAACATCACTCTAATAGACCCCCAGGTGTTTAGTATGGAGTTAACATCACTCTAATAGACCCCCAGGTGTTTAGTATGGAGTTAACATCACTCTAATAGACCCCCAGGTGTTTAGTATGCTGCTTCCACCTCTAGATTCAGATGATCTGCTCTGGAGAAAACACTGACTATATATGCAGTCTAGTCAGGGTACTTAGGGCCCTCTCTGACCAATCAGGTAACCCCTTTACCAAGGTGTGAGTTGTTGATGGGGGGGGGGATATAGAACCAGCTCTGGTGAAGAAACAACTGCTTATACTGTGATTTACATCCCAGTGTCTTAATTTATCTTGGAACAATGTTAGGCCTACTTGAATTGATAATGCATGTTACTGGCTGAAATGGTCACAAACACACACACAACTAAAAACAGTTAGGCCGATTTGTTTCCCAATACTCAAACTGCCTCCCACCCCCATGATTGCACAGTCTTTATACATAGTACACAAGCCTTCACATCTTGTCTTTTACAAGTATACTACTGCACAACCTGTACCTTTATATTTATATTTTATTAAGTTGCAATGTAAGTTCAATTAGTTTCAATTAGACTTTAGAAGACATTGGCTCTATTGTTCTAATTTAATCGCTTATCTATATTTATAGTGAAATTCCATTGTATAATGTGTAGGCCTGTGTGCAGAAACATGTGTCCATAGTGTAAGGCATTATTCAATCATGACCAGGATAAGTCAGGATAAATCAGGATAAGTCATTATCCTTATAATAATCATATCCTATATCCATCATTACATTGTTATTAACAACAGAGACACAGCAACAGCAACAACTGTATTTGTGTAAACCTGGGAAACCTGGACAACTTTAAGTATTTGTTCAGGTCGTGTTGCTCTGAGGGAATGAGGAGCAGTCAGTTGTGTGGAATTAGTTTTTGTTTTTCAAATGCTAAATAATGAACAAACCCCACATTATTTCCCTAGTTTAAAATTTAAACAGGCTAAATGATGGTGGCTAATGCTTCATTCACTATAGACAATGCATTCAAATGCAGAGATAAAACATGTTAATGGTCATTGGTTGTCTGGCATTGGACAGATCACCTGTTAATGATCACATTATGGATGACCTGAGACCATTTTACACCTATTTGACTCTGAGTTTCAACAGAACTACAGAAATAGGTCTATCACACATAACTTGTTATTATTATCCTTTAAAGGTGTTGTAAGGCCTATGTTTTGTTAAAATAGCTCTAGTAATCATTGTTATATTGTTTGTTCAGTAACAGAGATCTTCCCACGTCTCCATACCCAACATAATTATTACTCTTTCATAATGTGACATTTGTTCATAATATAATTGACCAGTAATATGAAGAGAAGAAGGCCCATAGGCTCTACAGTATAAGAACTTATAACACAATATTTATTTCACAGGTTTTTAATTTAAGAACTGCTCACATGTGCTTACCACATATCACTATAAAATACATTAGGCCTATATTAAGTGCTAATGAGAATTGGCCATTTGAGAACATGATCGGAGTAGGAAAGAGAGTGCATACATCTTGCAATGTCAAAGTGCAATGTCAAACATTAAATGTAAAACAATAATAATGTAAATAAAAGGAGACAGAAATGTCTCATCTCCAAGTAGAGAAACATTTGCAGCAGAAATTAATAGCAGCATAATTTAGAATCACAGTCTGTTGTGCAGGTGAGAGACAACACTTAGCAGCAGATAATATCACACATGTAAGTGTATACATAACGGATAGCATATATTAGCAGCACTGCAGCAGCAGTGTGTATAGTATATAGTCATATAGTAACAGTCAGTTATATTGCATGTGTTCTTAAAGAATATACAGTGTAACTACTAAGAGTACAGTGATCACAAATGGTACACACCATGGGTCACACATGATCTCAGTTTCTGTTGAATTGTTTTAGATAGCATAGTGTCCTGTCTGGATCAGTGTTGGCCTCGTCAAACATGTACTGTACACCAAATTCAATACTAATAACTGGGAGTACATTACATTTGTATTTGTTGACCCCACAAACACCTTGAGACGGTCATAGGTCAGACAGGGTGATGAAGGGATGGTCCAACACCTGGTCAGGTGTTATCTTCTCCTCTGGATCCAGATGAAGCATTCGTTTCAACAGGTCCATGAAGACGTCACAAGATGTTTCATCAGCTTCGTAACGTAGGGAGGAGAGCACTTCTTCCAGTGAGCAGGTCTCATCCAAGAAGAGGTTTTCATCTGCTGCCTTGAACTCCTGCACTGTGTAATACTCCTCTGGTTCCTGGAAAACACAAAACGATTTTTTTTAGTTATCTGATAATGACGTGGAAAGATAGCCTATACTTTAACATTTCAGAGAAGGCGTTATTACTCCAGTATTAGTTGCAGTCATACCTTAAATCTCCATGTATCGTCGTCCTGAATGAAAAATCTGCAGGTTGTTTTTCCAGCATCCAAGATGGATTGCTCTGGCATACCAAGCGTCAAGAGGATGGATTGAACCTGTAGGAAAAAAACACAGGATATTTCACATATCGTTAGCCTCATAGGATAAATGCCTAAGTCATTTTTTGGCGAAATTGAGATTTCTGCATACAGGTGATCTCCTGGGGCTGCTGCATCGTTCTGGATCATCGCCTATGTCCTCAGCCAATCACAAAGCTCACAATCTTCAAAAATGATGATCTGCCTAAGTCACTTGTGTGATTTGAGCATTTTTACGTTGCCGCCTAACTCACTTTGTGTGACTTGGGCATTTTTACATTGCATACACAGCAAACAACAGTTACTCTAATAGACCCCCAGGTGTTTAGTATGGAGTTAACATTACTCTAACAGACCCCCAGGTGTTTAGTATGGAGTTAACATTACTCTAATAGACCCCCAGGTGTTTAGTATGGAGTTAACATTATTCTAATAGACCCCCAGGTGTTCTGTATGGAGTTAACATTACTCTAATAGACCCCAGGTGTTTAGTATGGAGTTAACATCACTCTAATAGACCCCCAGGTGTTTAGTATGTAGTTAACATTACTCTAACAGACCCCCAGGTGTTTAGTATGGAGTTAACATTACTCTAACAGACCCCCAGGTGTTTAGTATGGAGTTAACATCACTCTAATAGACCCCCAGGTGTTTAGTATGGAGTTAACATTACTCTAATAGACCCCCAGGTGTTTAGTATGGAGTTAACATTACTCTAATAGACCCCCAGGTGTTTAGTATGGAGTTAACATCACTCTAATAGACCCCCAGGTGTTTAGTATGGAGTTAACATCACTCTAATAGACCCCCAGGTGTTTAGTATGGAGTTAACATCACTCTAATAGACCCCCAGGTGTTCTGTATGGAGTTAACATTACTCTAACAGACCCCCAGGTGTTTAGTATGGAGTTAACATTACTCTAACAGACCCCCAGGTGTTTAGTATGGAGTTAACATTACTCTAATAGACCCCCAGGTGTTCTGTATGGAGTTAACATTACTCTAACAGACCCCCAGGTGTTTAGTATGGAGTTAACATCACTCTAATAGACCCCCAGGTGTTTAGTATGGAGTTAACATCACTCTAATAGACCCCCAGGTGTTCTGTATGGAGTTAACATTACTCTAACAGACCCCCAGGTGTTTAGTATGGAGTTAACATCACTCTAATAGACCCCCAGGTGTTCTGTATGGAGTTAACATTACTCTAACAGACCCCCAGGTGTTTAGTATGGAGTTAACATTACTCTAATAGACCCCCAGGTGTTTAGTATGGAGTTAACATCACTCTAATAGACCCCCAGGTGTTCTGTATGGAGTTAACATTACTCTAATAGACCCCCAGGTGTTCTGTATGGAGTTAACATTACTCTAACAGACCCCCAGGTGTTTAGTATGGAGTTAACATCACTCTAATATACCCCCAGGTGTTCTGTATGGAGTTAACATTACTCTAACAGACCCCCAGGTGTTTAGTATGGAGTTAACATCACTCTAATAGACCCCCAGGTGTTCTGTATAGAGTTAACATTACTCTAACAGACCCCCAGGTGTTTAGTATGGAGTTAACATTACTCTAATAGACCCCCAGGTGTTTAGTATGGAGTTAACATTACTCTAATAGACCCCCAGGTGTTTAGTATGGAGTTAACATCACTCTAATAGACCCCCAGGTGTTCTGTATGGAGTTAACATTACTCTAACAGACCCCCAGGTGTTTAGTATGGAGTTAACATTACTCTAATAGACCCCCAGGTGTTTAGTATGGAGTTAACATCACTCTAATAGACCCCCAGGTGTTCTGTATGGAGTTAACATTACTCTAACAGACCCCCAGGTGTTTAGTATGGAGTTAACATTACTCTAATAGACCCCCAGGTGTTTAGTATGGAGTTAACATCACTCTAATAGACCCCCAGGTGTTTAGTATGGAGTTAACATCACTCTAATAGACCCCCAGGTGTTTAGTATGGAGTTAACATCACTCTAATAGACCCCCAGGTGTTTAGTATGGAGTTAACATCACTCTAATAGACCCCCAGGTGTTTAGTATGCTGCTTCCACCTCTAGATTCAGATGATCTGCTCTGGAGAAAACACTGACTATATATGCAGTCTAGTCAGGGTACTTAGGGCCCTCTCTGACCAATCAGGTAACCCCTTTACCAAGGTGTGAGTTGTTGATGGGGGGGGGGATATAGAACCAGCTCTGGTGAAGAAACAACTGCTTATACTGTGATTTACATCCCAGTGTCTTAATTTATCTTGGAACAATGTTAGGCCTACTTGAATTGATAATGCATGTTACTGGCTGAAATGGTCACAAACACACACACAACTAAAAACAGTTAGGCCGATTTGTTTCCCAATACTCAAACTGCCTCCCACCCCCATGATTGCACAGTCTTTATACATAGTACACAAGCCTTCACATCTTGTCTTTTACAAGTATACTACTGCACAACCTGTACCTTTATATTTATATTTTATTAAGTTGCAATGTAAGTTCAATTAGTTTCAATTAGACTTTAGAAGACATTGGCTCTATTGTTCTAATTTAATCGCTTATCTATATTTATAGTGAAATTCCATTGTATAATGTGTAGGCCTGTGTGCAGAAACATGTGTCCATAGTGTAAGGCATTATTCAATCATGACCAGGATAAGTCAGGATAAATCAGGATAAGTCATTATCCTTATAATAATCATATCCTATATCCATCATTACATTGTTATTAACAACAGAGACACAGCAACAGCAACAACTGTATTTGTGTAAACCTGGGAAACCTGGACAACTTTAAGTATTTGTTCAGGTCGTGTTGCTCTGAGGGAATGAGGAGCAGTCAGTTGTGTGGAATTAGTTTTTGTTTTTCAAATGCTAAATAATGAACAAACCCCACATTATTTCCCTAGTTTAAAATTTAAACAGGCTAAATGATGGTGGCTAATGCTTCATTCACTATAGACAATGCATTCAAATGCAGAGATAAAACATGTTAATGGTCATTGGTTGTCTGGCATTGGACAGATCACCTGTTAATGATCACATTATGGATGACCTGAGACCATTTTACACCTATTTGACTCTGAGTTTCAACAGAACTACAGAAATAGGTCTATCACACATAACTTGTTATTATTATCCTTTAAAGGTGTTGTAAGGCCTATGTTTTGTTAAAATAGCTCTAGTAATCATTGTTATATTGTTTGTTCAGTAACAGAGATCTTCCCACGTCTCCATACCCAACATAATTATTACTCTTTCATAATGTGACATTTGTTCATAATATAATTGACCAGTAATATGAAGAGAAGAAGGCCCATAGGCTCTACAGTATAAGAACTTATAACACAATATTTATTTCACAGGTTTTTAATTTAAGAACTGCTCACATGTGCTTACCACATATCACTATAAAATACATTAGGCCTATATTAAGTGCTAATGAGAATTGGCCATTTGAGAACATGATCGGAGTAGGAAAGAGAGTGCATACATCTTGCAATGTCAAAGTGCAATGTCAAACATTAAATGTAAAACAATAATAATGTAAATAAAAGGAGACAGAAATGTCTCATCTCCAAGTAGAGAAACATTTGCAGCAGAAATTAATAGCAGCATAATTTAGAATCACAGTCTGTTGTGCAGGTGAGAGACAACACTTAGCAGCAGATAATATCACACATGTAAGTGTATACATAACGGATAGCATATATTAGCAGCACTGCAGCAGCAGTGTGTATAGTATATAGTCATATAGTAACAGTCAGTTATATTGCATGTGTTCTTAAAGAATATACAGTGTAACTACTAAGAGTACAGTGATCACAAATGGTACACACCATGGGTCACACATGATCTCAGTTTCTGTTGAATTGTTTTAGATAGCATAGTGTCCTGTCTGGATCAGTGTTGGCCTCGTCAAACATGTACTGTACACCAAATTCAATACTAATAACTGGGAGTACATTACATTTGTATTTGTTGACCCCACAAACACCTTGAGACGGTCATAGGTCAGACAGGGTGATGAAGGGATGGTCCAACACCTGGTCAGGTGTTATCCTCTCCTCTGGATCCAGATGAAGCATTCGTTTCAACAGGTCCATGAAGACGTCACAAGATGTTTCATCAGCTTCGTAACGTAGGGAGGAGAGCACTTCTTCCAGTGAGCAGGTCTCATCCAAGAAGAGGTTTTCATCTGCTGCCTTGAACTCCTGCACTGTGTAATACTCCTCTGGTTCCTGGAAAACACAAAACGATTTTTTTTAGTTATCTGATAATGACGTGGAAAGATAGCCTATACTTTAACATTTCAGAGAAGGCGTTATTACTCCAGTATTAGTTGCAGTCATACCTTAAATCTCCATGTATCGTCGTCCTGAATGAAAAATCTGCAGGTTGTTTTTCCAGCATCCAAGATGGATTGCTCTGGCATACCAAGCGTCAAGAGGATGGATTGAACCTGTAGGAAAAAAACACAGGATATTTCAATTATTGAGAATATTTCATTAACAGTGTTAGGCTATAACTATGGATTAAAGAGTACAGTCAGAATGTATGTAGTAATGTGCAGTGCATCAGCACAGTACTCACCAAATCATATTCAGTCTTCCCGCCGAAGAGATCACGGAACATCATCCCATTAACCACCATACAGCCCAGTGACCACATGTCAAGTGCCTCTGTGATCGGGAGGCCCAGGAAGAGTTCTGGTGATCTGTGGGTTGTAAAAGAAAAGGATAACGTTAGCAACTTTCACATTTTTTTTCAAGTTCTCAATTGCACCATTTTAATATTTGCTTGCATTGAGCTTTCAGTGAAGCAGATGATAAGGCAATGATGAATAAAATAAAAGCTCAATAGAACTCACCTATACTCAAGAGGCGGTCTGATCCTCCGTTGCTTGGTCTCAGAGACAGGAACGGCCAGACCAAAGTCAATGACTTTGACTTTGAGGGGTTGTTCTTGTTGGTTCACCAGCATGATGTTGTCTAGTTTGATGTCTGTATGGATCAGGCCTATTCCCTTCAGGGCCTGGAGTGCAATGGCACTCCAGGCCAGCAGGTCCAGCAGGTCCATCTCAGACACCATGTAACTCTCTGGACCATCCGAGTGTTGGGATGAGCTGGAGATCACCATGACCAGTGGTGTTGGGGACTGGACGTCAACGGAGTTGAACACGCCACCCAGCTCGACTCTGCCCCACTCTGGATCCGAGCTAAACGAGCAGGACATGATGCCAGGCCCGGTCTGTGGCAGGACTTCGACGTTTTTTAACAAGTTGTGCCCAACTAGGCACCACTCTGTCACAGAGCGTTGGGGGGAGGGGGTGGTCAGGACATCGATAAGGACGTCCTCAGAGTTTTTTGTGTCCTGCTCAAATCTGTCCCACTCTGGATCAGAGCTAGTGGGGAAGGACATGATGGTAGTCAGGACGATCGTAGTCAGGACGTCGGCCATTGGGGTGGAGTTGCCCACGGAAGGTTTTTGAAAAGGCAACTGCTTCTTCTGAGCACCTACAGAGAGAGAGAGAAGAGAGATAATTTTAGACCCTTGTGAGTGACTCATGGAATATCATACACAAAATAATACTCCCAAACATGATCAACTAAAGCTGGGAACTATTAGATCTGTGATTGATATGCTCAGCTCAACAAATACATGAGTATGTACTCATGTACTCATGTACATGAGTAATACATTGTATCACTAACACAGTTCATAACAAGGAATTAATCAAGCTACGATGATATTATGTACAAGTTTGACTAGCAGGCTAATAGTTTCACAATTCAAGATAAGATAAGACGAGAAGTGTACTGTGTGGTCATTTATCCTTACCTGTACGTGTCCTTGAAGAGCGCTGGTATGGTTCAAAGCGATGATTTTTCAGACCTCCTACTTTGAGTTTTAATCCTTTGCTCTCCTGTTGTCTCCTGGTCATTAATGTAGTCATGGTGTGTTTGTTGAGTCCTCAATCTTTCTCCTGCTGCTTTCTGTAGATTCAGATGATCTGCTCTGAAGAAAACACTGACCCCACACTATAGCCTATATGCAGTATGCAATCTTTCTCCTGCTGCTTTCTGTAGATTCAGATGATCTGCTCTGAAGAAAACACTGACCCCACACTATAGCCTATATGCAGTCTAGTCAGGGTTCTTAGTGAAGATGCTGCTGCTTCCACCTCTAGATTCAGATGATCTGCTCTGGAGAAAACACTGACTATATATGCAGTCTAGTCAGGGTACTTAGGGCCCTCTCTGACCAATCAGGTAACCCCTTTACCAAGGTGTGAGTTGTTGATGGGGGGGGGGGATATAGAACCAGCTCTGGTGAAGAAACAACTGCTTATACTGTGATTTACATCCCAGTGTCTTAATTTATCTTGGAACAATGTTAGGCCTACTTGAATTGATAATGCATTTTACTGGCTGAAATGGTCACAAACACACGCACAACTAAAAACAGTTAGGCCGATTTGTTTCCCAATACTCAAACTGCCTCCCACCCCCATGATTGCACAGTCTTTATACATAGTACACAAGCCTTCACATCTTGTCTTTTACAAGTATACTACTGCACAACCTGTACCTTTATATTTATATTTTATTAAGTTGCAATGTAAGTTCAATTAGTTTCAATTAGACTTTAGAAGACAGTGGCTCTATTGTTCTAATTTAATCGCTTATCTATATTTATAGTGAAATTCCATTGTATAATGTGTAGGCCTGTGTGCAGAAACATGTGTCCATAGTGTAAGGCATTATTCAATCATGACCAGGATAAGTCAGGATAAATCAGGATAAGTCATTATCCTTATAATAATCATATCCTATATCCATCATTACATTGTTATTAACAACAGAGACACAGCAACAGCAACAACTGTATTTGTGTAAACCTGGGAAACCTGGACAACTTTAAGTATTTGTTCAGGTCGTGTTGCTCTGAGGGAATGAGGAGCAGTCAGTTGTGTGGAATTAGTTTTTGTTTTTCAAATGCTAAATAATGAACAAACCCCACATTATTTCCCTAGTTTAAAATTTAAACAGGCTAAATGATGGTGGCTAATGCTTCATTCACTATAGACAATGCATTCAAATGCAGAGATAAAACATGTTAATGGTCATTGGTTGTCTGGCATTGGACAGATCACCTGTTAATGATCACATTATGGATGACCTGAGACCATTTTACACCTATTTGACTCTGAGTTTCAACAGAACTACAGAAATAGGTCTATCACACATAACTTGTTATTATTATCCTGTAAAGGTGTTGTAAGGCCTATGTTTTGTTAAAATAGCTCTAGTAATCATTGTTATATTGTTTGTTCAGTAACAGAGATCTTCCCACGTCTCCATACCCAACATAATTATTACTCTTTCATAATGTGACATTTGTTCATAATATAATTGACCAGTAATATGAAGAGAAGAAGGCCCATAGGCTCTACAGTAGACTATAAGAACTTATAACACAATATTTATTTCACAGGTTTTTAATTTAAGAACTGCTCACATGTGCTTACCACATATCACTATAAAATACATTAGGCCTATATTAAGTGCTAATGAGAATTGGCCATTTGAGAACATGATCGGAGTAGGAAAGAGAGTGCATACATCTTGCAATGTCAAAGTGCAATGTCAAACATTAAATGTAAAACAATAATAATGTAAATAAAAGGAGACAGAAATGTCTCATCTCCAAGTAGAGAAACATTTGCAGCAGAAATTAATAGCAGCATAATTTAGAATCACAGTCTGTTGTGCAGGTGAGAGACAACACTTAGCAGCAGATAATATCACACATGTAAGTGTATACATAACGGATAGCATCTATTAGCAGCACTGCAGCAGCAGTGTGTATAGTATATAGTCATATAGTAACAGTCAGTTATATTGCATGTGTTCTTAAAGAATATACAGTGTAACTACTAAGAGTACAGTGATCACAAATGGTACACACCATGGGTCACACATGATCTCAGTTTCCGTTGAAGTGTTTTAGATAGCATAGTGTCCTGTCTGGATCAGTGTTGGCCTCGTCAAACATGTACTGTACACCAAATTCAATACTAATAACTGGGAGTACATTACATTTGTATTTGTTGACCCCACAAACACCTTGAGACGGTCATAGGTCAGACAGGGTGATGAAGGGATGGTCCAACACCTGGTCAGGTGTTATCCTCTCCTCTGGATCCAGATGAAGCATTCGTTTCAACAGGTCCATGAAGACGTCACAAGATGTTTCATCAGCTTCGTAACGTAGGGAGGAGAGCACTTCTTCCAGTGAGCAGGTCTCATCCAAGAAGAGGTTTTCATCTGCTGCCTTGAACTCCTGCACTGTGTAATACTCCTCTGGTTCCTGGAAAACACAAAACGATTTTTTTTAGTTATCTGATAATGACGTGGAAAGATAGCCTATACTTTAACATTTCAGAGAAGGCGTTATTACTCCAGTATTAGTTGCAGTCATACCTTAAATCTCCATGTATCGTCGTCCTGAATGAAAAATCTGCAGGTTGTTTTTCCAGCATCCAAGATGGATTGCTCTGGCATACCAAGCGTCAAGAGGATGGATTGAACCTGTAGGAAAAAAACACAGGATATTTCACATATTGAGAATATTTCATTAACAGTGTTAGGCTATAACTATGGATTAAAGAGTACAGTCAGAATGTATGTAGTAATGTGCAGTGCATCAGCACAGTACTCACCAAATCATATTCAGTCTTCCCGCCGAAGAGATCACGGAACATCATCCCATTAACCACCATACAGCCCAGTGACCACATGTCAAGTGCCTCTGTGATCGGGAGGCCCAGGAAGAGTTCTGGTGATCTGTGGGTTGTAAAAGAAAAGGATAACGTTAGCAACTTTCACATTTTTTTTCAAGTTCTCAATTGCACCATTTTAATATTTGCTTGCATTGAGCTTTCAGTGAAGCAGATGATAAGGCAATGATGAATAAAATAAAAGCTCAATAGAACTCACCTATACTCAAGAGGCGGTCTGATCCTCCGTTGCTTGGTCTCAGAGACAGGAACGGCCAGACCAAAGTCAATGACTTTGACTTTGAGGGGTTGTTCTTGTTGGTTCACCAGCATGATGTTGTCTAGTTTGATGTCTGTATGGATCAGGCCTATTCCCTTTAGGGCCTGGAGTGCAATGGCACTCCAGGCCAGCAGGTCCAGCAGGTCCATCTCAGACACCATGTAACTCTCTGGACCATCCGAGTGTTGGGATGAGCTGGAGATCACCATGACCAGTGGTGTTGGGGACTGGACGTCAACGGAGTTGAACACGCCACCCAGCTCGACTCTGCCCCACTCTGGATCCGAGCTAAACGAGCAGGACATGATGCCAGGCCCGGTCTGTGGCAGGACTTCGACGTTTTTTAACAAGTTGTGCCCAACTAGGCACCACTCTGTCACAGAGCGTTGGGGGGAGGGGGTGGTCAGGACATCGATAAGGACGTCCTCAGAGTTTTTTGTGTCCTGCTCAAATCTGTCCCACTCTGGATCAGAGCTAGTGGGGAAGGACATGATGGTAGTCAGGACGATCGTAGTCAGGACGTCGGCCATTGGGGTGGAGTTGCCCACGGAAGGTTTTTGAAAAGGCAACTGCTTCTTCTGAGCACCTACAGAGAGAGAGAGAAGAGAGATAATTTTAGACCCTTGTGAGTGACTCATGGAATATCATACACAAAATAATACTCCCCAAACATGATCAACTAAAGCTGGGAACTATTAGATCTGTGATTGATATGCTCAGCTCAACAAATACATGAGTATGTACTCATGTACTCATGTACATGAGTAATACATTGTATCACTAACACAGTTCATAACAAGGAATTAATCAAGCTACGATGATATTATGTACAAGTTTGACTAGCAGGCTAATAGTTTCACAATTCAAGATAAGATAAGACGAGAAGTGTACTGTGTGGTCATTTATCCTTACCTGTACGTGTCCTTGAAGAGCGCTGGTATGGTTCAAAGCGATGATTTTTCAGACCTCCTACTTTGAGTTTTAATCCTTTGCTCTCCTGTTGTCTCCTGGTCATTAATGTAGTCATGGTGTGTTTGTTGAGTCCTCAATCTTTCTCCTGCTGCTTTCTGTAGATTCAGATGATCTGCTCTGAAGAAAACACTGACCCCACACTATAGCCTATATGCAGTATGCAATCTTTCTCCTGCTGCTTTCTGTAGATTCAGATGATCTGCTCTGAAGAAAACACTGACCCCACACTATAGCCTATATGCAGTCTAGTCAGGGTTCTTAGTGAAGATGCTGCTGCTTCCACCTCTAGATTCAGATGATCTGCTCTGGAGAAAACACTGACTATATATGCAGTCTAGTCAGGGTACTTAGGGCCCTCTCTGACCAATCAGGTAACCCCTTTACCAAGGTGTGAGTTGTTGATGGGGGGGATATAGAACCAGCTCTGGTGAAGAAACAACTGCTTATACTGTGATTTACATCCCAGTGTCTTAATTTATCTTGGAACAATGTTAGGCCTACTTGAATTGATAATGCATTTTACTGGCTGAAATGGTCACAAACACACGCACAACTAAAAACAGTTAGGCCGATTTGTTTCCCAATACTCAAACTGCCTCCCACCCCCATGATTGCACAGTCTTTATACATAGTACACAAGCCTTCACATCTTGTCTTTTACAAGTATACTACTGCACAACCTGTACCTTTATATTTATATTTTATTAAGTTGCAATGTAAGTTCAATTAGTTTCAATTAGACTTTAGAAGACAGTGGCTCTATTGTTCTAATTTAATCGCTTATCTATATTTATAGTGAAATTCCATTGTATAATGTGTAGGCCTGTGTGCAGAAACATGTGTCCATAGTGTAAGGCATTATTCAATCATGACCAGGATAAGTCAGGATAAATCAGGATAAGTCATTATCCTTATAATAATCATATCCTATATCCATCATTACATTGTTATTAACAACAGAGACACAGCAACAGCAACAACTGTATTTGTGTAAACCTGGGAAACCTGGACAACTTTAAGTATTTGTTCAGGTCGTGTTGCTCTGAGGGAATGAGGAGCAGTCAGTTGTGTGGAATTAGTTTTTGTTTTTCAAATGCTAAATAATGAACAAACCCCACATTATTTCCCTAGTTTAAAATTTAAACAGGCTAAATGATGGTGGCTAATGCTTCATTCACTATAGACAATGCATTCAAATGCAGAGATAAAACATGTTAATGGTCATTGGTTGTCTGGCATTGGACAGATCACCTGTTAATGATCACATTATGGATGACCTGAGACCATTTTACACCTATTTGACTCTGAGTTTCAACAGAACTACAGAAATAGGTCTATCACACATAACTTGTTATTATTATCCTGTAAAGGTGTTGTAAGGCCTATGTTTTGTTAAAATAGCTCTAGTAATCATTGTTATATTGTTTGTTCAGTAACAGAGATCTTCCCACGTCTCCATACCCAACATAATTATTACTCTTTCATAATGTGACATTTGTTCATAATATAATTGACCAGTAATATGAAGAGAAGAAGGCCCATAGGCTCTACAGTAGACTATAAGAACTTATAACACAATATTTATTTCACAGGTTTTTAATTTAAGAACTGCTCACATGTGCTTACCACATATCACTATAAAATACATTAGGCCTATATTAAGTGCTAATGAGAATTGGCCATTTGAGAACATGATCGGAGTAGGAAAGAGAGTGCATACATCTTGCAATGTCAAAGTGCAATGTCAAACATTAAATGTAAAACAATAATAATGTAAATAAAAGGAGACAGAAATGTCTCATCTCCAAGTAGAGAAACATTTGCAGCAGAAATTAATAGCAGCATAATTTAGAATCACAGTCTGTTGTGCAGGTGAGAGACAACACTTAGCAGCAGATAATATCACACATGTAAGTGTATACATAACGGATAGCATCTATTAGCAGCACTGCAGCAGCAGTGTGTATAGTATATAGTCATATAGTAACAGTCAGTTATATTGCATGTGTTCTTAAAGAATATACAGTGTAACTACTAAGAGTACAGTGATCACAAATGGTACACACCATGGGTCACACATGATCTCAGTTTCCGTTGAAGTGTTTTAGATAGCATAGTGTCCTGTCTGGATCAGTGTTGGCCTCGTCAAACATGTACTGTACACCAAATTCAATACTAATAACTGGGAGTACATTACATTTGTATTTGTTGACCCCACAAACACCTTGAGACGGTCATAGGTCAGACAGGGTGATGAAGGGATGGTCCAACACCTGGTCAGGTGTTATCCTCTCCTCTGGATCCAGATGAAGCATTCGTTTCAACAGGTCCATGAAGACGTCACAAGATGTTTCATCAGCTTCGTAACGTAGGGAGGAGAGCACTTCTTCCAGTGAGCAGGTCTCATCCAAGAAGAGGTTTTCATCTGCTGCCTTGAACTCCTGCACTGTGTAATACTCCTCTGGTTCCTGGAAAACACAAAACGATTTTTTTTAGTTATCTGATAATGACGTGGAAAGATAGCCTATACTTTAACATTTCAGAGAAGGCGTTATTACTCCAGTATTAGTTGCAGTCATACCTTAAATCTCCATGTATCGTCGTCCTGAATGAAAAATCTGCAGGTTGTTTTTCCAGCATCCAAGATGGATTGCTCTGGCATACCAAGCGTCAAGAGGATGGATTGAACCTGTAGGAAAAAAACACAGGATATTTCACATATTGAGAATATTTCATTAACAGTGTTAGGCTATAACTATGGATTAAAGAGTACAGTCAGAATGTATGTAGTAATGTGCAGTGCATCAGCACAGTACTCACCAAATCATATTCAGTCTTCCCGCCGAAGAGATCACGGAACATCATCCCATTAACCACCATACAGCCCAGTGACCACATGTCAAGTGCCTCTGTGATCGGGAGGCCCAGGAAGAGTTCTGGTGATCTGTGGGTTGTAAAAGAAAAGGATAACGTTAGCAACTTTCACGTTTTTTTTCAAGTTCTCAATTGCACCATTTTAATATTTGCTTGCATTGAGCTTTCAGTGAAGCAGATGATAAGGCAATGATGAATAAAATAAAAGCTCAATAGAACTCACCTATACTCAAGAGGCGGTCTGATCCTCCGTTGCTTGGTCTCAGAGACAGGAACGGCCAGACCAAAGTCAATGACTTTGACTTTGAGGGGTTGTTCTTGTTGGTTCACCAGCATGATGTTGTCTAGTTTGATGTCTGTATGGATCAGGCCTATTCCCTTCAGGGCCTGGAGTGCAATGGCAAGCTGCAAGACAAGAATAAAGAGCATGATCAGACATTCAGAAATTTAACTCAGTATCTTTGTATCAAAAATGTTGCCATCACTTTAAAATGTAATTATCAAAGCCATACCTGCTGTATGATGCATCTTGTCTCCATCATGGACATAGGGACATGTCTCTCGTTCAAGAATTCCAGGAGATTAACATCCAGAGACTCAAACACCATACATCTCAATCCTTTATGCACAAAGCTGTCGTAAAATCTCACTGTTCCACACGTGTCAGGGTCCAGGACTTTCATCATTTGCAACACGGCCATCTAGGAACACAAGAAATATTTAGATTAGATAACTTAATGATAAATCAGAGCAAAATATTAAAATCTTCAAGAACAATGCTATTGCTTATTTCTTACCTCACGTGCTGCCAATTCATCGTGATTGTGGCGATTCTTCAATATCTTGATGGCCACCGTGTCACCGGTGAACGTGCTGATGGCTTTGGCCACCGTCCCAAAGCTTCCTTCCCCCATGAAGCTCTGGACCAGGTACTGGCCTCTGTCCAGCAGGTCCATCTCAGACACCATGTAACTCTCTGGACCATCCGAGTGTTGGGATGAGCTGGAGATCACCATGACCAGTGGTGTTGGGGACTGGACGTCAACGGAGTTGAACACGCCACCCAGCTCGACTCTGCCCCACTCTGGATCCGAGCTAAACGAGCAGGACATGATGCCAGGCCCGGTCTGTGGCAGGACTTCGACGTTTTTTAACAAGTTGTGCCCAACTAGGCACCACTCTGTCACAGAGCGTTGGGGGGAGGGGGTGGTCAGGACATCGATAAGGACGTCCTCAGAGTTTTTTGTGTCCTGCTCAAATCTGTCCCACTCTGGATCAGAGCTAGTGGGGAAGGACATGATGGTAGTCAGGACGATCGTAGTCAGGACGTCGGCCATTGGGGTGGATTTGCCCACGGAAGGTTTTTGAAAAGGCAACTGCTTCTTCTGAGCACCTACAGAGAGAGAGAGAAGAGAGATAATTTTAGACCCTTGTGAGTGACTCATGGAATATCATACACAAAATAATACTCCCCAAACATGATCAATTAAAGCTGGGAACTATTAAATCTGTGATTGATATGCGCGGCTCAACAAATACATGAGTATGTACTCATGTACTCATGTACATTTTAGACCCCCCTCATGTACTCATGTACATGAGTAATACATTGTATCACTAACACAGTTCATAACAAGGAATTAATCAAGCTACGATGATATTATGTACAAGTTTGACTAGCAGGCTAATAGTTTCACAATTCAAGATAAGATAAGACGAGAAGTGTACTGTGTGGTCATTTATCCTTACCTGTACGTGTCCTTGAAGAGCGCTGGTATGGTTCAAAGCGATGATTTTTCAGACCTCCTACTTTGAGTTTTAATCCTTTGCTCTCCTGTTGTCTCCTGGTCATTAATGTAGTCATGGTGTGTTTGTTGAGTCCTCAATCTTTCTCCTGCTGCTTTCTGTAGATTCAGATGATCTGCTCTGAAGAAAACACTGACCCCACACTATAGCCTATATGCAGTATGCAATCTTTCTCCTGCTGCTTTCTGTAGATTCAGATGATCTGCTCTGAAGAAAACACTGACCCCACACTATAGCCTATATGCAGTCTAGTCAGGGTTCTTAGTGAAGATGCTGCTGCTTCCACCTCTAGATTCAGATGATCTGCTCTGGAGAAAACACTGACTATATATGCAGTCTAGTCAGGGTACTTAGGGCCCTCTCAGTAGTAGTATAATACACCCTTTTTCCCTCCCACCCTTTTTATTTAGGGGGGATCCTAACCACCCATTTTTAATTAATCTAAGACACTCCCCAGGGACCCCTATGTCCGATTTCGGCACTGAGGACACTTTGTGGGCGGGGCCTAACCATTTTTTTCCGATGACGTCATTATATTGATTTTGCTATTGGCACTGTGCCAGTTTGGCAGTTAGTGTCATCATGATTGTAGTTCTGCTTTTGTGTGAGGATCTCATTAGATTGGATGAGGATGGCAGTTTCATCTGTGCCAGTTTGGGTCATCGTATTGATTATGTATACATGCATTTTCATCTTTGGCAGTTGGGGGATCAATATGATTCTAGTTCTGCTTTCGAATTGGTTTCACATTCCCATCTGTTCAAACTGAACTGCGCATGCACTGATTTTATTGATTTTGCTGGGTGTGTGTGTGTGTGTGTGTGTGTGTGTGGTGTGTGAGTATTGATTATCTATGCTTGGCAACCGCAAGCAGTGGTCTCAGTTGTCTTACTGAGGAAGGGGGGGACAGTGGGGAGGAAGCACACAGAGCATATCTATTATCTCTTCAGAACTGGTGCATGGAAAAAAAAAACCTCATTAGGGATCAATGTGACAAAAACAAAATAACTTGTCATTCATGAAGAGGAACCTGTGCAGGCCATTACAAATGGTGGACAAATAGTGGAGGTAGTAAACAGTTTTAAATACTTAGGCAGATATATTGACAGCAAACTCATTTGCAGTGAAAATACTGAACAGATTTTTAAAACTTGTAACCAACGTCTCCACCTACTACGCAAGCTCAACTCCTTTAGAGTGAGCAAGCATATCGTGGAAACAGTCTATAAAAACCTGATAGAGGGAGTCTTGTGTTTTAACATGGCAATGTGGTTTGGCAATCTAAAGGTCAAAGGAAGAAGCAAGCTGCAGCGAATAGTAAATCTAGCCTCAAAAATAATTGGGAAGAGACATCAGCAATTAGGCTGTATCTACAATGAGATACTTCGTAAAAAAAAAAAACTATCAAGATAGCAAACGACCCCGTCTCATCCACCCTGCACCGACTTCCAGCTACTTCCCTCTGGTAGACGGTACAAACTAGGCATGCCATGGTATGAGATTTTACAGTACGGTACGATGCCAATATTGATAATCTATACCTCGGTATTCCAAGGTATTTATATTTATAAAAATAAAATAAAAAGATTGCCCCCCCTGACCTATGTCTAGTGACTACCTTCACATCCTTATAAGCCCTTCTTTGTTCCCCAACATGCAGGCCTACACATATATATATATATATATATATATATATATATATATCATAATATATGCCATGATTATGAATTGATTACCCTGGACCGAATGGAAACAAGACAGCAAGGACTTTTATCAGTGATCCCTTTGGATATGTGGTTGACTGTATCCTGTACTGATTACACTTCTGCCAATAATGTATTCAGTCAGTGAATCAATAGCTATTCCCCAGTCCCCATTGTATTTCACTGTACTATGGCTCCCCCTAATGGCCGTTTTGTCCCCAGTATGGTGGAGCAGAGGTGATGCAATCTGCGCATGATCACAATTGTCATTGTGTGCCTCCGTGTTGACAGTCCACACTTAGTTACTACATATGGAAATATGGAATATACATTTGGATCTGGGTGTTTTTCAGCAACACTAACTCAAAGGTAGGAAGCAACTTTTCAATCTACTGCATCTGTGGGGTGAAAATATTTGTGTTAAGTGCTGTTGATGGTGTTGTGACCGTTTGTTTTTTACTGTTTGGTAAAGTTTTGCATGGTTCAGGTTGTCTTAAGGTTTTGTTTTAATGTATGACTTGGATTATTTTGGTACGTGGTGACGTATTTTGTGACAGTTGCATGGTTCATGATGTCTTAAGGTTTTGTTTTAATGTATGACATGGGTTATTTTTGGTATGTGGTGTGGTGTTTTGTCACAGTTGCATGGTTCATGATGTCTTAATGTTTTGGTTTAATGTATGACTTGGGTTATTTTTGGTATCTGATGTGGGGTTTTGTGACATTTGCATGTTTCAGGGTGTCTTAAGGTTTTGCTTAATGTATGACTGGGTTATTTTGGTATGTGATGTGGTGTTTTGTGAGTTATGCATGGTTCAGGGTGTCTTAAGGTTTTGTTTTAATGTATGACATGGGTTATTCTTGGTATGTGTTGTGGTGTTTTGTGACATTTGCACGGTTCAGGTTGGGTTAAGGTTTTGGTTTAATGTATGACATGGGTTATTCTTGGTATGTGTTGTGGTGTTTTGTGACATTTGCATGGTTTAGGGTGTTTTAATGTTTTGTTTTAATGCATGACATGGATTATTTTTGGTACGTGATGTGGTGTTTTGTGAGTTATGCATGGTTCAGGGTGTCTTAAGGTTTTGTTTTAATGCATGAGTTGTATTATTTTGGTAAGTGGTGGTGTATTTTGTGACATTTGCACGGTTCAGGTTGGGCTAAGGTTTTGGTTTAATGTATGACATGGGTTATTTTTGGTATGGGGTGTGGTGTTTTGTGACATATGCATGGTTCAGGGGGTCTTAATGTTTTGTTTTATTGCATGACATGGGTTATTTTTGGTACGTGATGTGGTGTTTTGTGAGTTATGCATGGTTCAGGGTGTCTTAAGGTTTTGTTTTAATGCATGAGTTGTATTATTTTGGTAAGTGGTGGTGTATTTTGTGACATTTGCACGGTTCAGGTTGGGCTAAGGTTTTGGTTTAATGTATGACATGGGTTATTTTTGGTATGGGGTGTGGTGTTTTGTGACATTTGCATGGTTCAGGGGGTCTTAATGTTTTGTTTTATTGCATGACATGGGTTATTTTTGGTACGTGATGTGGTGTTTTGTGAGTTATGCATGGTTCATGGTGTCTTAAGGTTTTGTTTTAATGCATGACTTGGGTTATTTTTGATATGTGGTGTGGTATTTTGTGACAGTTGCACGGTTCAGGTTGGGCTAAGGTTTTGGTTTAATGTATGACATGGGTTATTTTTGGTATGGGGTGTGGTGTTTTGTGACATTTGCACGGTTCATGGTGTCTTAATGTTTTGTTTTATTGCATGACATGGGTTATTTATTTTTTTGGTAGATGGTGGTGTATTTTGTGACATTTGCATGGGTCAGGGTGTCTTAATGTTTTGTTTTAATGCATGACATGGGTTATTTTTGGTACGTGGTGATGTATTTTTGGTATGTGGGTATGTGGTTTGGGAATTTTTACATGGTTCATGATGTCTTAATGATTTGTTTAAGGTATGAGTTGTATTATTTTGGTAAGTGATTGTATGTTTTGTGGCATTTGCATGGTTCAGGTTGGCTTAATGGTTTATTTTAATGTATGACTTGGATTATTTTTGCTACATGGGAGTGTATTTTATGGCGTTTGCATGGTGCATGGTTCAGGCATCCCCCGGGCATGTCTGTGGCCGTTTGAGATGTGAGGTTGGGGTTAATACTGAGTAATGTATGGTTAGTTCATGGTAGTAGGGTACATGTTTAAAGTAATCATGTATATCATATTGGCGTAACTAAATTTGAAATGAGTTGACTGGACTATGTATTTTTAGATGAACACACTATGTTGTTCACCTACAATTATACGGATCGATGACTAGAGTAGATTGATGGCATTTTACAATAGCTACTATTAGGTATTATTGACATTTAAAGTTAGATAGACTATAGTCTATACTACATGGTGGTATAGGCATCCATGGATTTCCAGGGAATTCAACCCGAATCTGTAGACGGGGCCTGTACACAAAACACAATGTTTTGTGTTGACAATAACTACGAGGCAATAACAGCCATCATACTAGTAAATATTATTTATACTAGTTAAATTATCTAAACTCGGTGATTTGACATAGACATTTTTTCACGATACATAGGAAAACTCTAAACTACATGCATAATAATAAAATATGGTTGAATGTTTCAAATAGTGGATAGTTAGAATGGGTCATGCATGTTTTTAATACAAACACCTTAACATCACCATGTCTGATGGTGCAGTGTGTAAATGTAACAGGTTATCTACATGGTGTATACTAAACCATGTATTACTGATGTACCGATGTTTTTCCAAGAATTCAGAACGTATAGTTTAGAAAATTGTGTAAGTCTATACTATACGAGGTCTTTAGATCATGGTCAGCACCAAATATCATACCAAAAGTCTGTATCTTATGTTTATCAGGTTTTATTTTGATCAGAAAATAGACAATTATGCAGATGAACATACACTGTAGCACAACATGGAGCAAAATGTACAAGACAATGAATTCACCAGGACATCAAATATACTCAGTCATCAACTATTTATAATGTATGTATATATATATATATATATATATATAGATATATATACAACGATGCAATCAGGTCAATCATAGTGGCAATAGTTATGTCCTTGATTATTATTTTTTGGATCATATCAGGGTAAATCCTTCCAGTAATGCAAATAAGATGTACATAGCCTATGGATTCTTGACATTGGCAGTGGTCCTACCTCAATACCGCTAGTTCTCAATATCTTAATAACCCCCGGTATAAAATCATCAGTCCACAACTTGTTCATTAAATCTTTAAAATGATTGTAGAAGTAATATCGGGGCGTAATATTCAAACATGTGTGCTCGGTTTGACTAGAATGGTCTATGCGGCAGCCGTTGCAATCATCCTTCATCTGTTCGGTTATAGCGTTTGCGAGTAGTTGACCAACATGTATTTTCAGAATATCTGTAAGATTTGTGGGGTTTGTCCCACCAAACTCATCCAAAGTCAGTGGCCAATTCAGGGGGTATGGCGGCGAAAGCAATGGTGTGTCGGAGGCTGGAGGGTCATGGGGAGCAGTTGAATTTGGGGCTGATAGGTCTACCGTCTCAAAATACTCTGTGTCCCCCGCACCATAGCCCCAAAATGCCCTCTCAAAATGTTCATCGTTCTCCGGATCATAGTCGCAAAATGCCCGGGCATCATCATATTCATCGCTGTCCGTATCTGCAGTACTGATGTTATGCCACCACGGGGGGTGTATACACGGTCCATTGCGGGTCCATCCATCAAGAGCAGTCCCTTCATTCGAGTTTGATTCTCCCAATGAAGAAGTAGAATCCTCCATGATCCGTGAATGGCGCAATATACTGGCAATAATGAGTTAGCATTTTACCTATAGTGTAGGAGGGGGTGGGCTGGTAGCTGCAATTGTTGGTCCATCGGTTTCTAGATCAGAGTGGGGCGTGGGTGCATCGTTTTCTAGGGCGCTGTACGAATCATGATTTACAGGACGGTTATCCATTGAGAATAATGTAGCGCCAGCTGGCTTTGGGGGATCACCTCTCTTGACCCTCTGTCCCATAGGCACAAATGCGGAGCAATGAAGTTGAGATGGACATGTCTAGACCGCTACACTCACATCTCATCAAACCAACCTCGGAAAGTGAAGTGACCATCACAGAGTCAAAACAACCACAAGAATGGCACAGAATCAGTCAAAGATGGAGCCAACAACTAGAGAAACTTGCAAACGTTCACGAGGTTGATGACGTTGTCAAATGTGGTAATTTTATCATTGGGCTAGATGGTGAATTCCACATAGCAAAGGGGGTCTACTTGGGGTTAAGAGAGGATGGCACTGAAGTCGCCGTGAAGAGAATGTTGAAGGGGAAGAAATACTTTTCATGCCGTCCAGAGCTTGATCATCCTTCCATTGCACAATATGTGGACTTTATAGAGGATGAAAACTTTGCCTACCTTGTTCTTTCATGCCATCCAGAGCATGATCATCCTTCCATTGCACAATATATGGACTTTATAGAGGATGAAAACTTTGCCTACGTTGTTCTTGAATTATGTGAATACACACTGGAAGAATACGTTAACTTAAGAGACGAGTTTCCTGGAGGCCGTCTTTGTGAAATGCTGATCGCAAAACAGTTTCTCATTAGTTTAAACACACTTCATCGACAGAATCCTCCAATTCTCCATTGTAATATCAAACCCCAGAATGTGATGTTTGGTAAGCTATAGATGAAAAAAAAAAATAAGACAGGCAAACTATTGTATTATTGTCATTTAAAAAATATATATATTTTTATTTATTTATACAATTTACCCTACAGATGTTACAAGGAAGGTGAAATTGTCCGATTATGGAGTACGTAGACAGGTGGACCACCGACAAACAATATATGCAACGAGTAGTGCAGGAAGAAAATGTTGGAAGGCGAAGGAGACCATTGATGAAGACTATGGCGGTGCGGTTGTACCATATACAAGAAGTGCCGACATACAGGTTTGTTTTTTTCCAGTATGAGAGAACCATTTAATCAAAGAAAACAATACAATCTGTCCCTACATTTCATTTTCATTCTAAAGGTGGCTGGGATGTTGTTATATTACATCCTGTCTGGAGGACACCACCCCTTTGGTACAGGCCCACGGTGTGAAGTTAACATTATGGATGGAATCTACAACCTGCACCATGTTCAGGATGTGCTCGCCAACGATCTCATCGAGAGGATGATCAATGAAGATCCAAAGAAAAGACGTACAGTGGAGGAATGCTTGGATCATCCATACTTTGAGGGAAACGAAAAGTCTGAGAGCAGGAAAACGTTTTCCCTTGTGTGCATAGGGCGTCATTTCCTCAATGCTAAACCCAATATCGCTAAACTTCTTTGCCTTTTATTTTTATTTTTATTTTATTTATTTATTTTACTACTATATGTAAAAATCTACATTGCCACTTAAAATCCATATTATGTGATGGGACGACTCCCAAATCGAATTGGAATGAATTGAACGGGTCTATTAAATGTAATGTGTAACATACTGGTGTAAATACATGCTCTGTTTCTCAGTAATAAAAAAAAATCAACATATTTTCATTGTTGTTTTTATTTCATATATATATATATATATATATATATATATATATATATATATATATTTACACTATTAACGTTGTTAGATTCTAGTTAGGTTCTTACGGTGGTAGTATACTAAACTTTGCGACTATTGTAACTAATTAGGATTATGCATTGGTGATGATCCTGCCTTTCTTTTGTTGGGGAGGGTGTAACGTATCCGGTACTGTATAAAAAACCCTGTTTGACCTCAAAGGTCGACCATGATTAGTATGGCAGTTATTCTTTAGGCTCCACCTCTCCGGGGATGATCTTAAATACGGAGAATAACCCTACATAACTGAGTAATCCTACAATAGAGACACTAGCTGCCCGCGAAGAAAGAAAGACAACATGTACTCTACCTGCTACCAAGATGAGAATAGGAAAGTTTGGACCTTATCCGACGGCCGGAAAATTCGTCTGTCGTTTTTTCCCTTCAAGAATCAGCGATTTATTGAACTCTATACATTGGAAACAGGCGACAGTATCTTTGAAGACCGGTTGCCTTACATACGCATCTATGCATCTGAATTTGAGCGATTGGTCCCTCCTATTCTTGAGTTCTGTAAGTACCTGCAATTGGATACAAAGATAAACCCTGGCTATATCAAGCCATCTCGATTTGTACGGGCGAGCTCTGAAATACACTCACGTAGTGACACTGAGGGCTTCATCGTTGACTGTTCTAGGTCAAACTTATGGTTGCTACTAAGATACAAATCTCAATGCGGTACCCCAGTTGAAAGACCTAAGAGTATCATGGAGAAAGAGAAATGCTTTCCAATCCAACTAGCCGTTGGTGTGGATGATTTAGGGATTCTAAAGCATGTGATGTGTGAAGCCTTGGATTTCTTCACAACTATAGAGAATCGATCTCTGGACCTACTGGAAGGCTACCTTAGAGGCGCCAAATGTGTGGATTCACGATCAATGGACTACTTCAATGAAAAGAAACTGAGGCTTGTGGATTACCAGACAAGCCATTCCAGACCTACGGGGTTCTCGTTCGGTAATCCCAGACATAGTAGCTTCTCGCTCGGTGATCCCCCAAAGCCAGCTGGCGCTACATTATTCTCAATGGATAACCGTCCTGTAAATCATGATTCGTACAGCGCCCTAGAAAACGATGCACCCACGCCCCACTCTGATCTAGAAACCGATGGACCAACAATTGCAGCTACCAGCCCACCCCCTCCTACACTATAGGTAAAATGCTAACTCATTATTGCCAGTATATTGCGCCATTCACGGATCATGGAGGATTCTACTTCTTCATTGGGAGAATCAAACTCGAATGAAGGGACTGCTCTTGATGGATGGACCCGCAATGGACCGTGTATACACCCCCCGTGGTGGCATAACATCAGTACTGCAGATACGGACAGCGATGAATATGATGATGCCCGGGCATTTTGCGACTATGATCCGGAGAACGATGAACATTTTGAGAGGGCATTTTGGGGCTATGGTGCGGGGGACACAGAGTATTTTGAGACGGTAGACCTATCAGCCCCAAATTCAACTGCTCCCCATGACCCTCCAGCCTCCGACACACCATTGCTTTCGCCGCCATACCCCCTGAATTGGCCACTGACTTTGGATGAGTTTGGTGGGACAAACCCCACAAATCTTACAGATATTCTGAAAATACATGTTGGTCAACTACTCGCAAACGCTATAACCGAACAGATGAAGGATGATTGCAACGGCTGCCGCATAGACCATTCTAGTCAAACCGAGCACACATGTTTGAATATTACGCCCCGATATTACTTCTACAATCATTTTAAAGATTTAATGAACAAGTTGTGGACTGATGATTTTATACCGGGGGTTATTAAGATATTGAGAACTAGCGGTATTGAGGTAGGACCACTGCCAATGTCAAGAATCCATAGGCTATGTACATCTTATTTGCATTACTGGAAGGATTTACCCTGATATGATCCAAAAAATAATAATCAAGGACATAACTATTGCCACTATGATTGACCTGATTGCATCGTTGTATATATATCTATATATATATATATATATATATATACATACATTATAAATAGTTGATGACTGAGTATATTTGATGTCCTGGTGAATTCATTGTCTTGTACATTTTGCTCCATGTTGTGCTACAGTGTATGTTCATCTGCATAATTGTCTATTTTCTGATCAAAATAAAACCTGATAAACATAAGATACAGACTTTTGGTATGATATTTGGTGCTGACCATGATCTAAAGACCTCGTATAGTATAGACTTACACAATTTTCTAAACTATACGTTCTGAATTCTTGGAAAAACATCGGTACATCAGTAATACATGGTTTAGTATACACCATGTAGATAACCTGTTACATTTACACACTGCACCATCAGACATGGTGATGTTAAGGTGTTTGTATTAAAAACATGCATGACCCATTCTAACTATCCACTATTTGAAACATTCAACCATATTTTATTATTATGCATGTAGTTTAGAGTTTTCCTATGTATCGTGAAAAAATGTCTATGTCAAATCACTGAGTTTAGATAATTTAACTAGTATAAATAATATTTACTAGTATGATGGCTGTTATTGCCTCGTAGTTATTGTCAACACAAAACATTGTGTTTTGTGTACAGGCCCCGTCTACAGATTCGGGTTGAATTCCCTGGAAATCCATGGATGCCTATACCACCATGTAGTATAGACTATAGTCTATCTAACTTTAAATGTCAATAATACCTAATAGTAGCTATTGTAAAATGCCATCAATCTACTCTAGTCATCGATCCGTATAATTGTAGGTGAACAACATAGTGTGTTCATCTAAAAATACATAGTCCAGTCAACTCATTTCAAATTTAGTTACGCCAATATGATATACATGATTACTTTAAACATGTACCCTACTACCATGAACTAACCATACATTACTCAGTATTAACCCCAACCTCACATCTCAAACGGCCACAGACATGCCCGGGGGATGCCTGAACCATGCACCATGCAAACGCCATAAAATACACTCCCATGTAGCAAAAATAATCCAAGTCATACATTAAAATAAACCATTAAGCCAACCTGAACCATGCAAATGCCACAAAACATACAATCACTTACCAAAATAATACAACTCATACCTTAAACAAATCATTAAGACATCATGAACCATGTAAAAATTCCCAAACCACATACCCACATACCAAAAATACATCACCACGTACCAAAAATAACCCATGTCATGCATTAAAACAAAACATTAAGACACCCTGACCCATGCAAATGTCACAAAATACACCACCATCTACCAAAAAAATAAATAACCCATGTCATGCAATAAAACAAAACATTAAGACACCATGAACCGTGCAAATGTCACAAAACACCACACCCCATACCAAAAATAACCCATGTCATACATTAAACCAAAACCTTAGCCCAACCTGAACCGTGCAACTGTCACAAAATACCACACCACATATCAAAAATAACCCAAGTCATGCATTAAAACAAAACCTTAAGACACCATGAACCATGCATAACTCACAAAACACCACATCACGTACCAAAAATAACCCATGTCATGCAATAAAACAAAACATTAAGACCCCCTGAACCATGCAAATGTCACAAAACACCACACCCCATACCAAAAATAACCCATGTCATACATTAAACCAAAACCTTAGCCCAACCTGAACCGTGCAAATGTCACAAAATACACCACCACTTACCAAAATAATACAACTCATGCATTAAAACAAAACCTTAAGACACCCTGAACCATGCATAACTCACAAAACACCACATCACGTACCAAAAATAACCCATGTCATGCAATAAAACAAAACATTAAGACCCCCTGAACCATGCATATGTCACAAAACACCACACCCCATACCAAAAATAACCCATGTCATACATTAAACCAAAACCTTAGCCCAACCTGAACCGTGCAAATGTCACAAAATACACCACCACTTACCAAAATAATACAACTCATGCATTAAAACAAAACCTTAAGACACCCTGAACCATGCATAACTCACAAAACACCACATCACGTACCAAAAATAATCCATGTCATGCATTAAAACAAAACATTAAAACACCCTAAACCATGCAAATGTCACAAAACACCACAACACATACCAAGAATAACCCATGTCATACATTAAACCAAAACCTTAACCCAACCTGAACCGTGCAAATGTCACAAAACACCACAACACATACCAAGAATAACCCATGTCATACATTAAAACAAAACCTTAAGACACCCTGAACCATGCATAACTCACAAAACACCACATCACATACCAAAATAACCCAGTCATACATTAAGCAAAACCTTAAGACACCCTGAAACATGCAAATGTCACAAAACCCCACATCAGATACCAAAAATAACCCAAGTCATACATTAAACCAAAACATTAAGACATCATGAACCATGCAACTGTGACAAAACACCACACCACATACCAAAAATAACCCATGTCATACATTAAAACAAAACCTTAAGACATCATGAACCATGCAACTGTCACAAAATACGTCACCACGTACCAAAATAATCCAAGTCATACATTAAAACAAAACCTTAAGACAACCTGAACCATGCAAAACTTTACCAAACAGTAAAAAACAAACGGTCACAACACCATCAACAGCACTTAACACAAATATTTTCACCCCACAGATGCAGTAGATTGAAAAGTTGCTTCCTACCTTTGAGTTAGTGTTGCTGAAAAACACCCAGATCCAAATGTATATTCCATATTTCCATATGTAGTAACTAAGTGTGGACTGTCAACACGGAGGCACACAATGACAATTGTGATCATGCGCAGATTGCATCACCTCTGCTCCACCATACTGGGGACAAAACGGCCATTAGGGGGAGCCATAGTACAGTGAAATACAATGGGGACTGGGGAATAGCTATTGATTCACTGACTGAATACATTATTGGCAGAAGTGTAATCAGTACAGGATACAGTCAACCACATATCCAAAGGGATCACTGATAAAAGTCCTTGCTGTCTTGTTTCCATTCGGTCCAGGGTAATCAATTCATAATCATGGCATATATTATGATATATATATATATATATATATATATGTGTAGGCCTGCATGTTGGGGAACAAAGAAGGGCTTATAAGGATGTGAAGGTAGTCACTAGACATAGGTCAGGGGGGGGCAATCTTTTTATTTTATTTTTATAAATATAAATACCTTGGAATACCGAGGTATAGATTATCAATATTGGCATCGTACCGTACTGTAAAATCTCATACCATGGCATGCCTAGTTTGTACCGTCTACCAGAGGGAAGTAGCTGGAAGTCGGTGCAGGGTGGATGAGACGGGGTCGTTTGCTATCTTGATAGTTTTTTTTTTTTACGAAGTATCTCATTGTAGATACAGCCTAATTGCTGATGTCTCTTCCCAATTATTTTTGAGGCTAGATTTACTATTCGCTGCAGCTTGCTTCTTCCTTTGACCTTTAGATTGCCAAACCACATTGCCATGTTAAAACACAAGACTCCCTCTATCAGGTTTTTATAGACTGTTTCCACGATATGCTTGCTCACTCTAAAGGAGTTGAGCTTGCGTAGTAGGTGGAGACGTTGGTTACAAGTTTTAAAAATCTGTTCAGTATTTTCACTGCAAATGAGTTTGCTGTCAATATATCTGCCTAAGTATTTAAAACTGTTTACTACCTCCACTATTTGTCCACCATTTGTAATGGCCTGCACAGGTTCCTCTTCATGAATGACAAGTTATTTTGTTTTTGTCACATTGATCCCTAATGAGGTTTTTTTTTTTTCCATGCACCAGTTCTGAAGAGATAATAGATATGCTCTGTGTGCTTCCTCCCCACTGTCCCCCCCTTCCTCAGTAAGACAACTGAGACCACTGCTTGCGGTTGCCAAGCATAGATAATCAATACTCACACACCACACACACACACACACACACACACACACCCAGCAAAATCAATAAAATCAGTGCATGCGCAGTTCAGTTTGAACAGATGGGAATGTGAAACCAATTCGAAAGCAGAACTAGAATCATATTGATCCCCCAACTGCCAAAGATGAAAATGCATGTATACATAATCAATACGATGACCCAAACTGGCACAGATGAAACTGCCATCCTCATCCAATCTAATGAGATCCTCACACAAAAGCAGAACTACAATCATGATGACACTAACTGCCAAACTGGCAAAGTGCCAATAGCAAAATCAATATAATGACGTCATCGGAAAAAAATGGTTAGGCCCCGCCCACAAAGTGTCCTCAGTGCCGAAATCGGACATAGGGGTCCCTGGGGAGTGTCTTAGATTAATTAAAAATGGGTGGTTAGGATCCCCCCTAAATAAAAAGGGTGGGAGGGAAAAAGGGTGTATTATACTACTACTCCTCTCTGACCAATCAGGTAACCCCTTTACCAAGGTGTGAGTTGTTGATGGGGGGGGGGGGGGGGGATATAGAACCAGCTCTGGTGAAGAAACAACTGCTTATACTGTGATTTACATCCCAGTGTCTTAATTTATCTTGGAACAATGTTAGGCCTACTTGAATTGATAATGCGTGTTACTGGCTGAAATGGTCACAAACACACACACAACTAAAAACAGTTAGGCCGATTTGTTTCCCAATACTCAAACTGCCACCCACCCCCATGATTGCAGTCTTTATACATAGTACACAAGCCTTCACATCTTGTCTTTTACAAGTATACTAGTGCACACCCTGTACCTTTATATTTATATTTTATTAAGTTGCAATGTAAGTTCAATTAGACTTTAGAAGACAGTGGCTCTATTGTTCTAATTTAATAGCTTATCTATATTGACAGTGAAATTCCATTGTATAATGTGTAGGCCTGTGTGCAGAAACATGTGTCCATAGTGTAAGGCATTATTCAATCATGACCAGGATAAGTCAGGATAAATCAGGATAAGTCATTAACCTTATAATAATCATATCCTATATCCATCATTACATTGTTATTAACAACAGAGACACAGCAACAACTGTATTTGTGTAAACCTGGGAAACCTGGACAACTTTAAGTATTTGTTCAGGTCGTGTTGCTCTGAGGGAATGAGGAGCAGTCAGTTGTGTGGAATTAGTTTTTGTTTTTCAAATGCTAAATAATGAACAAACCCCACATTCTTTCCCTAGTTTAAAATTTAAACAGGCTAAATGATGGTGGCTAATGCTTCATTCACTATAGACAATGCATTCAAATGCAGAGATAAAACATGTTAATGGTCATTGGTTGTCTGGCATTGGACAGATCACCTGTTAATGATCACATTATGGATGACCTGAGACCATTTTACACCTATTTGACTCTGAGTTTCAACAGAACTACAGAAATAGGTCTATCACACATAACTTGTTATTATTATCCTTTAAATGTGTTGTAAGGCCTATGTTTTGTTAAAATAGCTCTAGTAATCATTGTTATATTGTTTGTTCAGTAACAGAGATCTTCCCACGTCTCCATACCCAACATAATTATTACTCTTTCATAATGTTCATAATATAATTGACCAGTAATATGAAGAGAAGAAGGCCCATAGGCTCTACAGTATAAGAACTTATAACACAATATTTCTTTCACAGGTTTTTAATTTAATAACTGCTCACATGTGCTTACCACATACCACTATAAAATACATTAGGCCTATATTAAGTGCTAATGAGAATTGGCCATTTGAGAACATGATCGGAGTAGGAAAGAGAGTGCATACATCTTGCAATGTCAAAGTGCAATGTCAAACATTAAATGTAAAACAATAATAATGTAAATAAAAGGAGACATAAATGTCTCATCTCCAAGTAGAGAAACATTTGCAGCAGAAATTAATAGCAGCATAATATAGAATCACAGTCTGTTGTGCAGGTGAGAGACAACACTTAGCAGCAGATAATATCACACATGTAAGTGTATACATAACGGATAGCATCTATTAGCAGCACTGCAGCAGCAGTGTGTATAGTATATAGTCATATAGTAACAGTCAGTTATATTGCATGTGTTCTTAAAGAATATACAGTGTAACTACTAAGAGTACAGTGATCACAAATGGTACACACCATGGGTCACACATGATCTCAGTTTCCGTTGAAGTGTTTTAGGTAGCATAGTGTCCTGTCTGGATCAGTGTTTGCCTCGTCAAACATGTACTGTACACCAAATTCAATACTAATAACTGGGAGTACATTACATTTGTATTTGTTGACCCCACAAACACCTTGAGACGGTCATAGGTCAGACAGGGTGATGAAGGGATGGTCCAACACCTGGTCAGGTGTTATCCTCTCCTCTGGATCCAGATGAAGCATTCGTTTCAACAGGTCCATGAAGACGTCACAAGATGTTTCATCAGCTTCGTAACGTAGGGAGGAGAGCACTTCTTCCAGTGAGCAGGTCTCATCCAAGAAGAGGTTTTCATCTGCTGCCTTGAACTCCTGCACTGTGTAATACTCCTCTGGTTCCTGGAAAACACAAAACGATTTTTTTTAGTTATCTGATAATGACGTGGAAAGATAGCCTATACTTTAACATTTCAGAGAAGGCGTTATTACTCCAGTATTAGTTGCAGTCATACCTTAAATCTCCATGTATCGTCGTCCTGAATGAAAAATCTGCAGGTTGTTTTTCCAGCATCCAAGATGGATTGCTCTGGCATACCAAGCGTCAAGAGGATGGATTGAACCTGTAGGAAAAAAACACAGGATATTTCACATATTGAGAATATTTCATTAACAGTGTTAGGCTATAACTATGGATTAAAGAGTACAGTCAGAATGTATGTAGTAATGTGCAGTGCATCAGCACAGTACTCACCAAATCATATTCAGTCTTCCCGCCGAAGAGATCACGGAACATCATCCCATTAACCACCATACAGCCCAGTGACCACATGTCAAGTGCCTCTGTGATCGGGAGGCCCAGGAAGAGTTCTGGTGATCTGTGGGTTGTAAAAGAAAAGGATAACGTTAGCAACTTTCACGTTTTTTTTCAAGTTCTCAATTGCACCATTTTAATATTTGCTTGCATTGAGCTTTCAGTGAAGCAGATGATAAGGCAATGATGAATAAAATAAAAGCTCAATAGAACTCACCTATACTCAAGAGGCGGTCTGATCCTCCGTTGCTTGGTCTCAGAGACAGGAACGGCCAGACCAAAGTCAATGACTTTGACTTTGAGGGGTTGTTCTTGTTGGTTCACCAGCATGATGTTGTCTAGTTTGATGTCTGTATGGATCAGGCCTATTCCCTTCAGGGCCTGGAGTGCAATGGCAAGCTGCAAGACAAGAATAAAGAGCATGATCAGACATTCAGAAATTTAACTCAGTATCTTTGTATCAAAAATGTTGCCATCACTTTAAAATGTAATTATCAAAGCCATACCTGCTGTATGATGCATCTTGTCTCCATCATGGACATAGGGACATGTCTCTCGTTCAAGAATTCCAGGAGATTAACATCCAGAGACTCAAACACCATACATCTCAATCCTTTATGCACAAAGCTGTCGTAAAATCTCACTGTTCCACACGTGTCAGGGTCCAGGACTTTCATCATTTGCAACACGGCCATCTAGGAACACAAGAAATATTTAGATTAGATAACTTAATGATAAATCAGAGCAAAATATTAAAATCTTCAAGAACAATGCTATTGCTTATTTCTTACCTCACGTGCTGCCAATTCATCGTGATTGTGGCGATTCTTCAATATCTTGATGGCCACTGTGTCACCGGTGAACGTGCTGATGGCTTTGGCCACCGTCCCAAAGCTTCCTTCCCCCATGAAGCTCTGGACCAGGTACTGGCCTCTGTCCAGCAGGTCCATCTCAGACACCATGTAACTCTCTGGACCATCCGAGTGTTGGGATGAGCTGGAGATCACCATGACCAGTGGTGTTGGGGACTGGACGTCAACGGAGTTGAACACGCCACCCAGCTCGACTCTGCCCCACTCTGGATCCGAGCTAAACGAGCAGGACATGATGCCAGGCCCGGTCTGTGGCAGGACTTCGACGTTTTTTAACAAGTTGTGCCCAACTAGGCACCACTCTGTCACAGAGCGTTGGGGGGAGGGGGTGGTCAGGACATCGATAAGGACGTCCTCAGAGTTTTTTGTGTCCTGCTCAAATCTGTCCCACTCTGGATCAGAGCTAGTGGGGAAGGACATGATGGTAGTCAGGACGATCGTAGTCAGGACGTCGGCCATTGGGGTGGATTTGCCCACGGAAGGTTTTTGAAAAGGCAACTGCTTCTTCTGAGCACCTACAGAGAGAGAGAGAAGAGAGATAATTTTAGACCCTTGTGAGTGACTCATGGAATATCATACACAAAATAATACTCCCCAAACATGATCAATTAAAGCTGGGAACTATTAAATCTGTGATTGATATGCGCGGCTCAACAAATACATGAGTATGTACTCATGTACTCATGTACATTTTAGACCCCCCTCATGTACTCATGTACATGAGTAATACATTGTATCACTAACACAGTTCATAACAAGGAATTAATCAAGCTACGATGATATTATGTACAAGTTTGACTAGCAGGCTAATAGTTTCACAATTCAAGATAAGATAAGACGAGAAGTGTACTGTGTGGTCATTTATCCTTACCTGTACGTGTCCTTGAAGAGCGCTGGTATGGTTCAAAGCGATGATTTTTCAGACCTCCTACTTTGAGTTTTAATCCTTTGCTCTCCTGTTGTCTCCTGGTCATTAATGTAGTCATGGTGTGTTTGTTGAGTCCTCAATCTTTCTCCTGCTGCTTTCTGTGATTCAGATGATCTGCTCTGAAGAAAACACTGACCCCACACTATAGCCTATATGCAGTATGCAATCTTTCTCCTGCTGCTTTCTGTAGATTCAGATGATCTGCTCTGAAGGAAACACTGACCCCACACTATAGCCTATTATGCAGTCTAGTCAGGGTTCTTAGTGAAGATGCTGCTGCTTCCACCTCTAGATTCAGATGATCTGCTCTGGAGAAAACACTGACTATATATGCAGTCTAGTCAGGGTACTTAGGGCCCTCTCTGACCAATCAGGTAACCCCTTTACCAAGGTGTGAGTTGTTGATGGGGGGGGGGGGGGGGATATAGAACCAGCTCTGGTGAAGAAACAACTGCTTATACTGTGATTTACATCCCAGTGTCTTAATTTATCTTGGAACAATGTTAGGCCTACTTGAATTGATAATGCGTGTTACTGGCTGAAATGGTCACAAACACACACACAACTAAAAACAGTTAGGCCGATTTGTTTCCCAATACTCAAACTGCCACCCACCCCCATGATTGCAGTCTTTATACATAGTACACAAGCCTTCACATCTTGTCTTTTACAAGTATACTAGTGCACACCCTGTACCTTTATATTTATATTTTATTAAGTTGCAATGTAAGTTCAATTAGACTTTAGAAGACAGTGGCTCTATTGTTCTAATTTAATAGCTTATCTATATTTACAGTGAAATTCCATTGTATAATGTGTAGGCCTGTGTGCAGAAACATGTGTCCATAGTGTAAGGCATTATTCAATCATGACCAGGATAAGTCAGGATAAATCAGGATAAGTCATTAACCTTATAATAATCATATCCTATATCCATCATTACATTGTTATTAACAACAGAGACACAGCAACAACTGTATTTGTGTAAACCTGGGAAACCTGGACAACTTTAAGTATTTGTTCAGGTCGTGTTGCTCTGAGGGAATGAGGAGCAGTCAGTTGTGTGGAATTAGTTTTTGTTTTTCAAATGCTAAATAATGAACAAACCCCACATTCTTTCCCTAGTTTAAAATTTAAACAGGCTAAATGATGGTGGCTAATGCTTCATTCACTATAGACAATGCATTCAAATGCAGAGATAAAACATGTTAATGGTCATTGGTTGTCTGGCATTGGACAGATCACCTGTTAATGATCACATTATGGATGACCTGAGACCATTTTACACCTATTTGACTCTGAGTTTCAACAGAACTACAGAAATAGGTCTATCACACATAACTTGTTATTATTATCCTTTAAATGTGTTGTAAGGCCTATGTTTTGTTAAAATAGCTCTAGTAATCATTGTTATATTGTTTGTTCAGTAACAGAGATCTTCCCACGTCTCCATACCCAACATAATTATTACTCTTTCATAATGTTCATAATATAATTGACCAGTAATATGAAGAGAAGAAGGCCCATAGGCTCTACAGTATAAGAACTTATAACACAATATTTCTTTCACAGGTTTTTAATTTAATAACTGCTCACATGTGCTTACCACATACCACTATAAAATACATTAGGCCTATATTAAGTGCTAATGAGAATTGGCCATTTGAGAACATGATCGGAGTAGGAAAGAGAGTGCATACATCTTGCAATGTCAAAGTGCAATGTCAAACATTAAATGTAAAACAATAATAATGTAAATAAAAGGAGACATAAATGTCTCATCTCCAAGTAGAGAAACATTTGCAGCAGAAATTAATAGCAGCATAATATAGAATCACAGTCTGTTGTGCAGGTGAGAGACAACACTTAGCAGCAGATAATATCACACATGTAAGTGTATACATAACGGATAGCATCTATTAGCAGCACTGCAGCAGCAGTGTGTATAGTATATAGTCATATAGTAACAGTCAGTTATATTGCATGTGTTCTTAAAGAATATACAGTGTAACTACTAAGAGTACAGTGATCACAAATGGTACACACCATGGGTCACACATGATCTCAGTTTCCGTTGAAGTGTTTTAGGTAGCATAGTGTCCTGTCTGGATCAGTGTTTGCCTCGTCAAACATGTACTGTACACCAAATTCAATACTAATAACTGGGAGTACATTACATTTGTATTTGTTGACCCCACAAACACCTTGAGACGGTCATAGGTCAGACAGGGTGATGAAGGGATGGTCCAACACCTGGTCAGGTGTTATCCTCTCCTCTGGATCCAGATGAAGCATTCGTTTCAACAGGTCCATGAAGACGTCACAAGATGTTTCATCAGCTTCGTAACGTAGGGAGGAGAGCACTTCTTCCAGTGAGCAGGTCTCATCCAAGAAGAGGTTTTCATCTGCTGCCTTGAACTCCTGCACTGTGTAATACTCCTCTGGTTCCTGGAAAACACAAAACGATTTTTTTAGTTATCTGATAATGACGTGGAAAGATAGCCTATACTTTAACATTTCAGAGAAGGCGTTATTACTCCAGTATTAGTTGCAGTCATACCTTAAATCTCCATGTATCGTCGTCCTGAATGAAAAATCTGCAGGTTGTTTTTCCAGCATCCAAGATGGATTGCTCTGGCATACCAAGCGTCAAGAGGATGGATTGAACCTGTAGAAAAAAAACACAGGATATTTCACATATTGAGAATATTTCATTAACAGTGTAAGGCTATAACTATGGATTAAAGAGTACAGTCAGAATGTATGTAGTAATGTGCAGTGCATCAGCACAGTACTCACCAAATCATATTCAGTCTTCCCGCCGAAGAGATCACGGAACATCATCCCATTAACCACCATACAGCCCAGTGACCACATGTCAAGTGCCTCTGTGATCGGGAGGCCCAGGAAGAGTTCTGGTGATCTGTGGGTTGTAAAAGAAAAGGATAACGTTAGCAACTTTCACGTTTTTTTTCAAGTTCTCAATTGCACCATTTTAATATTTGCTTGCATTGAGCTTTCAGTGAAGCAGATGATAAGGCAATGATGAATAAAATAAAAGCTCAATAGAACTCACCTATACTCAAGAGGCGGTCTGATCCTCCGTTGCTTGGTCTCAGAGACAGGAACGGCCAGACCAAAGTCAATGACTTTGACTTTGAGGGGTTGTTCTTGTTGGTTCACCAGCATGATGTTGTCTAGTTTGATGTCTGTATGGATCAGGCCTATTCCCTTCAGGGCCTTGAGTGCAATGGCAAGCTGCAAGACAAGAATAAAGAGCATGATCAGACATTCAGAAATTTAACTCAGTATCTTTGTATCAAAAATGTTGCCATCACTTTAAAATGTAATTATCAAAGCCATACCTGCTGTATGATGCATCTTGTCTCCATCATGGACATAGGGGCATGTCTCTCGTTCAAGAATTCCAGGAGATTAACATCCAGAGACTCAAACACCATACATCTCAATCCTTTATGCACAAAGCTGTCGTAAAATCTCACTGTTCCACACGTGTCAGGGTCCAGGACTTTCATCATTTGCAACACGGCCATCTAGGAACACAAGAAATATTTAGATTAGATAACTTAATGATAAATCAGAGCAAAATATTAAAATCTTCAAGAACAATGCTATTGCTTATTTCTTACCTCACGTGCTGCCAATTCATCGTGATTGTGGCGATTCTTCAATATCTTGATGGCCACCGTGTCACCGGTGAACGTGCTGATGGCTTTGGCCACCGTCCCAAAGCTTCCTTCCCCCATGAAGCTCTGGACCAGGTACTGGCCTCTGTCCAGCAGGTCCATCTCAGACACCATGTAACTCTCTGGACCATCCGAGTGTTGGGATGAGCTGGAGATCACCATGACCAGTGGTGTTGGGGACTGGACGTCAACGGAGTTGAACACGCCACCCAGCTCGACTCTGCCCCACTCTGGATCCGAGCTAAACGAGCAGGACATGATGCCAGGCCCGGTCTGTGGCAGGACTTCGACGTTTTTTAACAAGTTGTGCCCAACTAGGCACCACTCTGTCACAGAGCGTTGGGGGGAGGGGGTGGTCAGGACATCGATAAGGACGTCCTCAGAGTTTTTTGTGTCCTGCTCAAATCTGTCCCACTCTGGATCAGAGCTAGTGGGGAAGGACATGATGGTAGTCAGGACGATCGTAGTCAGGACGTCGGCCATTGGGGTGGATTTGCCCACGGAAGGTTTTTGAAAAGGCAACTGCTTCTTCTGAGCACCTACAGAGAGAGAGAAGAGAGATAATTTTAGACCCTTGTGAGTGACTCATGGAATATCATACACAAAATAATACTCCCCAAACATGATCAATTAAAGCTGGGAACTATTAAATCTGTGATTGATATGCTCGGCTCAACAAATACATGAGTATGTACTCATGTACTCATGTACATTTTAGACCCCCCTCATGTACTCATGTACATGAGTAATACATTGTATCACTAACACAGTTCATAACAAGGAATTAATCAAGCTACGATGATATTATGTACAAGTTTGACTAGCAGGCTAATAGTTTCACAATTCAAGATAAGATAAGACGAGAAGTGTACTGTGTGGTCATTTATCCTTACCTGTACGTGTCCTTGAAGAGCGCTGGTATGGTTCAAAGCGATGATTTTTCAGACCTCCTACTTTGAGTTTTAATCCTTTGCTCTCCTGTTGTCTCCTGGTCATTAATGTAGTCATGGTGTGTTTGTTGAGTCCTCAATCTTTCTCCTGCTGCTTTCTGTGATTCAGATGATCTGCTCTGAAGAAAACACTGACCCCACACTATAGCCTATATGCAGTATGCAATCTTTCTCCTGCTGCTTTCTGTAGATTCAGATGATCTGCTCTGAAGAAAACACTGACCCCACACTATAGCCTATTATGCAGTCTAGTCAGGGTTCTTAGTGAAGATGCTGCTGCTTCCACCTCTAGATTCAGATGATCTGCTCTGGAGAAAACACTGACTATATATGCAGTCTAGTCAGGGTACTTAGGGCCCTCTCTGACCAATCAGGTAACCCCTTTACCAAGGTGTGAGTTGTTGATGGGGGGGGGGGGGGGGGGGGGATATAGAACCAGCTCTGGTGAAGAAACAACTGCTTATACTGTGATTTACATCCCAGTGTCTTAATTTATCTTGGAACAATGTTAGGCCTACTTGAATTGATAATGCGTGTTACTGGCTGAAATGGTCACAAACACACACACAACTAAAAACAGTTAGGCCGATTTGTTTCCCAATACTCAAACTGCCACCCACCCCCATGATTGCAGTCTTTATACATAGTACACAAGCCTTCACATCTTGTCTTTTACAAGTATACTAGTGCACACCCTGTACCTTTATATTTATATTTTATTAAGTTGCAATGTAAGTTCAATTAGACTTTAGAAGACAGTGGCTCTATTGTTCTAATTTAATAGCTTATCTATATTTACAGTGAAATTCCATTGTATAATGTGTAGGCCTGTGTGCAGAAACATGTGTCCATAGTGTAAGGCATTATTCAATCATGACCAGGATAAGTCAGGATAAATCAGGATAAGTCATTAACCTTATAATAATCATATCCTATATCCATCATTACATTGTTATTAACAACAGAGACACAGCAACAACTGTATTTGTGTAAACCTGGGAAACCTGGACAACTTTAAGTATTTGTTCAGGTCGTGTTGCTCTGAGGGAATGAGGAGCAGTCAGTTGTGTGGAATTAGTTTTTGTTTTTCAAATGCTAAATAATGAACAAACCCCACATTCTTTCCCTAGTTTAAAATTTAAACAGGCTAAATGATGGTGGCTAATGCTTCATTCACTATAGACAATGCATTCAAATGCAGAGATAAAACATGTTAATGGTCATTGGTTGTCTGGCATTGGACAGATCACCTGTTAATGATCACATTATGGATGACCTGAGACCATTTTACACCTATTTGACTCTGAGTTTCAACAGAACTACAGAAATAGGTCTATCACACATAACTTGTTATTATTATCCTTTAAATGTGTTGTAAGCAGTGTTGGGGAAGTTACTTTTAAAAAGTAGGGAATTATAGTTATCGTTACTTCTCTAAAAAAGTAATTTGTTACTTTACTTTACATTAAATTATGAAAGTAACTACTTTACTTTACTTTACTTTACTTTAAAAAATAATAATATAAAAAACGGCCGAAACCGAATACCGAATAGCCTTTAGGAACTTTTGTTTTGAAGCTAGATCTATAAAGAATAGGGTTGGGAGACTTGGGACTTCATTAAAAAACATCTAATTAATTGGAGGCTGTGTGATGATTTCATCTCAATTAATCACATTTTAATCGCATATCAATAGGCCTATTTGACCTGAGCAGTGAGCTTTTTTTCTACATAAGCATAGGCAATAAAACAAGTAATAATAATAGTGATAATATTATTTATATAAAGCTTCTCTGAGTACTAAAGACACTTTTCAAGGAGAACATGAGAAAATAAATAAAAACAACTTTATTAGAGAAAAACTGTTGAATGAGATAGCAATATTCCAGAGGTGGGTTTGAATTTATAGGTGGTGGCCTATACTAGTCTAAGGTGATGGCATGTCTCTTTTTGTCTGTTTTGGGAAGTGCATAGTTTTGACAGGTCTGCCTGAAACCTGCCTGAAACCCTGACCATTAAACAGGGGCAGACGCAACGATACAGTCTGCCCGTGTAAACGCAGCAGCGAGTGTGACTGTGAGGGGTTGGAAAGTACATAGTGAAACTAACGTTAGCTCCCATGCTAGCTAGTAGCTTCCCTCGTCAACACTGCAGAACACCACCACAGATCGGATGGAAGCTGCAGCTGATGATATCACGTTGCTTGTGCCCGTGGATGGGAAATAAGATTTAAAAGGCTATGGAAGCGTGGATGAAAGGCAAACACAGATGTGTGCAATACATTTGTGTCGGATCTGCCTGTGCATTCCGTCTGCTGCAGTGCGCGTGTTTTCTGTCAACTTCTGTGTTGTGAGTCTGTCACTGGCTGCTGAATGCATAGTTAAAGAGCGTCAAAAGCATGCGCCCTTCCTGCGCTGGAAGTAGCAGATCTACAAGTTATCTACCCGTCGCAATGCCCAGCGTGTTGGGCTTGTACATCTGTGTTTCTCCCGCAGTTTAGTTGAATTATATCGATTCACAACTTTATTTGCCCCTGGCCGCTTCACTTCAGCAGCACAGAGACGCTTGCATGGCGAGACCTTTTTCACTGATCACATAAGTTGACATAACGCCATAACGCGGGTAACGCTCGCACAATAACTATAAGGCCGTTATGGAATGGGGAATGTAAAGCGTTAGGTTACAAGTTACTGCAAATAGTAATTACGTTATGTAACGTAACGCATGTAAGGGCGTTAGTCACAACACTGGTTGTAAGGCCTATGTTTTGTTAAAATAGCTCTAGTAATCATTGTTATATTGTTTGTTCAGTAACAGAGATCTTCCCACGTCTCCATACCCAACATAATTATTACTCTTTCATAATGTTCATAATATAATTGACCAGTAATATGAAGAGAAGAAGGCCCATAGGCTCTACAGTATAAGAACTTATAACACAATATTTCTTTCACAGGTTTTTAATTTAATAACTGCTCACATGTGCTTACCACATACCACTATAAAATACATTAGGCCTATATTAAGTGCTAATGAGAATTGGCCATTTGAGAACATGATCGGAGTAGGAAAGAGAGTGCATACATCTTGCAATGTCAAAGTGCAATGTCAAACATTAAATGTAAAACAATAATAATGTAAATAAAAGGAGACATAAATGTCTCATCTCCAAGTAGAGAAACATTTGCAGCAGAAATTAATAGCAGCATAATATAGAATCACAGTCTGTTGTGCAGGTGAGAGACAACACTTAGCAGCAGATAATATCACACATGTAAGTGTATACATAACGGATAGCATCTATTAGCAGCACTGCAGCAGCAGTGTGTATAGTATATAGTCATATAGTAACAGTCAGTTATATTGCATGTGTTCTTAAAGAATATACAGTGTAACTACTAAGAGTACAGTGATCACAAATGGTACACACCATGGGTCACACATGATCTCAGTTTCCGTTGAAGTGTTTTAGGTAGCATAGTGTCCTGTCTGGATCAGTGTTTGCCTCGTCAAACATGTACTGTACACCAAATTCAATACTAATAACTGGGAGTACATTACATTTGTATTTGTTGACCCCACAAACACCTTGAGACGGTCATAGGTCAGACAGGGTGATGAAGGGATGGTCCAACACCTGGTCAGGTGTTATCCTCTCCTCTGGATCCAGATGAAGCATTCGTTTCAACAGGTCCATGAAGACGTCACAAGATGTTTCATCAGCTTCGTAACGTAGGGAGGAGAGCACTTCTTCCAGTGAGCAGGTCTCATCCAAGAAGAGGTTTTCATCTGCTGCCTTGAACTCCTGCACTGTGTAATACTCCTCTGGTTCCTGGAAAACACAAAACGATTTTTTTAGTTATCTGATAATGACGTGGAAAGATAGCCTATACTTTAACATTTCAGAGAAGGCGTTATTACTCCAGTATTAGTTGCAGTCATACCTTAAATCTCCATGTATCGTCGTCCTGAATGAAAAATCTGCAGGTTGTTTTTCCAGCATCCAAGATGGATTGCTCTGGCATACCAAGCGACAAGAGGATGGATTGAACCTGTAGAAAAAAAACACAGGATATTTCACATATTGAGAATATTTCATTAACAGTGTAAGGCTATAACTATGGATTAAAGAGTACAGTCAGAATGTATGTAGTAATGTGCAGTGCATCAGCACAGTACTCACCAAATCATATTCAGTCTTCCCGCCGAAGAGATCACGGAACATCATCCCATTAACCACCATACAGCCCAGTGACCACATGTCAAGTGCCTCTGTGATCGGGAGGCCCAGGAAGAGTTCTGGTGATCTGTGGGTTGTAAAAGAAAAGGATAACGTTAGCAACTTTCACGTTTTTTTTCAAGTTCTCAATTGCACCATTTTAATATTTGCTTGCATTGAGCTTTCAGTGAAGCAGATGATAAGGCAATGATGAATAAAATAAAAGCTCAATAGAACTCACCTATACTCAAGAGGCGGTCTGATCCTCCGTTGCTTGGTCTCAGAGACAGGAACGGCCAGACCAAAGTCAATGACTTTGACTTTGAGGGGTTGTTCTTGTTGGTTCACCAGCATGATGTTGTCTAGTTTGATGTCTGTATGGATCAGGCCTATTCCCTTCAGGGCCTTGAGTGCAATGGCAAGCTGCAAGACAAGAATAAAGAGCATGATCAGACATTCAGAAATTTAACTCAGTATCTTTGTATCAAAAATGTTGCCATCACTTTAAAATGTAATTATCAAAGCCATACCTGCTGTATGATGCATCTTGTCTCCATCATGGACATAGGGGCATGTCTCTCGTTCAAGAATTCCAGGAGATTAACATCCAGAGACTCAAACACCATACATCTCAATCCTTTATGCACAAAGCTGTCGTAAAATCTCACTGTTCCACACGTGTCAGGGTCCAGGACTTTCATCATTTGCAACACGGCCATCTAGGAACACAAGAAATATTTAGATTAGATAACTTAATGATAAATCAGAGCAAAATATTAAAATCTTCAAGAACAATGCTATTGCTTATTTCTTACCTCACGTGCTGCCAATTCATCGTGATTGTGGCGATTCTTCAATATCTTGATGGCCACCGTGTCACCGGTGAACGTGCTGATGGCTTTGGCCACCGTCCCAAAGCTTCCTTCCCCCATGAAGCTCTGGACCAGGTACTGGCCTCTGTCCAGCAGGTCCATCTCAGACACCATGTAACTCTCTGGACCATCCGAGTGTTGGGATGAGCTGGAGATCACCATGACCAGTGGTGTTGGGGACTGGACGTCAACGGAGTTGAACACGCCACCCAGCTCGACTCTGCCCCACTCTGGATCCGAGCTAAACGAGCAGGACATGATGCCAGGCCCGGTCTGTGGCAGGACTTCGACGTTTTTTAACAAGTTGTGCCCAACTAGGCACCACTCTGTCACAGAGCGTTGGGGGGAGGGGGTGGTCAGGACATCGATAAGGACGTCCTCAGAGTTTTTTGTGTCCTGCTCAAATCTGTCCCACTCTGGATCAGAGCTAGTGGGGAAGGACATGATGGTAGTCAGGACGATCGTAGTCAGGACGTCGGCCATTGGGGTGGATTTGCCCACGGAAGGTTTTTGAAAAGGCAACTGCTTCTTCTGAGCACCTACAGAGAGAGAGAGAGAAGAGAGATAATTTTAGACCCTTGTGAGTGACTCATGGAATATCATACACAAAATAATACTCCCCAAACATGATCAATTAAAGCTGGGAACTATTAAATCTGTGATTGATATGCTCGGCTCAACAAATACATGAGTATGTACTCATGTACTCATGTACATTTTAGACCCCCCTCATGTACTCATGTACATGAGTAATACATTGTATCACTAACACAGTTCATAACAAGGAATTAATCAAGCTACGATGATATTATGTACAAGTTTGACTAGCAGGCTAATAGTTTCACAATTCAAGATAAGATAAGACGAGAAGTGTACTGTGTGGTCATTTATCCTTACCTGTACGTGTCCTTGAAGAGCGCTGGTATGGTTCAAAGCGATGATTTTTCAGACCTCCTACTTTGAGTTTTAATCCTTTGCTCTCCTGTTGTCTCCTGGTCATTAATGTAGTCATGGTGTGTTTGTTGAGTCCTCAATCTTTCTCCTGCTGCTTTCTGTGATTCAGATGATCTGCTCTGAAGAAAACACTGACCCCACACTATAGCCTATTATGCAGTCTAGTCAGGGTTCTTAGTGAAGATGCTGCTGCTTCCACCTCTAGATCCAGATGATCTGCTCTGGAGAAAACACTGACTATATATGCAGTCTAGTCAGGGTACTTAGGGCCCTCTCTGACCAATCAGGTAACCCCTTTACCAAGGTGTGAGTTGTTGATGGGGGGGGGGGGGGATATAGAACCAGCTCTGGTGAAGAAACAACTGCTTATACTGTGATTTACATCCCAGTGTCTTAATTTATCTTGGAACAATGTTAGGCCTACTTGAATTGATAATGCGTGTTACTGGCTGAAATGGTCACAAACACACACACAACTAAAAACAGTTAGGCCGATTTGTTTCCCAATACTCAAACTGCCTCCCACCCCCATGATTGCAGTCTTTATACATAGTACACAAGCCTTCACATCTTGTCTTTTACAAGTATACTAGTGCACACCCTGTACCTTTATATTTATATTTTATTAAGTTGCAATGTAAGTTCAATTAGACTTTAGAAGACAGTGGCTCTATTGTTCTAATTTAATAGCTTATCTATATTTACAGTGAAATTCCATTGTATAATGTGTAGGCCTGTGTGCAGAAACATGTGTCCATAGTGTAAGGCATTATTCAATCATGACCAGGATAAGTCAGGATAAATCAGGATAAGTCATTAACCTTATAATAATCATATCCTATATCCATCATTACATTGTTATTAACAACAGAGACACAGCAACAACTGTATTTGTGTAAACCTGGGAAACCTGGACAACTTTAAGTATTTGTTCAGGTCGTGTTGCTCTGAGGGAATGAGGAGCAGTCAGTTGTGTGGAATTAGTTTTTGTTTTTCAAATGCTAAATAATGAACAAACCCCACATTCTTTCCCTAGTTTAAAATTTAAACAGGCTAAATGATGGTGGCTAATGCTTCATTCACTATAGACAATGCATTCAAATGCAGAGATAAAACATGTTAATGGTCATTGGTTGTCTGGCATTGGACAGATCACCTGTTAATGATCACATTATGGATGACCTGAGACCATTTTACACCTATTTGACTCTGAGTTTCAACAGAACTACAGAAATAGGTCTATCACACATAACTTGTTATTATTATCCTTTAAATGTGTTGTAAGGCCTATGTTTTGTTAAAATAGCTCTAGTAATCATTGTTATATTGTTTGTTCAGTAACAGAGATCTTCCCACGTCTCCATACCCAACATAATTATTACTCTTTCATAATGTTCATAATATAATTGACCAGTAATATGAAGAGAAGAAGGCCCATAGGCTCTACAGTATAAGAACTTATAACACAATATTTATTTCACAGGTTTTTAATTTAAGAACTGCTCACATGTGCTTACCACATACCACTATAAAATACATTAGGCCTATATTAAGTGCTAATGAGAATTGGCCATTTGAGAACATGATCGGAGTAGGAAAGAGAGTGCATACATCTTGCAATGTCAAAGTGCAATGTCAAACATTAAATGTAAAACAATAATAATGTAAATAAAAGGAGACATAAATGTCTCATCTCCAAGTAGAGAAACATTTGCAGCAGAAATTAATAGCAGCATAATATAGAATCACAGTCTGTTGTGCAGGTGAGAGACAACACTTAGCAGCAGATAATATCACACATGTAAGTGTATACATAACGGATAGCATCTATTAGCAGCACTGCAGCAGCAGTGTGTATAGTATATAGTCATATAGTAACAGTCAGTTATATTGCACGTGTTCTTAAAGAATATACAGTGTAACTACTAAGAGTACAGTGATCACAAATGGTACACACCATGGGTCACACATGATCTCAGTTTCCGTTGAAGTGTTTTAGGTAGCATAGTGTCCTGTCTGGATCAGTGTTGGCCTCGTCAAACATGTACTGTACACCAAATTCAATACTAATAACTGGGAGTACATTACATTTGTATTTGTTGACCCCACAAACACCTTGAGACGGTCATAGGTCAGACAGGGTGATGAAGGGATGGTCCAACACCTGGTCAGGTGTTATCCTCTCCTCTGGATCCAGATGAAGCATTCGTTTCAACAGGTCCATGAAGACGTCACAAGATGTTTCATCAGCTTCGTAACGTAGGGAGGAGAGCACTTCTTCCAGTGAGCAGGTCTCATCCAAGAAGAGGTTTTCATCTGCTGCCTTGAACTCCTGCACTGTGTAATACTCCTCTGGTTCCTGGAAAACACAAAACGATTTTTTTTAGTTATCTGATAATGACGTGGAAAGATAGCCTATACTTTAACATTTCAGAGAAGGCGTTATTACTCCAGTATTAGTTGCAGTCATACCTTAAATCTCCATGTATCGTCGTCCTGAATGAAAAATCAGCAGGTTGTTTTTCCAGCATCCAAGATGGATTGCTCTGGCATACCAAGCGTCAAGAGGATGGATTGAACCTGTAGAAAAAAAACACAGGATATTTCACATATTGAGAATATTTCATTAACAGTGTAAGGCTATAACTATGGATTAAAGAGTACAGTCAGGATGTATGTAGTAATGTGCAGTGCATCAGCACAGTACTCACCAAATCATATTCAGTCTTCCCGCCGAAGAGATCACGGAACATCATCCCATTAACCACCATACAGCCCAGTGACCACATGTCAAGTGCCTCTGTGATCGGGAGGCCCAGGAAGAGTTCTGGTGATCTGTGGGTTGTAAAAGAAAAGGATAACGTTAGCAACTTTCACGTTTTTTTTCAAGTTCTCAATTGCACCATTTTAATATTTGCTTGCATTGAGCTTTCAGTGAAGCAGATGATAAGGCAATGATGAATAAAATAAAAGCTCAATAGAACTCACCTATACTCAAGAGGCGGTCTGATCCTCCGTTGCTTGGTCTCAGAGACAGGAACGGCCAGACCAAAGTCAATGACTTTGACTTTGAGGGGTTGTTCTTGTTGGTTCACCAGCATGATGTTGTCTAGTTTGATGTCTGTATGGATCAGGCCTATTCCCTTCAGGGCCTTGAGTGCAATGGCAAGCTGCAAGACAAGAATAAAGAGCATGATCAGACATTCAGAAATTTAACTCAGTATCTTTGTATCAAAAATGTTGCCATCACTTTAAAATGTAATTATCAAAGCCATACCTGCTGTATGATGCATCTTGTCTCCATCATGGACATAGGGGCATGTCTCTCGTTCAAGAATTCCAGGAGATTAACATCCAGAGACTCAAACACCATACATCTCAATCCTTTATGCACAAAGCTGTCGTAAAATCTCACTGTTCCACACGTGTCAGGGTCCAGGACTTTCATCATTTGCAACACGGCCATCTAGGAACACAAGAAATATTTAGATTAGATAACTTAATGATAAATCAGAGCAAAATATTAAAATCTTCAAGAACAATGCTATTGTTATTTCTTACCTCACGTGCTGCCAATTCATCGTGATTGTGGCGATTCTTCAATATCTTGATGGCCACCGTGTCACCGGTGAACGTGCTGATGGCTTTGGCCACCGTCCCAAAGCTTCCTTCCCCCATGAAGCTCTGGACCAGGTACTGGCCTCTGTCCAGCAGGTCCATCTCAGACACCATGTAACTCTCTGGACCATCCGAGTGTTGGGATGAGCTGGAGATCACCATGACCAGTGGTGTTGGGGACTGGACGTCAACGGAGTTGAACACGCCACCCAGCTCGACTCTGCCCCACTCTGGATCCGAGCTAAACGAGCAGGACATGATGCCAGGCCCGGTCTGTGGCAGGACTTCGACGTTTTTTAACAAGTTGTGCCCAACTAGGCACCACTCTGTCACAGAGCGTTGGGGGAGGGGGTGGTCAGGACATCGATAAGGACGTCCTCAGAGTTTTTTGTGTCCTGCTCAAATCTGTCCCACTCTGGATCAGAGCTAGTGGGGAAGGACATGATGGTAGTCAGGACGATCGTAGTCAGGACGTCGGCCATTGGGGTGGATTTGCCCACGGAAGGTTTTTGAAAAGGCAACTGCTTCTTCTGAGCACCTACAGAGAGAGAGAGAAGAGAGATAATTTTAGACCCTTGTGAGTGACTCATGGAATATCATACACAAAATAATACTCCCCAAACATGATCAATTAAAGCTGGGAACTATTAAATCTGTGATTGATATGCTCGGCTCAACAAATACATGAGTATGTACTCATGTACTCATGTACATTTTAGACCCCCCTCATGTACTCATGTACATGAGTAATACATTGTATCACTAACACAGTTCATAACAAGGAATTAATCAAGCTACGATGATATTATGTACAAGTTTGACTAGCAGGCTAATAGTTTCACAATTCAAGATAAGATAAGACGAGAAGTGTACTGTGTGGTCATTTATCCTTACCTGTACGTGTCCTTGAAGAGCGCTGGTATGGTTCAAAGCGATGATTTTTCAGACCTCCTACTTTGAGTTTTAATCCTTTGCTCTCCTGTTGTCTCCTGGTCATTAATGTAGTCATGGTGTGTTTGTTGAGTCCTCAATCTTTCTCCTGCTGCTTTCTGTGATTCAGATGATCTGCTCTGAAGAAAACACTGACCCCACACTATAGCCTATATGCAGTATGCAATCTTTCTCCTGCTGCTTTCTGTAGATTCAGATGATCTGCTCTGAAGAAAACACTGACCCCACACTATAGCCTATTATGCAGTCTAGTCAGGGTTCTTAGTGAAGATGCTGCTGCTTCCACCTCTAGATTCAGATGATCTGCTCTGGAGAAAACACTGACTATATATGCAGTCTAGTCAGGGTACTTAGGGCCCTCTCTGACCAATCAGGTAACCCCTTTACCAAGGTGTGAGTTGTTGATGGGGGGGGGGGGGGATATAGAACCAGCTCTGGTGAAGAAACAACTGCTTATACTGTGATTTACATCCCAGTGTCTTAATTTATCTTGGAACAATGTTAGGCCTACTTGAATTGATAATGCGTGTTACTGGCTGAAATGGTCACAAACACACACACAACTAAAAACAGTTAGGCCGATTTGTTTCCCAATACTCAAACTGCCTCCCACCCCCATGATTGCAGTCTTTATACATAGTACACAAGCCTTCACATCTTGTCTTTTACAAGTATACTAGTGCACACCCTGTACCTTTATATTTATATTTTATTAAGTTGCAATGTAAGTTCAATTAGACTTTAGAAGACAGTGGCTCTATTGTTCTAATTTAATAGCTTATCTATATTTACAGTGAAATTCCATTGTATAATGTGTAGGCCTGTGTGCAGAAACATGTGTCCATAGTGTAAGGCATTATTCAATCATGACCAGGATAAGTCAGGATAAATTAGGATAAGTCATTATCCTTATAATAATCATATCCTATATCCATCATTACATTGTTATTAACAACAGAGACACAGCAACAACTGTATTTGTGTAAACCTGGGAAACCTGGACAACTTTAAGTATTTGTTCAGGTCGTGTTGCTCTGAGGGAATGAGGAGCAGTCAGTTGTGTGGAATTAGTTTTTGTTTTTCAAATGCTAAATAATGAACAAACCCCACATTCTTTCCCTAGTTTAAAATTTAAACAGGCTAAATGATGGTGGCTAATGCTTCATTCACTATAGACAATGCATTCAAATGCAGAGATAAAACATGTTAATGGTCATTGGTTGTCTGGCATTGGACAGATCACCTGTTAATGATCACATTATGGATGACCTGAGACCATTTTACACCTATTTGACTCTGAGTTTCAACAGAACTACAGAAATAGGTCTATCACACATAACTTGTTATTATTATCCTTTAAATGTGTTGTAAGGCCTATGTTTTGTTAAAATAGCTCTAGTAATCATTGTTATATTGTTTGTTCAGTAACAGAGATCTTCCCACGTCTCCATACCCAACATAATTATTACTCTTTCATAATGTTCATAATATAATTGACCAGTAATATGAAGAGAAGAAGGCCCATAGGCTCTACAGTATAAGAACTTATAACACAATATTTATTTCACAGGTTTTTAATTTAAGAACTGCTCACATGTGCTTACCACATACCACTATAAAATACATTAGGCCTATATTAAGTGCTAATGAGAATTGGCCATTTGAGAACATGATCGGAGTAGGAAAGAGAGTGCATACATCTTGCAATGTCAAAGTGCAATGTCAAACATTAAATGTAAAACAATAATAATGTAAATAAAAGGAGACATAAATGTCTCATCTCCAAGTAGAGAAACATTTGCAGCAGAAATTAATAGCAGCATAATATAGAATCACAGTCTGTTGTGCAGGTGAGAGACAACACTTAGCAGCAGATAATATCACACATGTAAGTGTATACATAACGGATAGCATCTATTAGCAGCACTGCAGCAGCAGTGTATATAGTATATAGTCATATAGTAACAGTCAGTTATATTGCACGTGTTCTTAAAGAATATACAGTGTAACTACTAAGAGTACAGTGATCACAAATGGTACACACCATGGGTCACACATGATCTCAGTTTCCGTTGAAGTGTTTTAGGTAGCATAGTGTCCTGTCTGGATCAGTGTTGGCCTCGTCAAACATGTACTGTACACCAAATTCAATACTAATAACTGGGAGTACATTACATTTGTATTTGTTGACCCCACAAACACCTTGAGACGGTCATAGGTCAGACAGGGTGATGAAGGGATGGTCCAACACCTGGTCAGGTGTTATCCTCTCCTCTGGATCCAGATGAAGCATTCGTTTCAACAGGTCCATGAAGACGTCACAAGATGTTTCATCAGCTTCGTAACGTAGGGAGGAGAGCACTTCTTCCAGTGAGCAGGTCTCATCCAAGAAGAGGTTTTCATCTGCTGCCTTGAACTCCTGCACTGTGTAATACTCCTCTGGTTCCTGGAAAACACAAAACGATTTTTTTTAGTTATCTGATAATGACGTGGAAAGATAGCCTATACTTTAACATTTCAGAGAAGGCGTTATTACTCCAGTATTAGTTGCAGTCATACCTTAAATCTCCATGTATCGTCGTCCTGAATGAAAAATCAGCAGGTTGTTTTTCCAGCATCCAAGATGGATTGCTCTGGCATACCAAGCGTCAAGAGGATGGATTGAACCTGTAGAAAAAAAACACAGGATATTTCACATATTGAGAATATTTCATTAACAGTGTAAGGCTATAACTATGGATTAAAGAGTACAGTCAGGATGTATGTAGTAATGTGCAGTGCATCAGCACAGTACTCACCAAATCATATTCAGTCTTCCCGCCGAAGAGATCACGGAACATCATCCCATTAACCACCATACAGCCCAGTGACCACATGTCAAGTGCCTCTGTGATCGGGAGGCCCAGGAAGAGTTCTGGTGATCTGTGGGTTGTAAAAGAAAAGGATAACGTTAGCAACTTTCACGTTTTTTTTCAAGTTCTCAATTGCACCATTTTAATATTTGCTTGCATTGAGCTTTCAGTGAAGCAGATGATAAGGCAATGATGAATAAAATAAAAGCTCAATAGAACTCACCTATACTCAAGAGGCGGTCTGATCCTCCGTTGCTTGGTCTCAGAGACAGGAACGGCCAGACCAAAGTCAATGACTTTGACTTTGAGGGGTTGTTCTTGTTGGTTCACCAGCATGATGTTGTCTAGTTTGATGTCTGTATGGATCAGGCCTATTCCCTTCAGGGCCTTGAGTGCAATGGCAAGCTGCAAGACAAGAATAAAGAGCATGATCAGACATTCAGAAATTTAACTCAGTATCTTTGTATCAAAAATGTTGCCATCACTTTAAAATGTAATTATCAAAGCCATACCTGCTGTATGATGCATCTTGTCTCCATCATGGACATAGGGGCATGTCTCTCGTTCAAGAATTCCAGGAGATTAACATCCAGAGACTCAAACACCATACATCTCAATCCTTTATGCACAAAGCTGTCGTAAAATCTCACTGTTCCACACGTGTCAGGGTCCAGGACTTTCATCATTTGCAACACGGCCATCTAGGAACACAAGAAATATTTAGATTAGATAACTTAATGATAAATCAGAGCAAAATATTAAAATCTTCAAGAACAATGCTATTGCTTATTTCTTACCTCACGTGCTGCCAATTCATCGTGATTGTGGCGATTCTTCAATATCTTGATGGCCACCGTGTCACCGGTGAACGTGCTGATGGCTTTGGCCACCGTCCCAAAGCTTCCTTCCCCCATGAAGCTCTGGACCAGGTACTGGCCTCTGTCCAGCAGGTCCATCTCAGACACCATGTAACTCTCTGGACCATCCGAGTGTTGGGATGAGCTGGAGATCACCATGACCAGTGGTGTTGGGGACTGGACGTCAACGGAGTTGAACACGCCACCCAGCTCGACTCTGCCCCACTCTGGATCCGAGCTAAACGAGCAGGACATGATGCCAGGCCCGGTCTGTGGCAGGACTTCGATCCTTTAAATGTGTTGTAAGGCCTATGTTTTGTTAAAATAGCTCTAGTAATCATTGTTATATTGTTTGTTCAGTAACAGAGATCTTCCCACGTCTCCATACCCAACATAATTATTACTCTTTCATAATGTTCATAATATAATTGACCAGTAATATGAAGAGAAGAAGGCCCATAGGCTCTACAGTATAAGAACTTATAACACAATATTTATTTCACAGGTTTTTAATTTAAGAACTGCTCACATGTGCTTACCACATACCACTATAAAATACATTAGGCCTATATTAAGTGCTAATGAGAATTGGCCATTTGAGAACATGATCGGAGTAGGAAAGAGAGTGCATACATCTTGCAATGTCAAAGTGCAATGTCAAACATTAAATGTAAAACAATAATAATGTAAATAAAAGGAGACATAAATGTCTCATCTCCAAGTAGAGAAACATTTGCAGCAGAAATTAATAGCAGCATAATATAGAATCACAGTCTGTTGTGCAGGTGAGAGACAACACTTAGCAGCAGATAATATCACACATGTAAGTGTATACATAACGGATAGCATCTATTAGCAGCACTGCAGCAGCAGTGTGTATAGTATATAGTCATATAGTAACAGTCAGTTATATTGCACATTTTAGACCCCCCTCATGTACTCATGTACATGAGTAATACATTGTATCACTAACACAGTTCATAACAAGGAATTAATCAAGCTATACGATGATATTATGTACAAGTTTGACTAGCAGGCTAATAGTTTCACAATGCAAGATAAGATAAGACGAGAAGTGTACTGTGTGGTCATTTATCCTTACCTGTACGTGTCCTTGAAGAGCGCTGGTATGGTTCAAAGCGATGATTTTTCAGACCTCCTACTTTGAGTTTTAATCCTTTGCTCTCCTGTTGTCTCCTGGTCATTAATGTAGTCATGGTGTGTTTGTTGAGTCCTCAATCTTTCTCCTGCTGCTTTCTGTGATTCAGATGATCTGCTCTGAAGAAAACACTGACCCCACACTATAGCCTATATGCAGTATGCAATCTTTCTCCTGCTGCTTTCTGTAGATTCAGATGATCTGCTCTGAAGAAAACACTGACCCCACACTATAGCCTATTATGCAGTCTAGTCAGGGTTCTTAGTGAAGATGCTGCTGCTTCCACCTCTAGATTCAGATGATCTGCTCTGGAGAAAACACTGACTATATATGCAGTCTAGTCAGGGTACTTAGGGCCCTCTCTGACCAATCAGGTAACCCCTTTACCAAGGTGTGAGTTGTTGATGGGGGGGGGGGGGGGGGGGGGATATAGAACCAGCTCTGGTGAAGAAACAACTGCTTATACTGTGATTTACATCCCAGTGTCTTAATTTATCTTGGAACAATGTTAGGCCTACTTGAATTGATAATGCGTGTTACTGGCTGAAATGGTCACAAACACACACACAACTAAAAACAGTTAGGCCGATTTGTTTCCCAATACTCAAACTGCCTCCCACCCCCATGATTGCAGTCTTTATACATAGTACACAAGCCTTCACATCTTGTCTTTTACAAGTATACTAGTGCACACCCTGTACCTTTATATTTATATTTTATTAAGTTGCAATGTAAGTTCAATTAGACTTTAGAAGACAGTGGCTCTATTGTTCTAATTTAATAGCTTATCTATATTTACAGTGAAATTCCATTGTATAATGTGTAGGCCTGTGTGCAGAAACATGTGTCCATAGTGTAAGGCATTATTCAATCATGACCAGGATAAGTCAGGATAAATCAGGATAAGTCATTAACCTTATAATAATCATATCCTATATCCATCATTACATTGTTATTAACAACAGAGACACAGCAACAACTGTATTTGTGTAAACCTGGGAAACCTGGACAACTTTAAGTATTTGTTCAGGTCGTGTTGCTCTGAGGGAATGAGGAGCAGTCAGTTGTGTGGAATTAGTTTTTGTTTTTCAAATGCTAAATAATGAACAAACCCCACATTCTTTCCCTAGTTTAAAATTTAAACAGGCTAAATGATGGTGGCTAATGCTTCATTCACTATAGACAATGCATTCAAATGAGAGATAAAACATGTTAATGGTCATTGGTTGTCTGGCATTGGACAGATCACCTGTTAATGATCACATTATGGATGACCTGAGACCATTTTACACCTATTTGACTCTGAGTTTCAACAGAACTACAGAAATAGGTCTATCACACATAACTTGTTATTATTATCCTTTAAATGTGTTGTAAGGCCTATGTTTTGTTAAAATAGCTCTAGTAATCATTGTTATATTGTTTGTTCAGTAACAGAGATCTTCCCACGTCTCCATACCCAACATAATTATTAGGCCTACTCTTTCATAATGTTCATAATATAATTGACCAGTAATATGAAGAGAAGAAGGCCCATAGGCTCTACAGTATAAGAACTTATAACACAATATTTATTTCACAGGTTTTTAATTTAAGAACTGCTCACATGTGCTTACCACATACCACTATAAAATACATTAGGCCTATATTAAGTGCTAATGAGAATTGGCCATTTGAGAACATGATCGGAGTAGGAAAGAGAGTGCATACATCTTGCAATGTCAAAGTGCAATGTCAAACATTAAATGTAAAACAATAATAATGTAAATAAAAGGAGACATAAATGTCTCATCTCCAAGTAGAGAAACATTTGCAGCAGAAATTAATAGCAGCATAATATAGAATCACAGTCTGTTGTGCAGGTGAGAGACAACACTTAGCAGCAGATAATATCACACATGTAAGTGTATACATAACGGATAGCATCTATTAGCAGCACTGCAGCAGCAGTGTGTATAGTATATAGTCATATAGTAACAGTCAGTTATATTGCACGTGTTCTTAAAGAATATACAGTGTAACTACTAAGAGTACAGTGATCACAAATGGTACACACCATGGGTCACACATGATCTCAGTTTCCGTTGAAGTGTTTTAGGTAGCATAGTGTCCTGTCTGGATCAGTGTTGGCCTCGTCAAACATGTACTGTACACCAAATTCAATACTAATAACTGGGAGTACATTACATTTGTATTTGTTGACCCCACAAACACCTTGAGACGGTCATAGGTCAGACAGGGTGATGAAGGGATGGTCCAACACCTGGTCAGGTGTTATCCTCTCCTCTGGATCCAGATGAAGCATTCGTTTCAACAGGTCCATGAAGACGTCACAAGATGTTTCATCAGCTTCGTAACGTAGGGAGGAGAGCACTTCTTCCAGTGAGCAGGTCTCATCCAAGAAGAGGTTTTCATCTGCTGCCTTGAACTCCTGCACTGTGTAATACTCCTCTGGTTCCTGGAAAACACAAAACGATTTTTTTTAGTTATCTGATAATGACGTGGAAAGATAGCCTATACTTTAACATTTCAGAGAAGGCGTTATTACTCCAGTATTAGTTGCAGTCATACCTTAAATCTCCATGTATCGTCGTCCTGAATGAAAAATCAGCAGGTTGTTTTTCCAGCATCCAAGATGGATTGCTCTGGCATACCAAGCGTCAAGAGGATGGATTGAACCTGTAGAAAAAAAACACAGGATATTTCACATATTGAGAATATTTCATTAACAGTGTAAGGCTATAACTATGGATTAAAGAGTACAGTCAGGATGTATGTAGTAATGTGCAGTGCATCAGCACAGTACTCACCAAATCATATTCAGTCTTCCCGCCGAAGAGATCACGGAACATCATCCCATTAACCACCATACAGCCCAGTGACCACATGTCAAGTGCCTCTGTGATCGGGAGGCCCAGGAAGAGTTCTGGTGATCTGTGGGTTGTAAAAGAAAAGGATAACGTTAGCAACTTTCACGTTTTTTTTCAAGTTCTCAATTGCACCATTTTAATATTTGCTTGCATTGAGCTTTCAGTGAAGCAGATGATAAGGCAATGATGAATAAAATAAAAGCTCAATAGAACTCACCTATACTCAAGAGGCGGTCTGATCCTCCGTTGCTTGGTCTCAGAGACAGGAACGGCCAGACCAAAGTCAATGACTTTGACTTTGAGGGGTTGTTCTTGTTGGTTCACCAGCATGATGTTGTCTAGTTTGATGTCTGTATGGATCAGGCCTATTCCCTTCAGGGCCTTGAGTGCAATGGCAAGCTGCAAGACAAGAATAAAGAGCATGATCAGACATTCAGAAATTTAACTCAGTATCTTTGTATCAAAAATGTTGCCATCACTTTAAAATGTAATTATCAAAGCCATACCTGCTGTATGATGCATCTTGTCTCCATCATGGACATAGGGGCATGTCTCTCGTTCAAGAATTCCAGGAGATTAACATCCAGAGACTCAAACACCATACATCTCAATCCTTTATGCACAAAGCTGTCGTAAAATCTCACTGTTCCACACGTGTCAGGGTCCAGGACTTTCATCATTTGCAACACGGCCATCTAGGAACACAAGAAATATTTAGATTAGATAACTTAATGATAAATCAGAGCAAAATATTAAAATCTTCAAGAACAATGCTATTGCTTATTTCTTACCTCACGTGCTGCCAATTCATCGTGATTGTGGCGATTCTTCAATATCTTGATGGCCACCGTGTCACCGGTGAACGTGCTGATGGCTTTGGCCACCGTCCCAAAGCTTCCTTCCCCCATGAAGCTCTGGACCAGGTACTGGCCTCTGTCCAGCAGGTCCATCTCAGACACCATGTAACTCTCTGGACCATCCGAGTGTTGGGATGAGCTGGAGATCACCATGACCAGTGGTGTTGGGGACTGGACGTCAACGGAGTTGAACACGCCACCCAGCTCGACTCTGCCCCACTCTGGATCCGAGCTAAACGAGCAGGACATGATGCCAGGCCCGGTCTGTGGCAGGACTTCGACGTTTTTTAACAAGTTGTGCCCAACTAGGCACCACTCTGTCACAGAGCGTTGGGAGGATGGGGTGGTCAGGACATCGATAAGGACGTCCTCAGAGTTTTTTGTGTCCTGCTCAAATCTGCCCCACTCTGGATCAGAGCTAGTGGGGAAGGACATGATTTGCCCACGGAAGGTTTTTGAAAAGGCAACTGCTTCTTCTGAGCACCTACAGAGAGAGAGAGAAGAGAGATAATTTTAGACCCTTGTGAGTGACTCATGGAATATCATACACAAAATAATACTCCCCAAACATGATCAATTAAAGCTGGGAACTATTAAATCTGTGATTGATATGCTCGGCTCAACAAATACATGAGTATGTACTCATGTACTCATGTACATTTTAGACCCCCCTCATGTACTCATGTACATGAGTAATACATTGTATCACTAACACAGTTCATAACAAGGAATTAATCAAGCTACGATGATATTATGTACAAGTTTGACTAGCAGGCTAATAGTTTCACAATTCAAGATAAGATAAGACGAGAAGTGTACTGTGTGGTCATTTATCCTTACCTGTACGTGTCCTTGAAGAGCGCTGGTATGGTTCAAAGCGATGATTTTTCAGACCTCCTACTTTGAGTTTTAATCCTTTGCTCTCCTGTTGTCTCCTGGTCATTAATGTAGTCATGGTGTGTTTGTTGAGTCCTCAATCTTTCTCCTGCTGCTTTCTGTAGATTCAGATGATCTGCTCTGAAGAAAACACTGACCCCACACTATAGCCTATATGCAGTATGCAATCTTTCTCCTGCTGCTTTCTGTAGATTCAGATGATCTGCTCTGAAGAAAACACTGACCCCACACTATAGCCTATATGCAGTCTAGTCAGGGTTCTTAGTGAAGATGCTGCTGCTTCCACCTCTAGATTCAGAATGATCTGCTCTGGAGAAAACACTGACTATATATGCAGTCTAGTCAGGGTACTTAGGGCCCTCTCTGACCAATCAGGTAACCCCTTTACCAAGGTGTGAGTTGTTGATGGGGGGGGGGGGGGGTATAGAACCAGCTCTGGTGAAGAAACAACTGCTTATACTGTGATTTACATCCCAGTGTCTTAATTTATCTTGGAACAATGTTAGGCCTACTTGAATTGATAATGCATGTTACTGGCTGAAATGGTCACAAACACACACACAACTAAAAACAGTTAGGCTGATTTGTTTCCCAATACTCAAACTGCCTCCCACCCCCATGATTGCACAGTCTTTATACATAGTACACAAGCCTTCACATCTTGTCTTTTACAAGTATACTACTGCACAACCTGTACCTTTATATTTATATTTTATTAAGTTGCAATGTAAGTTCAATTAGTTTCAATTAGACTTTAGAAGACAGTGGCTCTATTGTTCTAATTTAATCGCTTATCTATATTTACAGTGAAATTCCATTGTATAATGTGTAGGCCTGTGTGCAGAAACATGTGTCCATAGTGTAAGGCATTATTCAATCATGACCAGGATAAGTCAGGATAAATCAGGATAAGTCATTATCCTTATAATAATCATATCATATATCCATCATTACATTGTTATTAACAACAGAGACACAGCAACAGCAACAACTGTATTTGTGTAAACCTGGGAAACCTGGACAACTTTAAGTATTTGTTCAGGTCGTGTTGCTCTGAGGGAATGAGGAGCAGTCAGTTGTGTGGAATTAGTTTTTGTTTTTCAAATGCTAAATAATGAACAAACCCCACATTCTTTCCCTAGTTTAAAATTTAAACAGGCTAAATGATGGTGGCTAATGCTTCATTCACTATAGACAATGCATTCAAATGCAGAGATAAAACATGTTAATGGTCATTGGTTGTCTGGCATTGGACAGATCACCTGTTAATGATCACATTATGGATGACCTGAGACCATTTTACACCTATTTGACTCTGAGTTTCAACAGAACTACAGAAATAGGTCTATCACACATAACTTGTTATTATTATCCTTTAAAGGTGTTGTAAGGCCTATGTTTTGTTAAAATAGCTCTAGTAATCATTGTTATATTGTTTGTTCAGTAACAGAGATCTTCCCACGTCTCCATACCCAACATAATTATTACTCTTTCATAATGTGACATTTGTTCATAATATAATTGACCAGTAATATGAAGAGAAGAAGGCCCATAGGCTCTACAGTATAAGAACTTATAACACAATATTTATTTCACAGGTTTTTAATTTAAGAACTGCTCACATGTGCTTACCACATATCACTATAAAATACATTAGGCCTATATTAAGTGCTAATGAGAATTGGCCATTTGAGAACATGATCGGAGTAGGAAAGAGAGTGCATACATCTTGCAATGTCAAAGTGCAATGTCAAACATTAAATGTAAAACAATAATAATGTAAATAAAAGGAGACAGAAATGTCTCATCTCCAAGTAGAGAAACATTTGCAGCAGAAATTAATAGCAGCATAATATAGAATCACAGTCTGTTGTGCAGGTGAGAGACAACACTTAGCAGCAGATAATATCACACATGTAAGTGTATACATAACGGATAGCATCTATTAGCAGCACTGCAGCAGCAGTGTGTATAGTATATAGTCATATAGTAACAATCAGTTATATTGCATGTGTTCTTAAAGAATATGCAGTGTAACTACTAAGAGTACAGTGATCACAAATGGTACACACCATGGGTAACACATGATCTCAGTTTCCGTTGAAGTGTTTTAGGTAGCATAGTGTCCTGTCTGGATCAGTGTTGGCCTCGTCAAACATGTACTGTACACCAAATTCAATACTAATAACTGGGAGTACATTACATTTGTATTTGTTGACCCCACAAACACCTTGAGACGGTCATAGGTCAGACAGGGTGATGAAGGGATGGTCCAACACCTGGTCAGGTGTTATCCTCTCCTCTGGATCCAGATGAAGCATTCGTTTCAACAGGTCCATGAAGACGTCACAAGATGTTTCATCAGCTTCGTAACGTAGGGAGGAGAGCACTTCTTCCAGTGAGCAGGTCTCATCCAAGAAGAGGTTTTCATCTGCTGCCTTGAACTCCTGCACTGTGTAATACTCCTCTGGTTCCTGGAAAACACAAAACGATTTGTTTTAGTTATCTGATAATGACGTGGAAAGATAGCCTATACTTTAACATTTCAGAGAAGGCGTTATTACTCCAGTATTAGTTGCAGTCATACCTTAAATCTCCATGTATCGTCGTCCTGAATGAAAAATCTGCAGGTTGTTTTTCCAGCATCCAAGATGGATTGCTCTGGCATACCAAGCGTCAAGAGGATGGATTGAACCTGTAGGAAAAAAACACAGGATATTTCACATATTGAGAATATTTCATTAACAGTGTTAGGCTATAACTATGGATTAAAGAGTACAGTCAGAATGTATGTAGTAATGTGCAGTGCATCAGCACAGTACTCACCAAATCATATTCAGTCTTCCCACCGAAGAGATCACGGAACATCATCCCATTAACCACCATACAGCCCAGTGACCACATGTCAAGTGCCTCTGTGATCGGGAGGCCCAGGAAGAGTTCTGGTGATCTGTGGGTTGTAAAAGAAAAGAATAACATTAGCAACTTTCACGTTTTTTTTTCAAGTTCTCAATTGCACCATTTTAATATTTGCTTGCATTGAGCTTTCAGTGAAGCAGATGATAAGGCAATGATGAATAAAATAAAAGCTCAATAGAACTCACCTATACTCAAGAGGCGGTCTGATCCTCCGTTGCTTGGTCTCAGAGACAGGAACGGCCAGACCAAAGTCAATTACTTTGACTTTGAGGGGTTGTTCTTGTTGGTTCACCAGCATGATGTTGTCTAGTTTGATGTCTGTATGGATCAGGCCTATTCCCTTCAGGGCCTGGAGTGCAATGGCAAGCTGCAAGACAAGAATAAAGAGCATGATCAGACATTCAGAAATTTAACTCAGTATCTTTGTATCAAAAATGTTGCCATCACTTTAAAATGTAATTATCAAAGCCATACCTGCTGTATGATGCATCTTGTCTCCATCATGGACATAGGGACATGTCTCTCGTTCAAGAATTCCAGGAGATTAACATCCAGAGACTCAAACACCATACATCTCAATCCTTTATGCACAAAGCTGTCGTAAAATCTCACTGTTCCACACGTGTCAGGGTCCAGGACTTTCATCATTTGCAACACGGCCATCTAGGAACACAATAAATATTTAGATTAGATAACTTAATGATAAATCAGAGCAAAATATTAAAATCTTCAAGAACAATGCTATTGCTTATTTCTTACCTCACGTGCTGCCAATTCATCGTGATTGTGGCGATTCTTCAATATCTTGATGGCCACCGTGTCACCGGTGAACGTGCTGATGGCTTTGGCCACCGTCCCAAAGCTTCCTTCCCCCATGAAGCTCTGGACCAGGTACTGGCCTCTGTCCAGCAGGTCCATCTCAGACACCATGTAACTCTCTGGACCATCCGAGTGTTGGGATGAGCTGGAGATCACCATGACCAGTGGTGTTGGGGACTGGACGTCAACAGAGTTGAACACGCCACCCAGCTCGACTCTGCCCCACTCTGGATCCGAGCTAAACGAGCAGGACATGATGCCAGGCCCGGTATGTGGCAGGACTTCGACGTTTTTTAACAAGTTGTGCCCAACTAGGCACCACTCTGTCACAGAGCGTTGGGGGGAGGGGGTGGTCAGGACATCGATAAGGACGTCCTCAGAGTTTTTTGTGTCCTGCTCAAATCTGTCCCACTCTGGATCAGAGCTAGTGGGGAAGGACATGATGGTAGTCAGGACGATCGTAGTCAGGACGTCGGCAATTGGGGTGGATTTGCCCACGGAAGGTTTTTGAAAAGGCAACTGCTTCTTCTGAGCACCTACAGAGAGAGAGAGAAGAGAGATAATTTTAGACCCTTGTGAGTGACTTATGGAATATCATACACAAAATAATACTCCCCAAACATGATCAATTAAAGCTGGGAACTATTAAATCTGTGATTGATATGCGCGGCTCAACAAATACATGAGTATGTACTCATGTACTCATGTACATGAGTAATACATTGTATCACTAACACAGTTCATAACAAGGAATTAATCAAGCTACGATGATATTATGTACAAGTTTGACTAGCAGGCTAATAGTTTCACAATGCAAGATAAGATAAGACGAGAAGTGTACTGTGTGGTCATTTATCCTTACCTGTACGTGTCCTTGAAGAGCGCTGGTATGGTTCAAAGCGATTATTTTTCAGACCTCCTACTTTGAGTTTTAATCCTTTGCTCTCCTGTTGTCTCCTGGTCATTAATGTAGTCATGGTGTGTTTGTTGAGTCCTCAATCTTTCTCCTGCTGCTTTCTGTAGATTCAGATGATCTGCTCTGAAGAAAACACTGACCCCACACTATAGCCTATATGCAGTATGCAATCTTTCTCCTGCTGCTTTCTGTAGATTCAGATGATCTGCTCTGAAGAAAACACTGACCCCACACTATAGCCTATATGCAGTCTAGTCAGGGTTCTTAGTGAAGATGCTGCTGCTTCCACCTCTAGATTCAGATGATCTGCTCTGGAGAAAACACTGACTATATATGCAGTCTAGTCAGGGTACTTAGGGCCCTCTCTGACCAATCAGGTAACCCCTTTACCAAGGTGTGAGTTGTTGATGGGGGGGGGGATATAGAACCAGCTCTGGTGAAGAAACAACTGCTTATACTGTGATTTACATCCCAGTGTCTTAATTTATCTTGGAACAATGTTAGGCCTACTTGAATTGATAATGCATGTTACTGGCTGAAATGGTCACAAACACACACACAACTAAAAACAGTTAGGCCGATTTGTTTCCCAATACTCAAACTGCCTCCCACCCCCATGATTGCACAGTCTTTATACATAGTACACAAGCCTTCACATCTTGTCTTTTACAAGTATACTACTGCACAACCTGTACCTTTATATTTATATTTTATTAAGTTGCAATGTAAGTTAAATTAGTTTCAATTAGACTTTAGAAGACAGTGGCTCTATTGTTCTAATTTAATCGCTTATCTATATTTATAGTGAAATTCCATTGTATAATGTGTAGGCCTGTGTGCAGAAACATGTGTCCATAGTGTAAGGCATTATTCAATCATGACCAGGATAAGTCAGGATAAATCAGGATAAGTCATTATCCTTATAATAATCATATCCTATATCCATCATTACATTGTTATTAACAACAGAGACACAGCAACAGCAACAACTGTATTTGTGTAAACCTGGGAAACCTGGACAACTTTAAGTATTTGTTCAGGTCGTGTTGCTCTGAGGGAATGAGGAGCAGTCAGTTGTGTGGAATTAGTTTTTGTTTTTCAAATGCTAAATAATGAACAAACCCCACATTATTTCCCTAGTTTAAAATTTAAACAGGCTAAATGATGGTGGCTAATGCTTCATTCACTATAGACAATGCATTCAACGCAGAGATAAAACATGTTAATGGTCATTGGTTGTCTGGCATTGGACAGATCACCTGTTAATGATCACATTATGGATGACCTGAGACCATTTTACACCTATTTGACTCTGAGTTTCAACAGAACTACAGAAATAGGTCTATCACACATAACTTGTTATTATTATCCTTTAAAGGTGTTGTAAGGCCTATGTTTTGTTAAAATAGCTCTAGTAATCATTGTTATATTGTTTGTTCAGTAACAGAGATCTTCCCACGTCTCCATACCCAACATAATTATTACTCTTTCATAATGTGACATTTGTTCATAATATAATTGACCAGTAATATGAAGAGAAGAAGGCCCATAGGCTCTACAGTATAAGAACTTATAACACAATATTTATTTCACAGGTTTTTAATTTAAGAACTGCTCACATGTGCTTACCACATATCACTATAAAATACATTAGGCCAATATTAAGTGCTAATGAGAATTGGCCATTTGAGAACATGATCGGAGTAGGAAAGAGAGTGCATACATCTTGCAATGTCAAAGTGCAATGTCAAACATTAAATGTAAAACAATAATAATGTAAATAAAAGGAGACAGAAATGTCTCATCTCCAAGTAGAGAAACATTTGCAGCAGAAATTAATAGCAGCATAATATAGAATCACAGTCTGTTGTGCAGGTGAGAGACAACACTTAGCAGCAGATAATATCACACATGTAAGTGTATACATAACGGATAGCATCTATTAGCAGCACTGCAACAGCAGTGTGTATAGTATATAGTCATATAGTAACAGTCAGTTATATTGCATGTGTTCTTAAAGAATATACAGTGTAACTACTAAGAGTACAGTGATCACAAATGGTACACACCATGGGTCACACATGATCTCAGTTTCCGTTGAAGTGTTTTAGATAGCATAGTGTCCTGTCTGGATCAGTGTTGGCCTCGTCAAACATGTACTGTACACCAAATTCAATACTAATAACTGGGAGTACATTACATTTGTATTTGTTGACCCCACAAACACCTTGAGACGGTCATAGGTCAGACAGGGTGATGAAGGGATGGTCCAACACCTGGTCAGGTGTTATCCTCTCCTCTGGATCCAGATGAAGCATTCGTTTCAACAGGTCCATGAAGACGTCACAAGATGTTTCATCAGCTTCGTAACGTAGGGAGGAGAGCACTTCTTCCAGTGAGCAGGTCTCATCCAAGAAGAGGTTTTCATCTGCTGCCTTGAACTCCTGCACTGTGTAATACTCCTCTGGTTCCTGGAAAACACAAAACGATTTTTTTTAGTTATCTGATAATGACGTGGAAAGATAGCCTATACTTTAACATTTCAGAGAAGGCGTTATTACTCCAGTATTAGTTGCAGTCATACCTTACATCTCCATGTATCGTCGTCCTGAATGAAAAATCTGCAGGTTGTTTTTCCAGCATCCAAGATGGATTGCTCTGGCATACCAAGCGTCAAGAGGATGGATTGAACCTGTAGGAAAAAAACACAGGATATTTCACATATTGAGAATATTTCATTAACAGTGTTAGGCTATAACTATGGATTAAAGAGTACAGTCAGAATGTATGTAGTAATGTGCAGTGCATCAGCACAGTACTCACCAAATCATATTCAGTCTTCCCGCCGAAGAGATCACGGAACATCATCCCATTAACCACCATACAGCCCAGTGACCACATGTCAAGTGCCTCTGTGATCGGGAGGCCCAGGAAGAGTTCTGGTGATCTGTGGGTTGTAAAAGAAAAGGATAACGTTAGCAACTTTCACGTTTTTTTTTCAAGTTCTCAATTGCACCATTTTAATATTTGCTTGCATTGAGCTTTCAGTGAAGCAGATGATAAGGCAATGATGAATAAAATAAAAGCTCAATAGAACTCACCTATACTCAAGAGGCGGTCTGATCCTCCGTTGCTTGGTCTCAGAGACAGGAACGGCCAGACCAAAGTCAATGACTTTGACTTTGAGGGGTTGTTCTTGTTGGTTCACCAGCATGATGTTGTCTAGTTTGATGTCTGTATGGATCAGGCCTATTCCCTTCAGGGCCTGGAGTGCAATGGCAAGCTGCAAGACAAGAATAAAGAGCATGATCAGACATTCAGAAATTTAACTCAGTATCTTTGTATCAAAAATGTTGCCATCACTTTAAAATGTAATTATCAAAGCCATACCTGCTGTATGATGCATCTTGTCTCCATCATGGACATAGGGACATGTCTCTCGTTCAAGAATTCCAGGAGATTAACATCCAGAGACTCAAACACCATACATCTCAATCCTTTATGCACAAAGCTGTCGTAAAATCTCACTGTTCCACACGTGTCAGGGTCCAGGACTTTCATCATTTGCAACACGGCCATCTAGGAACACAAGAAATATTTAGATTAGATAACTTAATGATAAATCAGAGCAAAATATTAAAATCTTCAAGAACAATGCTATTGCTTATTTCTTACCTCACGTGCTGCCAATTCATCGTGATTGTGGCGATTCTTCAATATCTTGATGGCCACTGTGTCACCGGTGAACGTGCTGATGGCTTTGGCCACCGTCCCAAAGCTTCCTTCCCCCATGAAGCTCTGGACCAGGTACTGGCCTCTGTCCAGCAGGTCCATCTCAGACACCATGTAACTCTCTGGACCATCCGAGTGTTGGGATGAGCTGGAGATCACCATGACCAGTGGTGTTGGGGACTGGACGTCAACGGAGTTGAACACGCCACCCAGCTCGACTCTGCCCCACTCTGGATCCGAGCTAAACGAGCAGGACATGATGCCAGGCCCGGTCTGTGGCAGGACTTCGACGTTTTTTAACAAGTTGTGCCCAACTAGGCACCACTCTGTCACACAGCGTTGGGGGGAGGGGGTGGTCAGGACATCGATAAGGACGTCCTCAGAGTTTTTTGTGTCCTGCTCAAATCTGTCCCACTCTGGATCAGAGCTAGTGGGGAAGGACATGATGGTAGTCAGGACGATCGTAGTCAGGACGTCGGCCATTGGGGTGGATTTGCCCACGGAAGGTTTTTGAAAAGGCAACTGCTTCTTCTGAGCACCTACAGAGAGAGAGAGAAGAGAGATAATTTTAGACCCTTGTGAGTGACTCATGGAATATCATACACAAAATAATACTCCCCAAACATGATCAATTAAAGCTGGGAACTATTAAATCTGTGATTGATATGCGCGGCTCAACAAATACATGAGTATGTACTCATGTACTCATGTACATGAGTAATACATTGTATCACTAACACAGTTCATAACAAGGAATTAATCAAGCTATGATGATATTATGTACAAGTTTGACTAGCAGGCTAATAGTTTCACAATGCAAGATAAGATAAGACGAGAAGTGTACTGTGTGGTCATTTATCCTTACCTGTACGTGTCGTTGAAGAGCGCTGGTATGGTTCAAAGCGATGATTTTTCAGACCTCCTACTTTAATTTTTTTTTTTTTTTGCGGCTTACGCCTTTTATTGATTTTTTTTGAAGGGACAGACAGTAGGCTGACAGGAAACGGGAGAGAGATGGGGGGATGACATGCAGTAAAGGCCGTGTCGGGCTCGGGAGTCGAACCCGCGGCACACTGCGACTGGATTACCAGTCAGGTGCCCAGACCGTTACGCCACGGCCTGGGCCTTTGAGTTTTAATCCTTTGCTCTCCTGTTGTCTCCTGGTCATTAATGTAGTCATGGTGTGTTTGTTGAGTCCTCAATCTTTCTCCTGCTGCTTTCTGTAGATTCAGATGATCTGCTCTGAAGAAAACACTGACCCCACACTATAGCCTATATGCAGTATGCAATCTTTCTCCTGCTGCTTTCTGTAGATTCAGATGATCTGCTCTGAAGAAAACACTGACCCCACACTATAGCCTATATGCAGTCTAGTCAGGGTTCTTAGTGAAGATGCTGCTGCTTCCACCTATAGATTCAGATGATCTGCTCTGGAGAAAACACTGACTATATATGCAGTCTAGTCAGGGTACTTAGGGCCCTCTCTGACCAATCAGGTAACCCCTTTACCAAGGTGTGAGTTGTTGATGGGGGGGGGGGATATAGAACCAGCTCTGGTGAAGAAACAACTGCTTATACTGTGATTTACATCCCAGTGTCTTAATTTATCTTGGAACAATGTTAGGCCTACTTGAATTGATAATGCATGTTACTGGCTGAAATGGTCACAAACACACACACAACTAAAAACAGTTAGGCCGATTTGTTTCCCAATACTCAAACTGCCTCCCACCCCCATGATTGCACAGTCTTTATACATAGTACACAAGCCTTCACATCTTGTCTTTTACAAGTATACTACTGCACAACCTGTACCTTTATATTTATATTTTATTAAGTTGCAATGTAAGTTCAATTAGTTTCAATTAGACTTTAGAAGACAGTGGCTCTATTGTTCTAATTTAATCGCTTATCTATATTTATAGTGAAATTCCATTGTATAATGTGTAGGCCTGTGTGCAGAAACATGTGTCCATAGTGTAAGGCATTATTCAATCATGACCAGGATAAGTCAGGATAAATCAGGATAAGTCATTATCCTTATAATAATCATATCCTATATCCATCATTACATTGTTATTAACAACAGAGACACAGCAACAGCAACAACTGTATTTGTGTAAACCTGGGAAACCTGGACAACTTTAAGTATTTGTTCAGGTCGTGTTGCTCTGAGGGAATGAGGAGCAGTCAGTTGTGTGGAATTAGTTTTTGTTTTTCAAATGCTAAATAATGAACAAACCCCACATTATTTCCCTAGTTTAAAATTTAAACAGGCTAAATGATGGTGGCTAATGCTTCATTCACTATAGACAATGCATTCAAATGCAGAGATAAAACATGTTAATGGTCATTGGTTGTCTGGCATTGGACAGATCACCTGTTAATGATCACATTATGGATGACCTGAGACCATTTTACACCTATTTGACTCTGAGTTTCAACAGAACTACAGAAATAGGTCTATCACACATAACTTGTTATTATTATCCTTTAAAGGTGTTGTAAGGCCTATGTTTTGTTAAAATAGCTCCAGTAATCATTGTTATATTGTTTGTTCAGTAACAGAGATCTTCCCACGTCTCCATACCCAACATAATTATTACTCTTTCATAATGTGACATTTGTTCATAATATAATTGACCAGTAATATGAAGAGAAGAAGGCCCATAGGCTCTACAGTATAAGAACTTATAACACAATATTTATTTCACAGGTTTTTAATTTAAGAACTGCTCACATGTGCTTACCACATATCACTATACAATACATTAGGCCTATATTAAGTGCTAATGAGAATTGGCCATTTGAGAACATGATCGGAGTAGGAAAGAGAGTGCATACATCTTGCAATGTCAAAGTGCAATGTCAAACATTAAATGTAAAACAATAATAATGTAAATAAAAGGAGACAGAAATGTCTCATCTCCAAGTAGAGAAACATTTGCAGCAGAAATTAATAGCAGCATAATATAGAATCACAGTCTGTTGTGCAGGTGAGAGACAACACTTAGCAGCAGATAATATCACACATATTACACATATCACACATATATACATAACGGATAGCATCTATTAGCAGCACTGCAGCAGCAGTGTGTATAGTATATAGTCATATAGTAACAGTCAGTTATATTGCATGTGTTCTTAAATAATATACAGTGTAACTACTAAGAGTACAGTGATCACAAATGGTACACACCATGGGTCACACATGATCTTTCCGTTGAAGTGTTTTAGATAGCATAGTGTCCTGTCTGGATCAGTGTTGGCCTCGTCAAACATGTACTGTACACCAAATTCAATACTAATAACTGGGAGTACAATACATTTGTATTTGTTGACCCCACAAACACCTTGAGACGGTCATAGGTCAGACAGGGTGATGAAGGGATGGTCCAACACCTGGTCAGGTGTTATCCTCTCCTCTGGATCCAGATGAAGCATTCGTTTCAACAGGTCCATGAAGACGTCACAAGATGTTTCATCAGCTTCGTAACGTAGGGAGGAGAGCACTTCTTCCAGTGAGCAGGTCTCATCCAAGAAGAGGTTTTCATCTGCTGCCTTGAACTCCTGCACTGTGTAATACTCCTCTGGTTCCTGGAAAACACAAAACGATTTTTTTTAGTTATCTGATAATGACGTGGAAAGATAGCCTATACTTTAACATTTCAGAGAAGGCGTTATTACTCCAGTATTAGTTGCAGTCATACCTTAAATCTCCATGTATCGTCGTCCTGAATGAAAAATCTGCAGGTTGTTTTTCCAGCATCCAAGATGGATTGCTCTGGCATACCAAGCGTCAAGAGGATGTATTGAACCTGTAGGAAAAAAACACAGGATATTTCACATATTGAGAATATTTCATTAACAGTGTTAGGCTATAACTATGGATTAAAGAGTACAGTCAGAATGTATGTAGTAATGTGCAGTGCATCAGCACAGTACTCACCAAATCATATTCAGTCTTCCCGCCGAAGAGATCACGGAACATCATCCCATTAACCACCATACAGCCCAGTGACCACATGTCAAGTGCCTCTGTGATCGGGAGGCCCAGGAAGAGTTCTGGTGATCTGTGGGTTGTAAAAGAAAAGGACAACGTTAGCAACTTTCACGTTTTTTTTTCAAGTTCTCAATTGCACCATTTTAATATTTGCTTGCATTGAGCTTTCAGTGAAGCAGATGATAAGGCAATGATGAATAAAATAAAAGCTCAATAGAACTCACCTATACTCAAGAGGCGGTCTGATCCTCCGTTGCTTGGTCTCAGAGACAGGAACGGCCAGACCAAAGTCAATGACTTTGACTTTGAGGGGTTGTTCTTGTTGGTTCACCAGCATGATGTTGTCTAGTTTGATGTCTGTATGGATCAGGCCTATTCCCTTCAGGGCCTGGAGTGCAATGGCAAGCTGCAAGACAAGAATAAAGAGCATGATCAGACATTCAGAAATTTAACTCAGTATCTTTGTATCAAAAATGTTGCCATCACTTTAAAATGTAATTATCAAAGCCATACCTGCTGTATGATGCATCTTGTCTCCATCATGGACATAGGGACATGTCTCTCGTTCAAGAATTCCAGGAGATTAACATCCAGAGACTCAAACACCATACATCTCAATCCTTTATGCACAAAGCTGTCGTAAAATCTCACTGTTCCACACGTGTCAGGGTCCAGGACTTTCATCATTTGCAACACGGCCATCTAGGAACACAAGAAATATTTAGATTAGATAACTTAATGATAAATCAGAGCAAAATATTAAAATCTTCAAGAACAATGCTATTGCTTATTTCTTACCTCACGTGCTGCCAATTCATCGTGATTGTGGCGATTCTTCAATATCTTGATGGCCACTGTGTCACCGGTGAACGTGCTGATGGCTTTGGCCACCGTCCCAAAGCTTCCTTCCCCCATGAAGCTCTGGACCAGGTACTGGCCTCTGTCCAGCAGGTCCATCTCAGACACCATGTAACTCTCTGGACCATCCGAGTGTTGGGATGAGCTGGAGATCACCATGACCAGTGGTGTTGGGGACTGGACGTCAACGGAGTTGAACACGCCACCCAGCTCGACTCTGCCCCACTCTGGATCCGAGCTAAACGAGCAGGACATGATGCCAGGCCCGGTCTGTGGCAGGACTTCGACGTTTTTTAACAAGTTGTGCCCAACTAGGCACCACTCTGTCACAGAGCGTTGGGGGGAGGGGGTGGTCAGGACATCGATAAGGACGTCCTCAGAGTTTTTTGTGTCCTGCTCAAATCTGTCCCACTCTGGATCAGAGCTAGTGGGGAAGGACATGATGGTAGTCAGGACGATCGTAGTCAGGACGTCGGCCATTGGGGTGGATTTGCCCACGGAAGGTTTTTGAAAAGGCAACTGCTTCTTCTGAGCACCTACAGAGAGAGAGAGAAGAGAGATAATTTTAGACCCTTGTGAGTGACTCATGGAATATCATACACAAAATAATACTCCCCAAACATGATCAATTAAAGCTGGGAACTATTAAATATGTGATTGATATGCTCGGCTCAACAAATACATGAGTATGCACTCATGTACATTTTAGACACCCCTCATGTACTCATGTACATGAGTAATACATTGTATCACTAACACAGTTCATAACAAGGAATTAATCAAGCTACGATGATATTATGTACAAGTTTGACTAGCAGGCTAATAGTTTCACAATTCAAGATAAGATAAGACGAGAAGTGTACTGTGTGGTCATTTATCCTTACCTGTACGTGTCCTTGAAGAGCGCTGGTATGGTTCAAAGCGATGATTTTTCAGACCTCCTACTTTGAGTTTTAATCCTTTGCTCTCCTGTTGTCTCCTGGTCATTAATGTAGTCATGGTGTGTTTGTTGAGTCCTCAATCTTTCTCCTGCTGCTTTCTGTAGATTCAGATGATCTGCTCTGAAGAAAACACTGACCCCACACTATAGCCTATATGCAGTATGCAATCTTTCTCCTGCTGCTTTCTGTAGATTGAGATGATCTGCTCTGAAGAAAACACTGACCCCACACTATAGCCTATATGCAGTCTAGTCAGGGTTCTTAGTGAAGATGCTGCTGCTTCCACCTCTAGATTCAGATGATCTGCTCTGGAGAAAACACTGACTATATATGCAGTCTAGTCAGGGTACTTAGGGCCCTCTCTGACCAATCAGGTAACCCCTTTACCAAGGTGTGAGTTGTTGATGGGGGGGGGGGGGATATAGAACCAGCTCTGGTGAAGAAACAACTGCTTATACTGTGATTTACATCCCAGTGTCTTAATTTATCAATTCAATACTTGAATTGATAATGCGTGTAACTGGCTGAAATGGTCACAAACACACACACAACTAAAAACAGTTAGGCCGATTTGTTTCCCAATACTCAAACTGCCTCCCACCCCCATGATTGCAGTCTTTATACATAGTACACAAGCCTTCACATCTTGTCTTTTACAAGTATACTAGTGCACACCCTGTACCTTTATATTTATATTTTATTAAGTTGCAATGTAAGTTCAATTAGTTTCAATTAGACTTTAGAAGACAGTGGCTCTATTGTTCTAATTTAATAGCTTATCTATATTTACAGTGAAATTCCATTGTATAATGTGTAGGCCTGTGTGCAGAAACATGTGTCCGTAGTGTAAGGCATTATTCAATCATGACCAGGATAAGTCAGGATAAATCAGGATAAGTCATTATCCTTATAATAATCATATCCTATATCCATCATTACATTGTTATTAACAACAGAGACACAGCAACAGCAACAACTTTATTTGTGTAAACCTGGGAAACCTGGACAACTTTAAGTATTTGTTCAGGTTGTGTTGCTCTGAGGGAATGAGGAGCAGTCAGTTGTGTGGAATTAGTTTTTGTTTTTCAAATGCTAAATAATGAACAAACCCCACATTCTTTCCCTAGTTTAAATTTTAAACAGGCTAAATGATGGTGGCTAATGCTTCATTCACTATAGACAATGCATTCAAATGCAGAGATAAAACATGTTAATGGTCATTGGTTGTCTGGCATTGGACAGATCACCTGTTAATGATCACATTATGGATGACCTGAGACCATTTTACACCTATTTGACTCTGAGTTTCAACAGAACTACAGAAATAGGTCTATCACACATAACTTGTTATTATTATCCTTTAAAGGTGTTGTAAGGCCTATGTTTTGTTAAAATAGCTCTAGTAATCATTGTTATATTGTTTGTTCAGTAACAGAGATCTTCCCACGTCTCCATACCCAACATAATTATTACTCTTTCATAATGTGACATTTGTTCATAATATAATTGACCAGTAATATGAAGAGAAGAAGGCCCATAGGCTCTACAGTATAAGAACTTATAACACAATATTTATTTCACAGGTTTTTAATTTAAGAACTGCTCACATGTGCTTACCACATATCACTATAAAATACATTAGGCCTATATTAAGTGCTAATGAGAATTGGCCATTTGAGAACATGATCGGAGTAGGAAAGAGAGTGCATACATCTTGCAATGTCAAACATTAAATGTAAAACAATAATAATGTAAATAAAAGGAGACAGAAATGTCTCATCTCCAAGTAGAGAAACATTTGCAGCAGAAATTAATAGCAGCATAATATAGAATCACAGTCTGTTGTGCAGGTGAGAGACAACACTTAGCAGCAGATAATATCACACATGTAAGTGTATACATAACGGATAGCATCTATTAGCAGCACTGCAGCAGCAGTGTGTATAGTATATAGTCATATAGTAACAGTCAGTTATATTGCATGTGTTCTTAAAGAATATACAGTGTAACTACTAAGAGTACAGTGATCACAAATGGTACACACCATGGGTCACACATGATCTCAGTTTCTGTTGAAGTGTTTTAGGTAGCATAGTGTCCTGTCTGGATCAGTGTTGGCCTCGTCAAACATGTACTGTACACCAAATTCAATACTAATAACTGGGAGTACATTACATTTGTATTTGTTGACCCCACAAACACCTTGAGACGGTCATAGGTCAGACAGGGTGATGAAGGGATGGTCCAACACCTGGTCAGGTGTTATCCTCTCCTCTGGATCCAGATGAAGCATTCGTTTCAACAGGTCCATGAAGACGTCACAAGATGTTTCATCAGCTTCGTAACGTAGGGAGGAGAGCACTTCTTCCAGTGAGCAGGTCTCATCCAAGAAGAGGTTTTCATCTGCTGCCTTGAACTCCTGCACTGTGTAATACTCCTCTGGTTCCTGGAAAACACAAAACGATTTGTTTTAGTTATCTGATAATGACGTGGAAAGATAGCCTATACTTTAACATTTCAGAGAAGGCGTTATTACTCCAGTATTAGTTGCAGTCATACCTTAAATCTCCATGTATCGTCGTCCTGAATGAAAAATCTGCAGGTTGTTTTTCCAGCATCCAAGATGGATTGCTCTGGCATACCAAGCGTCAAGAGGATGGATTGAACCTGTAGGAGAAAAACACAGGATATTTCACATATTGAGAATATTTCATTAACAGTGTTAGGCTATAACTATGGATTAAAGAGTACAGTCAGAATGTATGTAGTAATGTGCAGTGCATCAGCACAGTACTCACCAAATCATATTCAGTCTTCCCGCCGAAGAGATCACGGAACATCATCCCATTAACCACCATACAGCCCAGTGACCACATGTCAAGTGCCTCTGTGATCGGGAGGCCCAGGAAGAGTTCTGGTGATCTGTGGGTTGTAAAAGAAAAGGATAACATTAGCAACTTTCACGTTTTTTTTTCAAGTTCTCAATTGCACCATTTTAATATTTGCTTGCATTGAGCTTTCAGTGAAGCAGATGATAAGGCAATGATGAATAAAATAAAAGCTCAATAGAACTCACCTATACTCAAGAGGCGGTCTGATCCTCCGTTGCTTGGTCTCAGAGACAGGAACGGCCAGACCAAAGTCAATTACTTTGACTTTGAGGGGTTGTTCTTGTTGGTTCACCAGCATGATGTTGTCCAGTTTGATGTCTGTATGGATCAGGCCTATTCCCTTCAGGGCCTGGAGTGCAATGGCAAGCTGCAAGACAAGAATAAAGAGCATGATCAGACATTCAGAAATTTAACTCAGTATCTTTGTATCAAAAATGTTGCCATCACTTTAAAATGTAATTATCAAAGCCATACCTGCTGTATGATGCATCTTGTCTCCATCATGGACATAGGGACATGTCTCTCGTTCAAGAATTCCAGGAGATTAACATCCAGAGACTCAAACACCATACATCTCAATCCTTTATGCACAAAGCTGTCGTAAAATCTCACTGTTCCACACGTATCAGGGTCCAGGACTTTCATCATTTGCAACACGGCCATCTAGGAACACAAGAAATATTTAGATTAGATAACTTAATGATAAATCAGAGCAAAATATTAAAATCTTCAAGAACAATGCTATTGCTTATTTCTTACCTCACGTGCTGCCAATTCATCGTGATTGTGGCGATTCTTCAATATCTTGATGGCCACCGTGTCACCGGTGAACGTGCTGATGGCTTTGGCCACCGTCCCAAAGCTTCCTTCCCCCATGAAGCTCTGGACCAGGTACTGGCCTCTGTCCAGCAGGTCCATCTCAGACACCATGTAACTCTCTGGACCATCCGAGTGTTGGGATGAGCTGGAGATCACCATGACCAGTGGTGTTGGGGACTGGACGTCAACGGAGTTGAACACGCCACCCAGCTCGACTCTGCCCCACTCTGGATCCGAGCTAAACGAGCAGGACATGATGCCAGGCCCGGTCTGTGGCAGGACTTCAACGTTTTTTAACAAGTTGTGCCCAACTAGGCACCACTCTGTCACAGAGCGTTGGGGGGAGGGGGTGGTCAGGACATCGATAAGGACGTCCTCAGAGTTTTTTGTGTCCTGCTCAAATCTGTCCCACTCTGGATCAGAGCTAGTGGGGAAGGACATGATGGTAGTCAGGACGATCGTAGTCAGGACGTCGGCCATTGGGGTGGATTTGCCCACGGAAGGTTTTTGAAAAGGCAACTGCTTCTTCTGAGCACCTACAGAGAGAGAGAGAAGAGAGATAATTTTAGACCCTTGTGAGTGACTCATGGAATATCATACACAAAATAATACTCCCCAAACATGATCAATTAAAGCTGGGAACTATTAAATCTGTGATTGATATGCTCGGCTCAACAAATACATGAGTATGTACTCATGTACATGAGTAATACATTGTATCACTAACACAGTTCATAACAAGGAATTAATCAAGCTACGATGATATTATGTACAAGTTTGACTAGCAGGCTAATAGTTTCACAATTCAAGATAAGATAAGACGAGAAGTGTACTGTGTGGTCATTTATCCTTACCTGTACGTGTCCTTGAAGAGCGCTGGTATGGTTCAAAGCGATGATTTTTCAGACCTCCTACTTTGAGTTTTAATCCTTTGCTCTCCTGTTGTCTCCTGGTCATTAATGTAGTCATGGTGTGTTTGTTGAGTCCTCAATCTTTCTCCTGCTGCTTTCTGTAGATTCAGATGATCTGCTCTGAAGAAAACACTGACCCCACACTATAGCCTATATGCAGTATGCAATCTTTCTCCTGCTGCTTTCTGTAGATTCAGATGATCTGCTCTGAAGAAAACACTGACCCCACACTATAGCCTATATGCAGTCTAGTCAGGGTTCTTAGTGAAGATGCTGCTGCTTCCACCTCTAGATTCAGAATGATCTGCTCTGGAGAAAACACTGACTATATATGCAGTCTAGTCAGGGTACTTAGGGCCCTCTCTGACCAATCAGGTAACCCCTTTACCAAGGTGTGAGTTGTTGATGGGGGGGGGGGGGGGTATAGAACCAGCTCTGGTGAAGAAACAAATGAGCATTTGCGCCTGTCGTAGACATGCGCAGAGCAAGTTCAGTCAGGGAACCTCAGTCAGCGCGCCGGCCGTTAATTGGGCCACCGCAGCATCAAGCTCTCATCCACATGATTCACTCAGCCAATCACACGCTCACCCAAACTCTCATACCGGCTACTTGAACCAGAGGTTTGCAGTCCTCTGCCTTCTTGCTTGCTTACACTGCTGTTGTATCAACGTGCTGTTGTCATACAACCTGCGCTCAACTCTGCTTGCTTTAGCCTACTGCCGTTGTATCAGCGTGCTGCTGTCATACAACCCGCGCTCATTCTGCTTGCTTACTGCTGTTGTATCAGCGTGCTGCTGTCATACATCCTGCGCTCAATTCTGCTGCTGCTGCCTTTTTGTATACTGCGTGCTGCTGTATACAAAGTGCTCAATTCTACTACTGCTGCTAATGTCACCAGTTCGCCACTGCTGTGGCGTCTGGGCGATTAGGCTATGCACTAAACGTTGCTTTCATACAATTCTGGTAAGTCAGTGAGTTTAATTGGTTGGAAGAACGTGCACTGCTTTTGTTCACCGACGGAAATAAGTTGAAGCTGCTGCTTAAATGTTCTCTTCTGTTGCTTTTATCGTTGTGCCTCGATCACACCGAGATCGCGTTAGCCAATGCATTTCACGTCGGGTCCTGTCCTGCTCACAACACTAGTCAAGGAAGCATCTTACCTGCCGTCTGCTCTGCTTTCCGCCGTTCTTCACATGTAAATCCAGGCAAAGTTTATAATCAGTCTTATGACGGTGGTCACGCTTGGTGCGCATTCTTGTCTCGGCTGCTTCTAGTCAATATGTGGACGTAATATAGATTCAAGGCAACGGGATTAAAAGCATACATTCGTCCACAGTATAGAGTAGGAGAGTGGCGACACGCTTTGTATAGTTCCAACATTGTTCCTTTGGCTGGAAGTTGGAACTATCCCTTGAGAGAGAACGAGCACTTCCGCATTCCATTGTTGCCAAGTGAGTCAACACTAATGTCGCCACTATTACTAGATTACTCGGGAGTATGTCCGCATCGCGTCTGTCAGGCATGTTGCCACGTCTGCACATTATAACAGTCAACGTTGTTTAAACCCGCGGTTCATTTGAGGCACCCTCAATTTTATATGATGATAAACCTATTTGACGTTGTTGGATTGTTTTCATAATGATTCAAGATAGTTTGTGGCTTGTTTTCGTTGACCCAGCTGCTTGTCTCCTCCATATTGAAGGGTCTGCCGTCCACTAGGGGCAGTATATCTTTAGCTTTCCTGTTCTGTAGAGTGTAGAAGAGAGCCGTCTTGTTTGTTGTCAGTTTCATGTTCACATTCAGAGATGCATGTTGTGTTGTTTGGAGGTTCTTCACCTAATACTTGTAAGTTTGTTTGTGTTATGCATATATATGGAACTAGGATATAGTTTTGCCTCTTTCTTTTATTTACATTATGTGAGTAAATGTTTGCTTGTACATTTTCTTATGTTAATTAGCCTGCTTATTTTAGTTAATGTTTTTCTATTATTGTTTGTTTGTACTGCAGTGTATTGTTCTTCACATATGGCAACACAAGTTCTCTGATCAGAATGAAACGTCCAATGCAGCATCAGTTAGAAGTAAATGTAGTTGACCAGAGCAACTGAGAGAGCAGTGAGGTTGCTCTTGGTTGCATAGGCCCACATGGCACCTGGGTCCCAAGGAATATGTCAGTGTGAATTGTACCGTATCATGCACCTAGTGTTGGGCAGAGCCATGCTGGATATTATTATTTTCATTTTGGCTGGAGGAATCAATATCATGCCATTGATTCATGCTAACTACCTATAAACTAATTGATCCTGCTGTTCAAATAAATGATTTACCTGGCTATAAGGTGGATGCTTGCACATTCAGGGATCTCAATTATTTTTAGTAGGCCTATTATGAGGTATTTAGGATGCTAATTGATAGTGGGTGCCCCCCCGCCCCACTGGCCCCAGTGCGGGAGCGCACTCGTCCATTTGTTTGCATTGCACAGTGCGCTATTTCCGAACGCGCCCATTGTGTCAGTGGGCGCTTCAGGCCTCAAGCACCCACGACTCGATGCCTATGCTTGGAGAAATAGGCGGCATGGGTTGCAGCAGAGCCATCTAATAGAAGAGTTACGATGAGCGGGCAGAAACCGAGCACTGTTCATGCAGCCTGAAAGGCGGACAAATGGAGTTTCGAATACATTGTTTTCAACGACGGCAGTGCAAATAAGAAGCCATTTAGGCATGTGTGCAACATGACATGTTTTAAAAGTATTATTCAGGACGACTAAAGTCTCTGTAATGTGTTTGTCATACGATTACTACAAACAATCTAAAATAAGGGATTTAAGAATACTAAAGCTGGGCTGTTGCTTCTGTACCCTTCTACCCATTTGTAGAAGAAGAGCCACGCCATTGAACTGGCCCCATGAAGTGAACTGAGTTTCGTAACTCCGTCTTACTCTATGGGTCTGTTTTACAGGTAAGTACTTATGGTGCGCCAGGGAAGTGTTTAACATTAAATTAAACGCACAGTCTGTCTTTAAAGACAGGAATTGGCTCATTGCTAACATTTCTGCTATGCTTAGCCCAGGAACAGAGGCGTGGTGTTTTTCCTATGCTCAGCCAGGAAAAGAGGTATGGGCCGGCGTTACCACGCTGCTAACACTGCTGCTAAATGATTGATTTGAATTCTATCAGTGTTACGGCTTAGATGATACTACACCGTGACTGAAGCTAATTTGCCTTAAAGTCAACTTTAGCTATATCCATGTCATTTTAAAGCGATTCATAGCTGTTCTCATGCTGCTTCTGTCTCCATTTCCTGAGCGACAGCCCTTTATACTGATGAGATGAACCTTGGATGCTGGGAAGGTCCTCCCCATGGGTTGCTGCATACAGTCTTCATCGCAGCTGCAGCCATTATCGGATACGCTCACATTGGTGGTATACGTGGATCTGCTGCTACTGAAACCATGAGGCAGGTCATCAGTTAATCAATCCGCATCTTCACCTAGGCTGCTTTTGTTCTATTAATTCTATATTCACATGCAGTCGCTCAGCCACCTAAGTAGTGTTTTGGTTGAAACATCTGTATCCTTGATATGTTGACATGGACGCAGCTCCTTCTACGGTCTTGGGGGAAGAGTATGAAGGGAGATGGGTTGCAGATAAATGGCTGAATTTAATACTTGCCGGCAGATGCAAGTCTTCCGTGTTATTTGAGCTACCTTATAAGCAGCGGTAGCATGCTTTTGGTCGGATAAAAACCTGGAATGGGAAACGGATCAGTCATAATGAAGGAATCAGCATCACCCATCAATAAGGACCATCGCTCAGTGGTATAACTTGGACCTGTGTTATGGATTATTTCATTCTAAGAGCTGTTCTAATTCCAGGTTTGTCAACATAGAGATGCTTGTCCTGTTTAATTTCATGTTCTAGCTCAGAGGCCATGCTGATGGTTTCGAAGCTGCCTGGTAACCTTAAATCAAACCATGGTAAATTATTCCTGCCTTCTCTTAATGCAGCTGCAAGCTCATGAGGTTACAGTATGTTGCAGGGTCCTATTCATCTTTCCAAGTTGCTTTCTGTGTATCCTATCATAGTAGTGCTTTTAGTTAATTGTTTTAAATCTCAAAGGCATTATAACTGGCGTTCAGCTTTACTCCAGATCTTCAGTGAGTTATCTACTGGCATTCTATAATATATATATATATATATTATTTTTTATACCTTCTATGTGGTGAATCCTATGCATGATATTTCCACTTCTGACTTTGCTTGGATGCCCACCATTAAATCACTCAAAACAACTAATTTCATTAAGGTATATCTGTGACAGCAACTAACACTGGTCTTTGTCCTTTCTCTTCCATGCCTCGTTTTCTGCCATGATGTCCATCCGCAATGTCATGAGCCCCTATTCATGATGGATTCCGGGAAGCCATGGCCGGTCCTGCAAAAGCTGCTTCTTCCGTGTCAAGGCTGTGGGCTGCCTCCTAATCGCTACACGTCACACTCTTTAGGATCGGCAGCAGCACCAAATGCTACAAGCTTTGGGCTGGTGGTCTTCTGCAGCTGATGAAAGCTATGCTCTGCTAAACTCGGATGCTTTTTTCAGGCTCAGACTAATGAGCTCTGAATTATGTTGGTTACGTTGCTGCTGCTACATATTTTCATTATTTTGCTCCTTATGCTGCAGGATATTATTAATACTCTTAACTGTTTTTCTGCATGATCTTTCTGTTTCTTAGGCCGGTGGTCTCTGCTGCTTACGAAAGCTATGTTAGACTAGTCTTGAAGATATTTTACAGGCTCAAATACTAACTAGTCGTGATTAGTGTGTAATTTGCTACTGTTTTTTCTTACTTACTACATAAGTACAATTCATTCTTAAAACTGTATTTTGCGTATAACTGTTGCAGAACTTGCCGCATTGCAGCGTTGCCGCATCATGATCATGCATGCGATCATGTTGCAAGCTAAAATTTGAAGCTCCAGGTGGTAGACTACTGGGTACTGATTTCAGATATTAATGATAATGATAGAATGTCCCTTTCGGTGATCCTGGTTGGGTTGGGTTATTTGTGCAGTGGGTCATGTTGGTTTTGCAGCGCGCAGCGAACCAGGACACCGTTTAGGACTCCTGAATTTCAGGGATCAACAGGCGCTGTACTGTTGAACACATTGACCTAGTCATCACATAATGCTAGAACAGGCGCTGTACTGTCGAACAGGCGCTGTACTGTCCAACACATTGACTAGTCATCACATAATGCTAGCATGACCTATGTCTGATCCATGTCCTATGACCCTTGTCGCTGCGCGGAATGGATATCGGTATGGTCTTCCTGTTACAGGAAACAACAGGTGCTCTGTTGTACACATGTATAGCTTAGGGTTGGTGATCTGCTTTTTGGGGGTTTCGGATGTTTTGCGCTGTTGGGGGATTCAGAGTCCCTATGGTTGGGACTGATGCGCTTGACCTGAGTACCTAAAAGCAGATCCAATACATCGCCAAACCATAATAAATATATTGCATTGATTATCTTATATTCAATAAATATATATTACATCCTCCTTGAGTTGTCTGACTGAAATGAGCATTTGCGCCTGTCGTAGACATGCGCAGAGCAAGTTCAGTCAGGGAACCTCAGTCAGCGCGCCGGCCGTTAATTGGGCCACCGCAGCATCAAGCTCTCATCCACATGATTCACTCAGCCAATCACACGCTCACCCAAACTCTCATACCGGCTACTTGAACCAGAGGTTTGCAGTCCTCTGCCTTCTTGCTTGCTTACACTGCTGTTGTATCAACGTGCTGTTGTCATACAACCTGCGCTCAACTCTGCTTGCTTTAGCCTACTGCCGTTGTATCAGCGTGCTGCTGTCATACAACCCGCGCTCATTCTGCTTGCTTACTGCTGTTGTATCAGCGTGCTGCTGTCATACATCCTGCGCTCAATTCTGCTGCTGCTGCCTTTTTGTATACTGCGTGCTGCTGTATACAAAGTGCTCACCCACCTCCACCCCAGCTACCACCTGTCGTTTTGGATCTACTGTTTAGGTACGGGGGATTCAGAGTCCCTATGGTTGGGACTGATGCGCTTGACCTGAGTACCTAAAAGCAGATCCAATACATCGCCAAACCATAATAAATATATTGCATTGATTATCTTATATTCAATAAATATATATTACATCCTCCTTGAGTTGTCTGACTGAACTGCTTATACTGTGATTTACATCCCAGTGTCTTAATTTATCTTGGAACAATGTTAGGCCTACTTGAATTGATAATGCATGTTACTGGCTGAAATGGTCACAAACACACACACAACTAAAAACAGTTAGGCCGATTTGTTTCCCAATACTCAAACTGCCTCCCACCCCCATGATTGCACAGTATTTATACATAGTACACAAGCCTTCACATCTTGTCTTTTACAAGTATACTACTGCACAACCTGTACCTTTATATTTATATTTTATTAAGTTGCAATGTAAGTTCAATTAGTTTCAATTAGACTTTAGAAGACAGTGGCTCTATTGTTCTAATTTAATCGCTTATCTATATTTACAGTGAAATTCCATTGTATAATGTGTAGGCCTGTGTGCAGAAACATGTGTCCATAGTGTAAGGCATTATTCAATCATGACCAGGATAAGTCAGGATAAGTCATTATCCTTATAATAATCATATCCTATATCCATCATTACATTGTTATTAACAACAGAGACACAGCAACAGCAACAACTTTATTTGTGTAAACCTGGGAAACCTGGACAACTTTAAGTATTTGTTCAGGTCGTGTTGCTCTGAGGGAATGAGGAGCAGTCAGTTGTGTGGAATTAGTTTTTGTTTTTCAAATGCTAAATAATGAACAAACCCCACATTCTTTCCCTAGTTTAAATTTTAAACAGGCTAAATGATGGTGGCTAATGCTTCATTCACTATAGACAATGCATTCAAATGCAGAGATAAAACATGTTAATGGTCATTGGTTGTCTGGCATTGGACAGATCACCTGTTATTATTATCCTTTAAAGGTGTTGTAAGGCCTATGTTTTGTTAAAATAGCTCTAGTAATCATTGTTATATTGTTTGTTCAGTAACAGAGATCTTCCCACGTCTCCATACCCAACATAATTATTACTCTTTCATAATGTGACATTTGTTCATAATATAATTGACCAGTAATATGAAGAGAAGAAGGCCCATAGGCTCTACAGTATAAGAACTTATAACACAATATTTATTTCACAGGTTTTTAATTTAAGAACTGCTCACATGTGCTTACCACATATCACTATAAAATACATTAGGCCTATATTAAGTGCTAATGAGAATTGGCCATTTGAGAACATGATCGGAGTAGGAAAGAGAGTGCATACATCTTGCAATGTCAAAGTGCAATGTCAAACATTAAATGTAAAACAATAATAATGTAAATAAAAGGAGACAGAAATGTCTCATCTCCAAGTAGAGAAACATTTGCAGCAGAAATTAATAGCAGCATAATATAGAATCACAGTCTGTTGTGCAGGTGAGAGACAACACTTAGCAGCAGATAATATCACACATGTAAGTGTATACATAACGGATAGCATCTATTAGCAGCACTGCAGCAGCAGTGTGTATAGTATATAGTCATATAGTAACAGTCAGTTATATTGCATGTGTTCTTAAAGAATATACAGTGTAACTACTAAGAGTACAGTGATCACAAATGGTACACACCATGGGTCACACATGATCTCAGTTTCTGTTGAAGTGTTTTAGGTAGCATAGTGTCCTGTCTGGATCAGTGTTGGCCTCGTCAAACATGTACTGTACACCAAATTCAATACTAATAACTGGGAGTACATTACATTTGTATTTGTTGACCCCACAAACACCTTGAGACGGTCATAGGTCAGACAGGGTGATGAAGGGATGGTCCAACACCTGGTCAGGTGTTATCCTCTCCTCTGGATCCAGATGAAGCATTCGTTTCAACAGGTCCATGAAGACGTCACAAGATGTTTCATCAGCTTCGTAACGTAGGGAGGAGAGCACTTCTTCCAGTGAGCAGGTCTCATCCAAGAAGAGGTTTTCATCTGCTGCCTTGAACTCCTGCACTGTGTAATACTCCTCTGGTTCCTGGAAAACACAAAACGATTTGTTTTAGTTATCTGATAATGACGTGGAAAGATAGCCTATACTTTAACATTTCAGAGAAGGCGTTATTACTCCAGTATTAGTTGCAGTCATACCTTAAATCTCCATGTATCGTCGTCCTGAATGAAAAATCTGCAGGTTGTTTTTCCAGCATCCAAGATGGATTGCTCTGGCATACCAAGCGTCAAGAGGATGGATTGAACCTGTAGGAAAAAAACACATGGTATTTCACATATTGAGAATATTTCATTAACAGTGTTAGGATATAACTATGGATTAAAGAGTACAGTCAGAATGTATGTAGTAATGTGCAGTGCATCAGCACAGTACTCACCAAATCATATTCAGTCTTCCCGCCGAAGAGATCACGGAACATCATCCCATTAACCACCATACAGCCCAGTGACCACATGTCAATTGCCTCTGTGATCGGGAGGCCCAGGAAGAGTTCTGGTGATCTGTGGGTTGTAAAAGAAAAGGATAACGTTAGCAACTTTCACGTTTTTTTTCAAGTTCTCAATTGCACCATTTTAATATTTGCTTGCATTGAGCTTTCAGTGAAGCAGATGATAAGGCAATGATGAATAAAATAAAAGCTCAATAGAACTCACCTATACTCAAGAGGCGGTCTGATCCTCCGTTGCTTGGTCTCAGAGACAGGAACGGCCAGACCAAAGTCAATGACTTTGACTTTGAGGGGTTGTTCTTGTTGGTTCACCAGCATGATGTTGTCTAGTTTGATGTCTGTATGGATCAGGCCTATTCCCTTCAGGGCCTGGAGTGCAATGGCAAGCTGCAAGACAAGAATAAAGAGCATGATCAGACATTCAGAAATTTAACTCAGTATCTTTGTATCAAAAATGTTGCCATCACTTTAAAATGTAATTATCAAAGCCATACCTGCTGTATGATGCATCTTGTCTCCATCATGGACATAGGGACATGTCTCTCGTTCAAGAATTCCAGGAGATTAACATCCAGAGACTCAAACACCATACATCTCAATCCTTTATGCACAAAGCTGTCGTAAAATCTCACTGTTCCACACGTGTCAGGGTCCAGGACTTTCATCATTTGCAACACGGCCATCTAGGAACACAAGAAATATTTAGATTAGATAACTTAATGATAAATCAGAGCAAAATATTAAAATCTTCAAGAACAATGTTATTGCTTATTTCTTACCTCACGTGCTGCCAATTCATCGTGATTGTGGCGATTCTTCAATATCTTGATGGCCACCGTGTCACCGGTGAACGTGCTGATGGCTTTGGCCACCGTCCCAAAGCTTCCTTCCCCCATGAAGCTCTGGACCAGGTACTGGCCTCTGTCCAGCAGGTCCATCTCAGACACCATGTAACTCTCTGGACCATCCGAGTGTTGGGATGAGCTGGAGATCACCATGACCAGTGGTGTTGGGGACTGGACGTCAACGGAGTTGAACACGCCACCCAGCTCGACTCTGCCCCACTCTGGATCCGAGCTAAACGAGCTAAAGCGCTCACGGTCCGTGAGACCAAACAACACCTACACGCCGTCTCCCTCAGCGACTATCTTCGCAGTAAGATCATTCCGAGGGGGCTAAGGATCCAAAAGTTGATACCAGCTCTCGGCCTGGATAGTCCAGAATTCCTAGATCGCTGGTGTGAAATTCTCAACAAATGCTCCATGGACATAATGACACTTGTGGTGCAAGAGACAACAGCCCAACTGACTAAGACACGAGAGGATATTCGGCTTACAACCGCCCGCCTTGACACTGAATATACAGATAAGTCTGTATTTTTAGATCTCAAGAAAGATATGGATCTTTTAAAAAATAAAACCTACGAGGAGCTAAAAACCAAGAAGCATAAAAAGTTCACCAGAGACACTAAAGACTACAGAACGGAGAATGTCTACTTCTGGAGAAAAAAACCAACACCGGAGACAACACCCGAGACGGCACCAGGTGGAGCCCCACCATCGCAGAACAACGACCCACAGGGCCTTCCCCCTCGACCTACCTGGCCATCATCCTCCTCCATCGACTCTGATGCCAACAGACGGGGCCTCCCTTTTTTAGGAGAGGCCACTCGGCAGCAGCGCCGTGGCGGCGGCAGAGGTCGGGGCAGAGGACGGGGACGGGGACGGGGAATAAACCACCACAATGCTTCAAGCGACTCCGAAGAGGGTTACGGAAGAGATCGCATACACACCAGATCCATCAACAAGAGAACACGGTAATGAACTTTTCATCCAAACCCCTGAGTGAACTGGCCATATCTGCCCTAAACAAGGGCCTGTCCTTTTCACCCACTACCACTGCAAATGATTTTGACACGTATATTGATTTCCAAAAGTTTTTTCGAACACTGAGATTAAGAGAATTCTTCCATGATAAGTGTAACTTTAATGTGACCTCTGTGATTGCACATGATGATACAGCTACTGAATCTGAGATACAACCTGACACTTCTATGACTAATAAAATTGTACAGTTCAAGAAAAAATCGACCTTCATGCCTCCTAAAAACAGAAATGCTTCTCTGGATACATATTGTCGTTTGGTAGAACAAGATATACAAAGTGCTCTGAAAAAGAAAAGGGATTTCAAAACCTTTAACAATCTATCCAAAGCTGAAAGAGATTGTCTAAACGAATTATGCAAAGACACCACCATTGTCATAAAACCAGCCGATAAAGGTGGCAGTGTGGTCATTCAAAATGCCACAGACTATAAGAGTGAGATCCTGAGACAACTCGGTGATACCACCTTTTACAGAAAACTCCCTGCAGATCCCACTTCATCATTCAGAGCATTAGTATATGAGAAACTTGACTTCTGGTATAATAATGGTGAACTCAATAAAAATGAGTACTCTTACATGAAAATTGATCATGCTACCATTCCAGTAATATATACACAGCCAAAGGTACACAAGTCACAAACAGTCCCTTTAGTTGGTAGACCTATAGTGAGCGGAATAGGCTCACTCACGAATAATGTCTCCACTTTTGTGGATCACTATTTAAAACCATGGGTGGTAACTCTCTCCTCATACACCAGAGATTCCATTGATTTTCTTAACAAGTTGAAAGCTATTGATGTACCCCCTGACTGCCTTCTGGTAACTTTTGATGTGACTAGCCTCTATACTAACATTCCCCATAATGGTGGTATTGAGGCTGTCAACTATTTTCTCAGACAAAGAAGTCCCACAGACAAACCCAGTACTACCTGCATAAGTGAGCTCGCTGAGCTAGTGCTAACCACTAATTATTTCAAATTTGAAAGTGACTTTTTCCTCCAAATAAAAGGCACAGCCATGGGAAGTACCATGGCACCCAACTATGCCAATCTTTTTATGGGTTTGTTTGAAACTTCTTATGTCTTAGATGCTGAGGTGAACCCTTATTTTTCCCATATACTTATGTATCAAAGATTTATAGATGACATATGTATAATTTGGAATTCCAGTATTGCAGATCTTTTACTCTTTCATGACTATTTGAATTCACGCACTGAACATCTGAAATTCACGATTGAATATAGTGACTCTCAGATCAGTTTCTTAGATATCCAAATAAATAAAGTGGATGGCGGTCTACAGACCGATCTATTTCGCAAGCCTACAGATAGAAATACTCTGCTACATGGAAACAGTTTCCATCCAAATCACCTCACCAAGAGTCTTCCTATCAGCCAATTTCATAGAGCCAGAAGGATCTGCAGCACTGACACAAATTATCAGAAACAAGCAACTGATCTAACTGACAGGTTTTTGTCACGGGGTTACAAACAAGAATGGGTTGAAAGTGCAGCCAAACGCTACGAATCCCTCACACAGGAGGAATGTCTGAATCCTACAAAAAGGACACAAACACAAAACAACTCACCTCTTTGTGTAACTAAATATTCGTCTTTGGGTTCTGAGCAGAGGTGGGAGGAAGTCCCTATGTTGCAAGTCCAAGTCGAGTCTCAAGTCTTTGCTCTCAAGTCAAGTCAAGTCTCAAGTCTTTGGCATTCAAGTCCCAAGCAAGTCCAAGTCCTGAACTTTTAGTTTCGAGTCCCAAACAAGTCCTAAGCATTTTGTTTCAAGTCCCAACCAAGTCCTTACCTTTTGTTTCGAGTCCCATCAAGTCCTAAGCATTTTGTTTCAAGTCCCAACCAAGTCCTTACCTTTTGTTTCGAGTCCCAAACAAGTCCCACCAAGACATAATACTAATTAATGATATGTAAAGATTTACATAAATCATGAGCATCTATTGAGCCATTTAGATCATGTCAAAGGTCATGTCTCACCGAGACACAGGATCTGACACAAATTAAATGTTTCCCCTGAGCAAGCAGGCTATTATTATTACAATGGTAAAATGTCATTACTTGCACTGAAAAGGTGTTCAAATCCAGGGTAGAAGAGGAATGTTACATAATGCCTCGATCCACTTTTTCCACTCCCGATCCGATACCGATCTAAAATCATCAAAACCGATCCGATAACTGATACCGATCCGATATCGATCCAATCCGATCCAGCACATATTTAAGTCGCTCTATGCTTTCCCAAATCTGTCAGACATTTTTTTATCTTTACCTTTTATTACAGATTTTATAGTCTGGAATGTTGAATCAGGATTGATCAAGTGATAATATTATTACTCAAAACAGAGAACAACACCTCCCCAGAATAATAGTCAACAAACAAGTTCCACATGAGTATAGGTTGAGAATAACTGACCCATTTATTTTTAACAACTTGAGCCTATACTTCAAATGTGGAAGTGTTCTAGTGACAAATTTATTTTATTGTATTCTATGCCTTTTTTTATCCATACTATTTATTAGTATTATGCACATTATGCACAAAATTTTAAGGACCCAGCAATTTGTATCTCTGTGACCCCAAATTATTATTTTGTATTTGTTTATATTGTAAAATCAATGTCAATTTAGAGTGTACAAATGGAACCTATCATTTGGCTGGGAGTGGGGACCCCTGATCCCCAAACCGTGCATACTGTCCTACAGCTACACAGCACACTGTCTGTCCGTGACAATGGAAATAGTGTCTGTTTATTTAAGCATTGGTTAGCACTTAAGCAGTTATTAGCATCATAGCATGGTCTGTCACATAAGTATTGACAAACAGCGGTCATATTTGTCAACCAACTGTTGGGGACTGTGGGGATATATCATTTTAAGAACATGAGCATGTCGTCATGCTCAGCTGTCAGCTTGTTGCGCTGTTCCGTCTCGTCTAAGATGTTGACGCTAATCAATGCTAAAGATTAGCTTGCATGGAGCTAAGGCTGAAACTTTGCAGCTGTTGTTGCCACGGTGGCGAATCCATTTTTGCACTCGGCTGTTGGGTCTTTTTTGTTTTAGAATATATAATACTCCCATGCGGGAGCGGCTGTCAATGTGGCTTTCTCCACACTGAGTAGCAGCGCGCAGTAATAGCTAGTGGCTAGCCTAGCAGCCTGCACTGTGCAAGACTGCCACTGTGAAGTGTGACTGGGGCTGCCAATGCCTCTGTAGCGCACACTGCTGGAGGAATAAAGTCCTGGAGTGGAGTACTAGAATGGACTGGAGTGGAGTGCTTGCAGTGCTTGGAATGGATCGGTCATTTTCGCTGTAGTCCGATCCGATCCCGATCACGTTTTTTGGCTGATATCGACCCGATATCCGATCCGCGGCATCCCTTTATATACAAATACCAAACTATTTTACATGTCATAAAAAAGATAATCAGATGCTGTAAGGTATTAAGTGACTTGAAAATGTTCAAGTCAAGAGGGCTCAAGTCAAGTCTCAAGTCCTTGGCGTTCAAGTCAAGTCAAGTCTCAAGTCTTTGGCATTCAAGTCCCAAGCAAGTCCAAGTCTATTTTTGATTTGATCAAGCAAGTCTAAAGTCATCAAAATCGGGACTCGAGTCCAAGTCGAGTCTCGAGTCTCGAGTCCAAGTCCCCACCTCTGGAATGCAGCATCAGCAGCACCCATCAGGTGACAGCCGCCAACCTCTTCCCTGACAGTGGTGAGACGCATATCACTCATGACTGTTAACAAATGCAAGACTTAACACATTTAGAGCCTTTTTTCCTTTTTGTAATTTACTTTTATTTGGGAAAATAACAGATAAATGCTTGTCACATTACAGTGTTTTGCTTTTCTATTCAGTCTTTGTGCCGAACATTATTTGTCCTTGTACATACGATAAAGTATCAAATGCACTGCCAAAAAATAAAATGAAATAACACTCTACACCAGGGCTGCAAAAAAGGTAGATCGCAATCTCCCAGCAGATCACAAAGGCTGTTCAGGTAGACGACATGGCATGCCCCTAAAAATATATAATTTAAATATGGAGAAATAGATGTTTTGGCATCTGCTACTTGAAGGTGTCTTGATTGATTTACATCAAAAAGCTAAGTAGGTTCAAACCCACATTCCAAAACTGAGTGTTGCTGTTGCACACAAACAGTAGCATTACAAAGTTGTATACAAAATAAGAATAATACAATTCCATCTTCCCCCACTATTGTCTATATCAGGGGTGCCCACACTTTAACTTGAGAGCTACTTTCAAAATGACAAGCTCAACAAGATCTACCCGCCGAAAAAAATAATAGTATACCATTGCTGAAAATAGTTTAAATATGGAATAGCAGAGCTGGCGTTACAAGATAAATACACTTGGAATTGGAAATAGAGGGGGATAAATGGAATATGTAGGGTTTGTTGTATTTAATCTGTAATGCTACTGACATTTGTGCACAGCAACACTCTTGAAAACAAAATAGTGGGTTTGAGCTGACAGGCCCTTTTTTATGTCAATCAATCAAGTACCCTTAATTCAAGTGGCAGATTCCTGAAATATTTTTGAACTTTTTTAATTATTTTTAGGGGCATGTCATGTGATCTACCTGCACAGCCCTTGTGATCTACTGGGCACCCCTGGTCTACATGTAATGCCAGCATCGCTATTCCAGAAACCCCTCATGAAAAATGTTAAAACTAAATTATTTATAGGCCTATAGTTATATAGTTATATACTATTGTGGGGATAATATTTATATAATATAAATATGTATAACTTATCGAATATATCTGTATATATAATATAGATAATTATTTTGAGGTGGTGCTCTACACAGACATTCACCATGTGGTTGTGAATTTGACTGAACACAGTTCTATCAAAAAGATTAGCATCCCCTCATCTCTAACATCCAGAGCCTTGGTTTTTCTTTTCTGAGCTGGAGAATTAAAGATTGTCTCCCAAGATGTTTATCAAATTTGTCACACACCTTTCGTTAACTTGCAATGTATTGTGAACTTGCATTTCCAGAAGACCTTTGTAAAGTCATGAGAGAATCCTAGGATGATTCTAGTTCTAAGCATCTGTACACTTTTAATAGTGCTGATTTTACCTTATCTATGATGACATTTCTGGAAATGTGTTCATGTATTTGTTTTTCTTTTGAATCTTGAACCATTTTCTTTCCCATTTGTTAATAGACAGAAGTCTGCCACCATATCAGGTGCCCAGCTCGCCGTTTCCTGCTGAAAGAGGTAATATATGCAATTTATGCATGTTAATCATAACAGTTTACAAACAACACCAATCCAAACCATACAGGTGTACACAATATATGTTTGAATCTAACTTCATAGAAAGAAGTGTGCAGCTTCACCAAGTCCTCCACCCCTACATTGATGACAGTGGTAAGAGAATTATGTATATTAGTAATAAGACAACTAATTACAAATTCAATCAAGCCATAAAGCTGTATTCAATAACATGTTAACCCTTACTTTACAGATGCCACTCAGATTTCCAGGCAGGACATGTTTGCTGTTGAAAGGGGTAAAAATAAGACATGCATATTAATCAGAATATTAATACAAGAACAACAAATTCAATAAATGTTTGAACCTTACTTCATAGAAGGGAGCCGGCAGAAGCTTTCTTATTCCTTCGTTGCTCTAAATGTTAAGACATGAAACCTTACTTTAGACTTTATACAATTTCAGAGCCAACTCAACGTGGAGCTGACATGGACGTGGCAAGGTCACCAGCAGCCTTTGAGGATGACCCAGAATACACCCTAGATTTGGTGTACCTGAATGTACCAGGTAACATGTGATAGTTATCCAAATAACTAAATTACACTTTGCTAGAGTTTTAGGTTTGTCGTAACAAAGCCACGATGGAACTCCAAACATTTGAGAGTTGGATTAAAGTTGCTAAAGAATCCAGAATAATCTCCTCATGTACAGAAAGAGGTCTCAAATGCAGACTTTTCACACAAGCAAACACCAAAAAGATTCCACCAATGTATCCTAAATGTAGTTGTGCTTTAGGGCTTACAAATCCAATAGAAAGGTCTACTGACATGTTTGCAACATTACCTAATAGAGGACGAGCCCAGCCAGTCCCAGTCTCTGCTGTCAGCGCCAGCCAGAGGTCCACAGCCTGCTGAACGTGGTAAGATGTACAGACAAGACATTGACATTTAGAAATGCAACAAAAGAAAATCAAGCTTAATATCATATGATTAAATGTCTTCATAGTTGCCAGTCACAGCGCACCACAGCCAATCCCAGCCAGCCAATCAGCAGGGCAGAGTTGGTCAGCAGACCACAGACCCATCACCCCTGGACCCGTGTCTGGGTATATGCAGTCCCCAGCTGGTGAAACTGGTAAGGTGTAAAAGACAGTCATTGACATTTACAAATGCAACCAAAACTATTCTAGCACAATATCATATTATGATTAAACTTTACTTCATAGCAGCCAAAAGACGAGGGAAAGGGTCCAGTCGGTCAGCAGGCCACAGACCGCCAACATCAGTACCTGGGTACCAGGCAGGTCACCGGCCCATGCTGTACACAGCTGCTGAAAGTGGTAAGACATTCCAAATCAAGCCATTTCCATTTAAGAATCTAACCCAAAAACAATTCAAGTTCTATATCAAATTGCGATTAAAACTTACTTCATAGAGGTCAGTCACACTGCCACCAGCTGTGGGAGAGGCAGAGGCAGAGGACATCTGACTGGACCACAGGCCTCGGCAGGGTCGGCAAACCAGCAGTGGTCCAGTCAGGTGACTGGTGACCAGTACGGTCATCTGACTGGACCACAGGCCTCTGCTGTGGTTGAGCAGAGTCCTGTGCCATCAACTAGTGGAAATGGTAAGATCTTTAGACAACTCATTGGGATTTGCAAGTCAAACACCAAAAAGTACAAGCTCTATATAATGCTATTACATCTTACTTCATATCAGGCAGTCACACCTACAGGCAGTGGAACCCTGCCACCAGGAGCCATCAGGGCAGACCACCAGCCAATGTTGGTCAGCCTCTGTCAGAGAGAAATGGTGAAAGTGGTAAGAGTCATAAACACTTGTACAAAGCCAAGACAAAAGCAACTCAACCCCAATGTAATATTTGATTTAAACTTTGTGTGACTATAGTCAGATTTGACATGATGGTTGTGTAATACAATACAAAATCAATTTCTGGTCAATGTAATAAATGGTTGAACCTTTGTTGAATAGGATCCAGTCAGCAGCAGCAGATGGCCTCTGGGTCTGGGCAGGGTGCAGCACAGGGTCAGAACACCATAGGGTCCGAACAACAGCCCAACGCCTTCAAGCGCGATGTTCTACACCAGCTGAGGGACGGACGGGACCTGCAACCCGACACACATCATTTTATGTATTTCATAGGCCATGAGATGGATAAACTTACAGCCACGTGCAGGCTGGAGAAGGCTGTCTGGTACTGGGAGATCCACTGGTCAAGGTCAGAGAGCCTGGAGAAGGCCGTCTGGTACTGGGAGATCCACTGGTCAAGGTCAGACAGCTTGCCCTGGATGGCCTCCTGCACCGTCCGCTGGCGTCTGCAGCTGGGTGTGGTCAGAGTACCTGCACACATGTTCACACATATTTTTATAATCTCAGGACATACAGTAGCATATCTGCAGTGGCTGGGGAGGTGGTATCCAACCACAGCAGTATATCCACTAATCTTACTAACAGAGTTACACAGGCAGACACATAATTTCCTGACCTTTGCTCTAGAGATCAGGTGGTCTGGTCCCTCCAGGAAGGCCTCCTCTTTGAGCAGCTTGGCCTACATCTTATCCACTTGGCACAGCACTTCCTGCAGGGACAGGTACTCCTCCACTGACTCCTTCAACATTCTGCAGAGATAGGTGGACATGAATCAAAGACAGCAGATGTACATGTTTGCACTGAGCAATGACAGTGGGGAATCGGAGAATACAGATTATTACATGTTACTAATGCTTTAACAGGGACGTTACCTCGGATGATAGTTTATTTTGTAGCTGCACTAGGAATCCTTTGGTTTGTCAGCGTGACGTAGGTCAGCTGTGGAAGTAGGAGGAATAGTGTGGAGCTCCTACTGTACATGTGTTACTTGCTCATGGGGACACTGCTCACTGTAGACTGATCATCAACTTCTCGTGTCAACTCAGCTGTGATGAGGGACTTTGGTATGAGGACGCTTTTGCAAATGTAGTGATATTATTTACCAGTGGCATGGTGTCTGGATAAGAGGAAGAGAAAAATCAATCACAATGTTAACACACAATCAGAAATGACATGTAACAACTTAGTTCAGGTATATATAAACTTAAAAAGCATGTGTATACTGATTTCAGTGATAAGACAGTATATGTCCAAGCTCAGTGTGTTCAATAATGTCAGTGGGGAGATTGATAATGCATATTACTACATGTTACTACTGCTTCACAGGGACATTTACCTGGGATCATAGTGTCATCTGTCACTGCATATATATTTCCATTGGCCAATCCTACGGTTCACTGCAGCACAACAGTCAGTGTGAGGGGGTGGTCAGGAGGTGTCTATGAACTCCACGTTTAAAGGCTTGAAGGCCATTGGCTGTGATGGAGTCAACTACATGCTCTGGTAGGCTGTTCCACCCACAGACAGCTGTGTGGAGAAAGGTTCTGTCCAATGTGCGTGTATTGGAGCCTAGGGGGGGGGGGGGGGGTGTTGGAGCTGTGCCATATAAGGTGGGTGTTTCGCCATCTGATTTGTGGTGGAGGGAGCATGTCCTGGAGGTCCCTAGGGCAGTGGGGGGGGGGGGGGGGGGGGGGGGCATTTTGTAAAGGACTGTAGCAGCAGCAATGTGTCTTCTGTGGCTATGGCTGTCGATGGAGTGTTGTACTGGCAGTGTCCTCCTGGTCAACTCAAATTATTTTGAGAGCCTTCCTCTGAATATTTTCAAGTAGACTGAGATTTGTAGGTGGAGCACTCATCATGGAGTCATGGAGTGAGGCGTACTCCATGACACTGTGGACCTGTAGCTTGTAGACAGTTGCTTGTAACAGTGCTGTTAGCTTCTGACCGGGCCGGATGGAGATTTTGGTAATTTTGGTCTATTTGGTCTATTTTGACTGCAGGATGTCCAGCTCATTTGTGGTGGTCATCCACTGTCAGGTGAAATAAGGGATGTCATGTGTACATTCACTTTCGGGAGGATACCTTTGCGTTTGCATCACATGGGGAGACAGGCACACAGACAGCCATTAAGCAGTCATTAACAGATGTGGGTCAGGATCCAGTCGCATAGAGTCCAAGAATAGTAGGGGCTCAATGCTGCTGCAGCCTTCAGATCCTCATTCCCAGCTGTTGTGATGCTCCTGGAATGTCAGCATGTGTCTGTTGGATCGCACTTCGTCTGGAACCTCCCCCTTGAGCTGTCCGCCATGAGTGGCCTTACCAGGAGCAAAGCTCCCGACGGCATAGCTCTCAGGTTCATTGGAACTCACAAGCTTCTCCACCACTACAAGGTGACGATCCAAGGAGAAGGCAAATTAAATGGAGAAGAAACTTATTATTTATTTCAAATCAAAATACAATGTAATGCATCACTGTCACGAAGTTCGCACGCACGCATGCGACACACACACACACACACACACACACACACACACACACACACACACACACACACACACACACACACACAGACGGACCCCCGTGGACTACCGTGATCCCCAAGGGTCCACGGGGACCCCCCCAGGGGTCCACAGACGCGGGTCGGGCGGCTCGGGCCATCCCGTATGTAGGAAGGCCGCCCGGGGAGCTGGTGATCTGCTATTTTCGGTGGGCAAAAGAGGTGACAGCTCTGGAACGCAGGGTCGCCTGGGGACGGCGAAGGGCTCCACGGAACCGGACCGGCAAGGTGCACGCGGTGGTGCCAGGCCCGGGCGCGTGGGCCGTTCCCCGGGCACGATGCGCGCGGAAAAAGGCCTGCTGGAACCCCAGAGAACCACTCCACGGGGAAAAGGCACCCTTTCAATAGCGCGACGAGTCCTATACGTCGAAGTATTATAAAATACGTCAGGTATTATAAAATCCGTCGTGGCGGTTTGATCATTTGAATACGTATTTTATAATACGTCGGGACGGCCCAGACTAAATTAAACCTCGGGCGAATTATACGTCGACGTATTATAAAATACGTCAGGTATTATAAAATACGTCGGGTATTATAAAATACGTCGGGTATTATAAAATCCGTCGTGGCGGTTTGATCATTTGAATACGTATTTTATAATACGTCGGGACCGCCCCGACGAAATTAAACCGCGGGGCGAATTATTATTTAAGCCCCGACGTATTATTAAATTAGCCACGACGCAAAATGATTCAGTCACAACCTAAGTCGTCCGCCGTGAATGGATTTTGCTGTCTCTCGGTGAGTCTTCAGTTGACCTGAATCAGTGAAACTTTTTCCACACTGTTTACAGTGGTATGGTTTTTCTCCAGTGTGGATACGCTGGTGTTTCTTCAGATCACCTAAATGACTGAAATTCTTGTCACACTGTTTACAGGTGTGGGTTTTCTTTCCTGTGTAACTCGGCTGATTTGTCTTTACTTCTCCCGCCAGAGCTACATTCTTGGTAACCTGTTGATGACTGTTATGTTTAGGTTCATCTGTGTCTCTTTGTTTCTGGCTGGTTACAGAGTAGTTTGGTTGCAGACAGGCTGCTGAAGGGATCCCTTCTTTCCTCTGTGTTTGGCAGTAGAGGTCGTTGTGGCTCCTCTTCATTGGTTCACGGAGGAAGGTGGAGGCATAAGGACACTCGGAACAGGAGACCTGATTCTGGAAAGATTGGGACTCACTCCTTCCTTCCATTATCAAATGCTAAATGGTCTGTTATGAGAATGACAGTTCTAGGTTCCTCTGTTGGGGTTGGACAATAGTCACTCGCTTGGGCTGTGTCTCCAGAAAACGCTTCAATACAAACCTCTGAACATCACACTGAGGTGAAAGTAAAGACAATTCACACTTTATGTAGGCTGACCAGGATCTAGGGTCTGACATCACAGACACAACACAAACTGTTGCGGTGAAAGCCAGGAAATGCTGATTTGCGCAGGCCGTCCATTTTGGAGAGATCTGATCAGTGAACCAATATTTCTCCAGCGCCTGCTCCATGCACGCCCGCCCCTCTAGAGCAGAAAGCACGCTGGGCCAGGCTGATCGCCGTGAAACCTTAACACAGTATGTGTGTACACTCCCAGCAGGCTCAGGAAGAACCTCTGTTCCAATACAGCATATTTATTTTAAATTGGCCTCATGGTGACGTTTATTAACAGGCCTCTTCATATTTTGGTCCACGCACTCACGGAATCCTGGATCTTTTCATCATGACAAAACTTCACTCTTTTACAGACAGACAGACAGACAGAAACACTCAGGGCAAGTCATTGCGAGCGGATAGGCACCGCACAAAGAACACTGAAGTTGAAAGAAGACCATAAATAGCTGACCCTAACCTAACCTCAGTAAAACGATATACCTAAACCTAACCTTAACCCAAAATAAATCTCCATATATGGGCATAAAAGGGACACAGACAGATGGGTGGTTGGGTTAAAATTTCACACACAAAATATAGATGTATAGCTATAGATGTATATATTATGCATATCCAATTCTGCATGAGTAATGGTGACTGGCCATGGTGGTCTGCCGGCCCCCAGCCCTCGCATTAGCCAATTTCAATATAGGAATTAGGAAGACATTGTTGCAACATTTATTTGGGTCTTAAATTACATTTGTCAGGGTTTTAAAAGGGCCTTAAAAAGTATTACATTTTACTTTCAAAGAACCCTTTAATGTGTTTATGAGGATTTGTGTTGTTTAAAATGGATTAAGGCGTTATACAGTATGCCTCATTATATCACCACAGATTAAGTGTTCCTGTTGCCATATAGTTTGAATTATAATGGCATGAAACACTAATCTAAAAAGAACACAACATCCATTGCCTTTCATTATTGTATTGCCATCTACGCTTATAAACGTAGCTAGGCTAATGGGACGTATGTATGCCAGCTATGCGTATAAGCGTAGACAACCGTTTACTCTATATATGAACACGCCATCCGTCTGTTTACCTTTTAGCATTGCTCTTGCTCGTGTGGACCTCCTCCTCCACCACCAGTGATGCGATTGTTAAATCCAGCTCCGTTGAGCCTCCATTATAACCCGAAAGCGTCGTATCTCCAAAGTTTTGAGAGCTGTCCATGGTGCGTCGCTGTGCACCCGACGATCGTAAATCATTTGTGAGTTTGTATCGCATCGCTGAAAAGAATTACCTGGTTGCACTGCTAGCTAAAGGCTGCGGGCTAATAGGAGTGGTGTTGCACTCCTGGGATGGGAAAGGAGTGAAAATCCAGTCCTGTGTCAGTCTCTAGTTCGGATACGCTGGTGTGCATGCAGTTGACCTGACTCGGTGAAACTTTTCCACACTGTTTACAGTGGTATGGTTTTTCTCCAGTGTGGATACGCTGGTGTTTCTTCAGATGACTTGACACAATGAAACCTTTTCCACACTGTTTACAGAGGTATGGTTTTTCTCCAGTGTGGATACGCTGGTGTGTCTTCAGTTCACTTGGCTGCGTGAAACTTTTGCCACACTGTTTACAGAGGTATGGTTTTACTCCAGTGTGGATACGCTGGTGTACCTGCATAGAATCTAACCTACTGAAAGTCCTGCCACACTGTTTACAGTGGTATGGTTTTTCTCCTGTGTGGATAACCTGGTGTGCCTGCAGATGATCTAACCTATGGAAACTCTTGTCACACTGTTTACAGAGGTATGGCTTTTCTCCAGTGTGGATACGCTGGTGTACCTGCATAGAATGTAACCTACTGAAAGTCTTGCCACACTGTTTACAGAGGTATGGTTTTTCTCCAGTGTGGATACGCTGGTGTGTCTGCAGATTATCTAACCTACTGAAACTATTGCCACACTGTTTACAGTGGTATGGTTTTTCTCCAGTATGGATACGCTGGTGTTTCTTCAGATCACTTAACTGACTGAAATTCTTGTCACACTGTTTACAGTGGTATGGTTTTTCTCCAGTGTGGAAACGCTGGTGAGTCTTCAGTTGACTTGACACAATGAAACTCTTGCCACACTGTTTACAGACAAATGGCTTTTCTCCAGTGTGGATGTGCTGGTGAGTCTTCAGTTGACTTGACTGCGTGAAACTTTTGCCACACTGTTTACAGTGGTATGGTTTTTCTCCAGTGTGGAAACGCTGGTGAGTCTTCAGTTGACCTGACTCAGTGAAACTTTTTCCACACTGTTTACAGTGGTATGGCTTTTCTCCAGTGTGGATACGCTGGTGTTTCTTCAGATCACCTAAATGACTGAAATGCTTGTCACACTGTTTACAGGTGTGGGTTTTCTTTCCTGTGTAACTCGGCTGATTTGTCTTTACTTCTCCCGCCAGAGCTACATTCTTGGTAACCTGTTGATGACTGTTATATTTAGGTTCATCTGTGTCTCTTTGTTTCTGGCTGGTTACAGAGTAGTTTGGTTGCAGACAGGCTGCTGAAGGGATCCCTTCTTTCCTCTGTGTTTGGCAGTAGAGGTCGTTGTGGCTCCTCTTCATTGGTTCATGGAGGAAGGTGGAGGCATAAGGACACTCGGAACAGGAGACCTGATTCTGGAAATATTGGGACTCACTCCTTCCTTCCATTATCAAATGCTAAATGGTCTGTTATGAGAATGACAGTTCTAGGTTCCTCTGTTGGGGTTGGACAATAGTCACTCGCTTGGGCTGTGTCTCCAGAAAACACTTCAATACAAACCTCTGAACATCACACTGAGGTGAAAGTAAAGACAATTCACACTTTATGTAGGCTGACCAGGATCTAAGGTCTGACATCACAGACACAACACAAACTGTTGCGGTGAAAGCCAGGAAATGCTGATTTGCGCAGGCCGTCCATTTTGGAGAGATCTGATCGCTGAACCAATATTTCTCCAGCGCCTGCTCCATGCACGCCCGCCCCTCTAGAGCAGAAAGCACGCTGGGCCAGGCTGATCGCCGTGAAACCTTAACACAGTACGTGTATACACTCCCAGCAGGCTCAGGAAGAACCTCTGTTCCAATTAGGGGTGGGTCCCGAAACTCGGGACCAAGTATGTACCGAACCGAACGTGCCTGAGTACCGGGTACCCATTACAATAATTCAATTTCGGTTCTCTCTATCGGTTCTCACAGACACGCGGTCACACGCTATTTATTTATTTTCTACCCTTTTAATAGAAGCGCAGGGAACAGAGCTGATCTACAAGCCTACACCGCGTTGCATCAGCGACGCGTTGTGGGCTTGTGGCTTGCAGAGGCGGGGCTATTTCTCTGCATGGAGTTGTCGAGGAGTTTCATTGGAACCGTTTCCGAATACGGTTGCCTGGTCCCCGATGGCCATGATTCACATTGCCCGAGATTCAACAGCGCACCCGGGTACATTTGCATAACACACTTTAATCCTCCAGACGGCGGTTTGCTTGATGGCTGGCGCGCACGGACACTGACCATCAACTCTGCGACATTGTCTCAAATAAATCCAGACACACTGAATTGCATTGCCTCTTTGGCTTTTTGCCGTTATACTACTTCACTGTCAGCCTGCCTGCTATTCACTGTGTCAGTCAGTTCTGTGCTCCAGTGTATTAGTTTGCTATGGATTCTACTTCAGCATTATTATTATTTTGTTTTACTTTGGAAACTGTGCCAAGCAAAGCCCAAGAGCCACGTGTAGTCCGCAGAATAATATCAGCGCGCACTGCAGTGCTGCGCGTATACGCAGATTCAACAGGAGACGGGCGGCGTTGAGAAATGCGCTGGTGTTACGCGTCGTGCAGCGGCTGTGTTTCTTTTTGTTGAGCCTATCGGCTGGAGATGCCCCCCCCCATTAGCGATGCTAATTTGTGTGTGTGTGTGTGTGTGTGTGTGTGTGTGTGTTGCTCTCAGATCTCAGACATGCTTTTATTTGTCATTGTCAGTAGTTAGTAGTAAGAGAAGTAGCCTACAACACTATTGCCCTGGGTAAATACAGAATAGATATATTATATTTAAAATAATCACTATATTATCCACAAATGGCTCAATAAAGGAGAGGATGTTACACTATTCATTGTACATTATATATATACTCAAATTGACATTGAGCCTTTTTGTTAAATAAACATTTGACCTCTTATTTAAGTTATTTTATACCATTTTGGAACCGAAATAGGGAACCGTTAAGAACCGGAATCGATAAGCAGAACCGGAATCGGTACCGGTCTCGAAAAAATCCTAACGATACCCATCCCTAGTTCCAATACAGCATATTTATTTTAAATTGGCCTCATGGTGACGTTTATTAACAGGCCTCTTCATATTTTGGTCCACGGACTCACGGAATCCTGGATTTTTTCATCATGACAAAACTTCACTCTTTTACAGACAGACAGACAGACAGACAGACAGACAGACAGACAGACAGAAACACTCAGGGCAAGTCATTGCGAGCGGATAGGCACCGCACAAAGAACACTGAAGTTGAAAGAAGACCATAAATAGCTGACCCTAACCTAACCTCAGTAAAACGATATACCTAAACCTAACCTTAACCCAAAAATAAATCTCCATATATGGGCATAAAAGGGACACAGACAGATGGGTGGAACTGCTACTCTGACACAGATACAACTGGGATATTGCATAGCCGGGTGAGGCATGGATCTCGAACTTCCACCGTTACCGACTCGGCGCTCTAGAGCCGGGCACCGGTCTAGTTTAATTAATGGGAGACCCTAAAGATAAGAAAAAACATGGTTGTGTTTATATCTCGGGTAGTGGTATATCTGTAGTTCTATCTTGGGTAGTGGTATATCGTTTAGTTATATCTCGGGTAGTGGTATATCTGTAGTTCTATCTTGGGTAGTGGTATATCTGTAGTTCTATCTTGGGTAGTGGTATATCGTTTAGTTATATCTCGGGTAGTGGTATATCGTTTAGCCTTTTTTGTATCTTTCCTCTCCTCCTACGCCGGGTTTAAACACGGCTTCCTGCGCTGCGCAAGTGCTGAGATGTTTTACCACCGAGCTACTAGAGCATGCTTGCTTGCTCAGGGGACAAATTTAATCTTGACCACCAGGTAAAAATTGGTAACTTTGACAGGATTTAAGAGCAAGAAGACAAAATACAACCGCCCCGATTGTATGAGTTATTCAGTGTTGTATCAGCATACTCATACTCAACATACCATACAGACTGGACCGAATGAAAACCTATTCATTTAAATAAGTTTGTTTGAGCCAGAAAACCCCAGTACATCTACGGAATGTGAAAAAAGTTCAGTTTTTTTTTGGATGCAACTGAGGTCAGAAAAAAAAAAAAAAAAAAAAAATTAAAGGGACACTTCACCCTTTTTGCAAAAAATATATGTTAATGACGTTTAGAAGATTTAGAACACTTTCCTGGGGGTCTTTATGTGTGTAATATGTGGTTTTAGATATTTTAGATTGTAGCAGTGAGCCCAGTGTCTCTGATGTCACTGGGCTCACTTCCTTCCTGGACTACATGTTGTCTCAGTAAGACAGCTCTCCCCCTATCCACAAGGAGGAGCAGTGCACCAAAGAATTATGGGAATTGTAGTCCAGGAAGGTAGTGAGACCAGTGTCCATGACATCAGAGACACTGTGCTCACTGCTACAATCTAAAATAGCTAAAACCACATATTACACACAAAGACCCCCAGGAAAGTGTTCTAAAGCTTCTAAACGTCATCAACATATATTTTTTTGCAAAAAGGGTGAAGTACGTGTCCCTTTAAGAACATTTACAAAAACTTTTTTTTAATGTCACAATCCCTTTAAGTAATAGTACTGTGTGCATGTATGCAGAGAGACAGCATGATCATTCAGTGACGTGCAACGTCGCATCGACATTTAGTTTTCACACACACACACACGAATGGCGACTGAATATTATATCTGCTCGGCGGCAGGGTAATTAACCCATTCTGAACGGGAACCCATTTTGGTGTCAGCATCATGTTATGCTTTAACTATTGAAAAAATAGCAGATCTACAAGCTCATAGCGCGCCACCGAGTGGCGCGCTACGAGCTTGTAGGTCTGCTATTTTTTGAAAAATCGAAGAACGACTGACATTTTTAGAATCTGATCTCAGGTCAGAATGGGTTCATCAGACCAGTGTGTTGTCCAGCGGAAACCTCGTATGAATCTGATCTCAGGTCAGAATGGGTTAATGACCCTCGTGGTGTCATCTATGTCCAATGAGTGAACGTGACTGTGAGTCAGTGAGGCTGTCAGGAGACTCAAGGGAGCAAAAACAAAGTATGCATAGATAATAATAATGCCACAGAGAGACATACATTGAGCACATCATTTGCATCCTTGTAACTAAGTATGCGTCACATTGCGATGCATTGTGAACTTACAGTATGCGTCACATTGCGATGCATTGTGAGCGTACAGTATGCGTCACATTGCGATGCATTGTGAGCGTACAGTAGCCTACTTGCGTAAATGTACTTAGTTCTGAGCGCACGTACTGGGTCTGGATTTGAGTTGCGCCGATGTGAAAAGGAAATGTACATTTACTTAACCCATTCTGACCTGAGATCAGATTCATATGAGGTTTCCACTGGACACACACTGGTCTGATTAACCCATTCTGACCTGTGATCAGATTCATACGAGGTTTCCACTGGACACACACTGTTCTGATTAACCCATTCTGACCTGAGATCAGATTCATACGAGGTTTCCACTGGACACACACTGGTCTGATTAACCCATTCTGACCTGAGATCAGATTCTAGAAATGTCAGTCGCTCTTCGATTTAAAAAAAATAGCAGACCTACAAGCTCGTATCGCGCCACTCGGTGGCGCGATATGAGCTTGTAGATCTGCTATTTTTCAATAGCTAAAGCATAACATGATGCTGACACCAAAATGGGTGCCCGGTCAGAATGGGTTAAGTACTGTACTTACGGTAAGTACATTTCCACCACTACATGAAACACTATACGTACAAATACAAATGGAACCAAACAGACCAGAAGTACAAAGATATTGGCTTTAAAAGGTACTTCAAAATGTACAAAATATGCCCAAAATGTACAAAATGTACTCCAAAATGTACCACAAGTAAAAGTACTAATAGTGCAGAATGTTACATTTAATGTTTTCAAATGTATAATCTACAAGCTCGATCACGATGCGTCACATTGCGATGCATTGTGAGCGTACAGTAGCTAAATATGCGTCACATTGCGATGCATTGTGAGCGTACAGTATGCGTCACATTGCGATGCATTGTGAGCGTACAGTATGCGTCACATTGCGATGCATTGTGAGCGTACAGTAGCCTACTTGCGTAAATGTACTTAGTTCTGAGCGCACGTACTGGGTCTGGATTTGAGTTGCCGAAGGAAATGTACTGGATCCAGTTTGCACCACAACAGCGCCGATAATATGGCACTGTTGTGGAGCCAACCTTCTAAATGTCACTTAACCCATTCTGACCTGATATCAGATTCATACGAGGTTTCCACTGGACACACACTGGTCTGATTAACCCATTCTGACCTGAGATCAGATTCATACGAGGTTTCCACTGGACACACACTGGTCTGATTAACCCATTCTGACCTGAGATCAGATTCTAAAAATGTCAGTCGTACTTTGATTTTTTTTAAATAGCAGACCTACAAGCTCGTAGCGTGCCACTCGGTGGCGCGCTATGAGCTTGTAGATCTGCTGTTTTTCAATAGCTAAAGCATAACACAATGCTAACACCAAAATGGGTTCCCGTTCAGAATGGGATAATGCAGGGGGGCAGCAAAATGTTGCGTTATTGAAAACAAACAAGCATCTTCCAAACTCTGACACTTGGAAAAAGAATCAAATGCAGGGCATTTCTTGACAGAAAAAGTAGCTCATAACGTTTCTACGGTGGATTTTTATGAAACAAAAACTTTTTGAACAAACATTCTCATTCTACTGCTCTGCCACCAGTAAATGGTAAATGGTGCATTTATATAGCGCCTTTATCCAAGGCGCTTTACAGAGATTGTGCATTACATTCACCTATTCACATACACGTTCATACACCGATGGCAGCGGAAACCATGCAAGGCACCAACCAGCACATCAGGAGCAATTAGGGGTTCAGTGTCTTGCTCAAGGACACTTCGACAGTAACTCTGGGGGAGCCCGGGTTCGAACTGGCAACCTTACGGTTACCATCCAGGCACTCTACCCCTGAGCCACCGCCGTCCGCCGCCCACCGCCCACCAGAAGGTGGAATGAACTGACACCATCCATTAGGATGGGGGGGGGGGGGGGGGGGGGGGAGGATGTGGATCACATAATGGGTTCTTTCTTACAAACTGGCCTGAAAGATCGTCTGAACAATATGGTGGCCTTGGGGACTGTCTGCATGCCCATGAGTCAGACACCCCGTTATAGTCAGACCTGCGTGGTGCGGGTTAAGACTCAACCGGCGGGGCTGCGGGTTAAGACTCGCCCATGGCTTCCTGTGAGGTTATAGGGTTAAGGGTCCAACTAGCGGGAGGTCGAAGCAATGACATGTTGCCGCACGCACGTACGCACACACGCACGCACGCGTAACACCCGGGATTCGAACTCGGGTCTCCCGCGTGAAAGTCCAACATCTTAAACAATGTTTCAAGATTTCTTTACACAAACCTTCAACGGTGAGGTCGGAGTCAAGAATAAATACCGTCAGGTTTTCTGGCAGTATTTAGTCCAGGGGCCAGGCGAGATTTTGGTACCATTTTGGTGTCCGTACATTTTTGGTATCTTTGTGTTACTACATGTCTCTAGTTTATATTTTTGTATGATAGCCCTTCCAATTCAGTAGCTTAATGCCAGTTATCACTCTTTAAACAAACCTACCCCATATGAAACTGTGATGTGTGTATGTCCTTTATATGACTTCTAGACAATACTTTTTGGTAACCAGTGGTCTTATAAAGAGTTGATCCTAAGGTAATTTTCTCAGTAGAATCCATTTCTGCTAACAACGTTTTTCTATTGTACATATTTAATTAGATAATTTGCTTATTTGAACATATTAGTTGAAATAATTGCACGATCAATCAAATTAAAGTTGAATATGGTCAAAAAGTATAACATATACGTGGAAACAAATATTAGATGTTTTTCGGTGGCATTCTGGCAACGTACACAAGAAATCTGGTGCCGACCGGCCCAACGGTTTTCGAGTTAGTGGCCATAGCAAATATACACAATTTGGTAGTTAGGTAGGGCAGTTTAGAGGCTCCAACAGCACCCAAGTGGCATGTTTTCAGAACCAACAGACTGTCCAACAGCCTTTACCCACAGGCTGTCAGGCTGTTTTCAGAACCAACAGACTGTCCAACAGCCTTTACCCACAGGCTGTCAGGCTGTTTTCAGAACCAACAGACTGTCCAACAGCCTTTACCCACAGGCTGTCAGGCTGTTTTCAGAACCAACAGACTGTCCAACAGCCTTTACCCACAGGCTGTCAGGCTGTTTTCAGAACCAACAGACTGTCCAACAGCTTTTACCCAAGAGGCTGTCAGGCTGCTGAATGAACAACCTGCCCCCCCATCGCCCAGCCCCCTCTATAGTGTTAAAAGGGTACTGAAAATGGACTTGGTCTTGCACTGTTACATTGCACCAGCACTGTTGCACTTAGGTTATTGTACAGTATGGTTATTTTTTGCCAGTGGTGAAGCTCTAAACTGAATTTCGTTGTTTCATGCAAGCAATGACAAATAAAGATCTATCTATCTATTAGAGTCTAATAGATAGATAGATCTTTATCTGTCATTGCTTCCGGCAGTGGTAACCAATCTTTTCAAGCCCAAGAGCCCATTTTATTCCCAATTTCTAAGCCAAGATCTACCACTAAAACGTGTTAGAAAAAACACTTGTTTTTTTGCTATTTCTGACAGGCTCAATGCATGTGCACACATCCACACAAAGACTAAAGCTTAAATTAGAATAAATACTTATAGTAAGTTATATTATCAATGTCAAATAATATTAAGACAAATGTATTAGAAATAAAAATATTAGGACAAAAATACAAGTAATAATAATAGTAATAATAATAATAGTTTTTTTTTAATAAAACAAAATGCAAAGGACATGAATTGCTTTTACAGCACAATATTTTGTTCCTCATTTCAATGAATATTCACATTGGCAGATGTTCAAATGACATAGGCATAACATGACCATATATATTTGCACAGATATGGTGACATACTCTCAGGGTCAGCCCGCCTTTAATGAGACTGCTGTGACTGCACTTTATCTGCAAGCGTTTTGAAATCTGGTTCATATTTAGTGATTGCCAGTCTGAGGGTGTCATTAAGATGTGAGTCAGTCATACGAGTTCTAAACTTGGATTTTATTATTTTCATTTGTGAAAAGGCCATAAGTACGTGGAACCAAAGTATAGGCATGCAGCTTGAGTGCACACGACACAATCAGCGGATACTTCTCTCATTTCTCTCTGCTCACAAGAGACCAAAATTCCTTCTCTTTAGCTCTGACCTGCAGGTGACAGTCACTTACTAATCCAATAATCTCCATTTCAATATCTGAAGTTAATGCAAACACATCCTGCATTTTATCGGGCAGCAGTTCAATGACAGTAGGCTCAGTAAAGAGGAAATGTTTGATACAAAAGCAGCTACTCAGGCGTTGTACTTCAACAAATCTACGATCAAATTCAGATGTCAGTTTGCACAGAATTGCGCAGAATTGTTCGGGATGAAAGGCTGTTTTCTCTTTGAGGTTTTTTAACACCTTGTCAAGATTCGTGAAGTGATTCTGAAGCCTTCCACGTCGAATCTGTGAGCTCCACAAATCGAGCTTCGTTTTGAACACATTGATTGCACTGATCATGTCGCCAATGTCTCTGTCCTTCCCTTGCAATTCTCGGTTAAAACACATTTAGTGCCGGAAGTGCCTTCAAAATAGAAGCTCTGGGTGCCAGAGGTGTCTGATCGCTTTTACTTTGAAAGCCATGAAACAGGAAACGCCAGCATATCGATCCATTCATCACCACGGAGAGCGCCCTGGATTAGGAGATACGAGTCATTCTTTCCGCCGCGCTAACATGGGAGTCAATGACAAGCTAATAGTTGCACTGAGCGTTAGCATACGGCAAGCGAAAAGCGAAATGCCAAAAAAATATATATATATATATTCTTATCTCGCCCGCGTCGCTGGGACGTCGCTAGGACGTCCACAGACGTCCTAGGCACCAATATTTCGTGTTCCTTATGACGTTCTCAGACGTCCTATGTCTTAATTGTGTTTAATGTCGTTCAGTTTTGCTGTCCGGTCCGTGAGAAAGCCCAAGTCCAATAACCAAGCGTCGTCAGACAGCTGATCATACTCCTCGCCCCTCGACTTGAGAAAAATGATGATCTCTGGCAGTAAATCAAGAGAACGCTGCAGCACTTTCCCCCGACTCAGCCACCTCACGTCTGCGTGTAGAATCAAATCGCCATATTCAGAGTCCAGTTCGTCCAATAAAGACCTGAACAGCCGGTGCTGTAGCGCCTTTGCACGAATTGAGTTTATTATTTTGACAACAACGTTCATCACGTGTGACATGTCAATCGCTTTAGCAGCCAGTGCCTGCTGGTGTATCACACAGTGGTAGTTTACAAACGGAGGAAAGTCTTCGTCTTTTCTGCACAGTGAAACAAATCCAGAATGAACACCAAGCATCGCGGGGGCCCCGTCTGTTGTCATTGACACGATTTTACGAAGAGGAATCTTGTACTCACGCACGTAATCCTTGAATGCATTGTACACATCCACACCCCGGGTCCGTTGTTTCAATGGAATAAGGGCGAGAAAGTCCTCTTTGATGGTGAAATCAGCGAAAACCATTCGGACAAACACAATTAGCTGGGCGGTGTCTGTCACATCAGTGGACTCGTCAAACTGAAGTGAAAAGTATTCACAGTTTGACAAGTCTTTGAAAACTTGCTGTGATACATCTTCAGACAGGGATTCCACTCTCCTGGCGACAGTAGGTGCACCAAGCGACAACGTTTGGATCAAAGCTTTGATTTACGACTTGTCTTTAAGGTTAGAAAACAAGCAGTCCACCGCGACATTCAGGATTTCTTTAACCATGTCCCCGTCCGTAAACGGTTTCTTGCGCTGAGCCAAAACATGGCTAATTCGGAAGGAGGTCTCTGTCGCCAGCTTGCTTTTTGCTGTTGTTGGCAGTGCGGTGAAAAGTAGCTGCTGTTTTCGTAGTCCACCTTTCAGTTCATCAATTCGTTTGGATCTTAATGGACTGTTCAGTGGGAAAAGGTCTTTGTATTTAGGATGCGTGGTGGAATGATGGCGTTCCAGGTTTCCACGTTTCGGCATAGACAACGACTTTTGACATACGAGGCATATAGTGCTCCCATTAGCTGACGTGAAAAAAAAATCATGCTCCCATTCCTGGTTGAAATGACTGTTCGCCTGTGTATGTTTAGTAGTGACTGAGTGAGGCCCGTTTAGCTCTGTGGGTTTTTATACTGTTTGTAATGTTTTGATATGCATGCCTATTATGCACAGCACGGTTACCGGAGATAGCAGTGAAACAATGGAACAAAAGAACTCTGCAGTGAACTCTTCAGTGATGGCCCGAGACACGTCGCGGGCCATCCCTGCGCGCTATTCTAAATACACGTTATACACGTTCTGCTGTGTATTGGCAGTGATGGCTGGGTGCCCGTGAGTCTGACTCTTCGGGATCGACTTGACAGGCTTCCGTGAGCTACTGGTAGCTCGCGAGCCCCTGGTTGGTTACCCCTGATCTAGTGTGTGTGAATAGAAGAGTAACACTCAATTCCCCCTCCCCTCCTGTTTCTACATGGTTTCTCCCGAGGAGGATGATGGGGGGGGTCTGTCTCTCTCTTGTTCTCGGAAAAAGATAGAACGCAGCCTAAGAGTAAGCATTGATTTGCCCGCAGCCCATACGTATATGTATCGTATCGTATATATGCCAACCGTCATAAAACTCCACAGCGAATAAGAATAATCTGCAACGGCATTGCATAACGTTTGCAACACACATGGAGTCATGGACAGATGCATGTTTCCTTCTTCATATTATGAACTAACAAACTAATATCTATTATACTATTATCGAGGGACCGCCATGAAAAAGAGGCCGCGTTACATGTCTTCCGTTGGAGAGCACCACGATGGATCACCATAGCGTCTTCGCCAGCAATCACTATCGGTCGTGTGATTGTAACCTTTTTATTCATTATAATTGCAGTGATAAGACCGCAATGAACGTGTCGGGGACGTCATCGACCCGGTTGTAATGTATAACGAATACACATGTCCTCATCCTAAACCGTTGTGTTCTGTGGAAGCCATTTCCTCGTTGAGTTGTCATTTTGTCTATATCACAGCCGGGCTTAGCCCCTCTCTCGATACCGTTGATGAAGCTCTTTTCCATCGCTCCTACGTGCTTCAGACATTGCCCAGACATGCCCAGACATGTCAACCACTAATCTCGCCGATCCAGTAACGCGTCTCACCGTTATACTATAGTTCTGAAACGATCGGTGGAATGTAGCCTACACAGATCAAGACTTTTTCTGCCCCCCCTGTTACTGCGATCGAGACAATGAAAGCAGATATGTGAGATAGATTAGGCGAGGCACGCATCATCATCATCATCATCATCATGAAGTTAGTTATGAAGATTTAAAGTCACAGACATTGACAGGCAGATATAAAAATGAACACAAATAAATTAATATCCTATACATACTATACATCGAATGAAAGCCCTGAATGTCTACTTTTAGGAGGAAAACAGTACACATCGATCCCATTTACAGTTTGTCAGTAATTGGTTATTGAATGCAGCTTGCGCCCACCAGAGAGAACTGTGAAGTGAGCAGTGCACCGCTCACTTCACAGGGGTGTGATTTTTATTATTATTACAGTATTCGTTTTTTTCTTATGAAAGCAGAGAGTCTTCTGTTTCATACGGTATATAGTATGTACATGTCGCTATAGGCCTTTTTTGTGAATAATAGTTGTTCAGGTCCATGCCTTCTCTAAAGTTCTCTCTGGTGGGCGCAAGCTGCATTCAATAACCAATTACTGACAAACTGTACATGGGATCAATGTGTACTGTTGTCCTAGTAAAAGTAGACATTCAGGGCTTTCATTCGATGTATAGTATGTATAGGATATTATTTGTGTTCATTTTTATATCTGTCTGTCAATGTCTGTCAACTTCAACCTTCCATAGCTCTGCTGTTTGTTCAAGCGAGCAGAGTTCAGGCAAAAGCAGGTGTTAGAAAAAGGTCAAAATCTCCAGAATGGAAGATGGTGGACAAGTTAGGCAAGTGGACAAGTTAGGCTTTCTTTTAATGTATGCGGTGTGATTCTCGCTATAAGAGAACATTTTGCTGTGGGCCCCGAAAAAGTTCCTTCGTCCAATGTTAATCCCTTAGCACAGACAATTAGAGACAATGGGATGGTTGCTAAGGACGCTCCCCTGTGTTGATGTTGCCATTATTGTGGCATTTCTTTTCTACTAAATATTATGTTGATGTTTACGACATTTGCATTTCACTGTGTGTGCTTCTATGAATAGGCCTATAGAAAAATAAAGATTGATTTCATCGTATAACTAGATTTAGCCCCAGTGTAAATGGTTTATTGTTCATGACAGGCCAAGGACAGACAGACCTAAACAACTGATTCAACTGAGTAACATTTGAATAAATTACCATTCCACTATATATATTACATTTGAGAAGTTGTACCCAACACACGGACAAGGGACCCAAAGTCAACTGACTTCCGAAAACACCACCGGAAGTTACACGCTACACACACACACACACACACACACACATTAGAAGAAAAACAAGACGAACACTACACACACACATGCTCGCGCTGCAACACAAAACAGCTGCGTACAACGCAGTGTGTGGAGGACTGTGTGTGTATACAGTGAGTGTACACTGTGTGGAGGACTTCTGTATATCGCAATGCGGGGGGACTTTACCTGACAAGTGAGAGTGTGTGTTTGTGTGCGTGCGCGGGGGGGGGGGATTTTGGATCGCAATGCAGCTGAAATGGCACACACACACACACACGCCACAAAACACGCGCCTGCCAAGTTCGTCTGCGCATTATTTATTTCCCAGTCCCACCACGGACTCACACGTACGTGCGTGTGCAGTTTGATTTCAGCATCACTAATCAAAATAATACAAAACAAGTTAACAACACATGATAATGGTAAGTAAAGTGGAGTCTGTCAAATCCCGCAATTTCCTTCTTCCCATATTGTGCTGCAACGTAACTCTAGGATGAGCCGCCCGAAGGGCGGTGAAATTCTAGTAATGTGACAATGCTTACTTGAGTTTGTTCAGGTTATCAGCATAGATGGTGACGTAGAATAAATCCAGAGTCATTGTCGCGTTTATTCCGGGTGGTGGGCTAATTATAATATTAAGTGCCGACCCAGCTTATGTAACTGCATGTTGTGTTGTATATTATGTATAGATGTTAGTGCTACTAAGGAAGTTCACTGACTATACAGAAATACACTGTGTTATATAAGAACAGAAATCCTCTTATCAACCAATTACAGTATCTCAGGGATGTAGATATTAATACAGTTAATTGGGAGGTAAAATGTGTTATACCAACTACTACTAGGAGGAATGCTTACTTTGCTTAGTACGCATACTAGTGGGACACAAGTCAATAATTGAAGACAATGGCATGAGGAAGTATCAGATGTCGAGAGGCGTGCTTTCACAGAGATAATGCAGATGTGCGTGCCCCTTCCAGTTCATTCTAAAAGATGTAGTGAGCAGGAAACATGGCGTTTGCGTAAGTCTTTATAATGTGTTAATAAGTACGGTAAATACTCTGTCATAGTGATACGCTTGTGCAGTCGCTAGATCTGTGAATTAATGGTATGTGTTGTGTTTCTTTTATGTTTCAGTTTATTACCTAATGCCACTAACGCGACTAAAGTCGCGACCTCTGAATCTTGTGCTATTGATTAAGAACAATTAGTTGTGGAAGCTATTGAACTATATCCGAACACGGGCCAGACAAGGCAAATAAGGCTTTTACTGTACACACGTTTAGTAGAAGTGTGTTTGTACGTGTGTGAGTGTGTTATAAGATTGTAGTAATAAAATGGCCGGAAAATAAGTACTTGTTTGCAAGCTTTATTGCAACTTGGAGGAAGTGTGTGTTTTAGTAATATAACGGTGTGTGTTTAAATCACAATTTACCCATACCTGTTTGTTACACTCCTTTACGGAGGGTTGAATCAATAGTTAACAGGTTAACAGGTTAACAGGTTAACAGGTTAAGGCGTCTCACCGCGAGACCCGCAGGCCCAAGAGTCCCGCGGGCGCCTCACCGCGAGACCCGGGAGTCCCGCGGGCGCCTCACCGCGGGATCCACGGCCCCGGGAGTCCCGCGGGTGAGTCCCGGGGCCGTGAGCCGCGCCAAAGGGGGGGTGTTTTTTTTGGACGCCCCGGCATGCGTGCGGGCTGAGAAACATAGACCCAGAGAGCGGGCCCACGTTGCGACCGCGCGTGGGGTTTTCGAAAAACGCATCGCGCGCACTCTCCTGCAGAACAGTTTTGAAGGCAGCTGTCACATGCAGGCCCGTCTTGTTTTGCAAAGGTGAAACCCAAGCTTTTTTAGAGAAGAGGTCTATTACTGTGAGTAAAAACTTGTAATTATCATTATATTTCGATAACGCATTGACATCTACGAGATCAGCCTGGAATTGGTATAATGCACGTGGAACGAACACACGATTCCTAGGAAATGTTTTTCTAGCCGCACGATGTACAGTGTAAGCGTCTTGTCCAGATAGAAACTCTTTGACATGCTCAGCTTTTCTTCCTGTATGCTTTTTTACAGCTTCACTCAATTTTTCCACTCCACCATATGAACTAGGATCGCTCGGATCATAGTATATCCGTTCCATAACCCTTTAGACCTTTTTTGAAGCCATAGTATCACAATGTTCTACCGACTGAGCGAATCACACTACTACCTCAGGATGTATATGCAGACAACTGTATGAAAATAATGACAGCCTACACAGTTATTCCATTGTACACAACATATGATTTATTTATTTTTCATTACATATAATGCATGGTTTATTATTCCATCATTTAAAAAATAGCAATAATATATGAATGCCGTATATTGAGTATATTATTATATAAAAAATCAGCCCCCAATAATCTTATCAGGCTGTGGATGCAGTTCCTCCTTTTTCTTCATTGTCTGCTTCCTCTTTCAGTCCTTCTGCTTCTTCTTCTTTCAGTCCTTTTGCTTCTTCTTTACCTTCCACATCAGCTTTGTACATCCAGAAAGTGACAAAGTTGTCTATATTATCTTTCTTAAACGGATCATCCCTAACCAGCTCAGCCAGGGTCTCATTGATGCTTTTATGAATGTCAGAAGAATTCTGCAGCTCATAAAGAATAGCTTCACATGCTCCTCGGAGTCGGTCTGTAGATGTCATAAAGAAACAGCGAGTTTCCAGAAGACGAACGAGTCCAGGAATAAAACGATCGGTCCACACCTTCGCCAGCAATGCTCTGAAGTGCTCTCTGTAGTACCCGCTCTCAATAGGGTACAGACATGTATGTTGTGTCTGTGAAGGGTGGTCCGTCTGGCAGCCATAACAGGTTTCCTTCATCTGTTCACCCAGCACGATAGGTAAAACTGAGACAATCCCAGCTTTTATTGTCTTCAGAAAGTTGTCACTACACAGTCCAGCATGATTATTTAAAGGAGATGGGTTAGATTCATAAATAGACATTTCAGAACTGAACAGCCTCCGAGGCAGGGGTCCGCGGTACGGACTGCGCTGGTAAAGAATGAGCCCAGGATCATTGAACGGGTTGAAAGGACCGCCGTAGCTCTCACTTCTAGGTCCTTCTTGATTTGACTCTTCACTGAATGGCGGCACCTTCTCCATGTTGAAAAGCGGGGATGTCTGAATGTCTGAACACCTACAAGTCTAACCCTCTTATATAGTTTTCGGCTGGATAAATTATGTAAAAACATGATATAGAGTGTAATTGCGTCTTCGACCCACGGCGCCGCGAGTCTAAAAGTAGAATCCATTGGGGCGGCTGAGAGGCCGAGATCACGAAATTCTCACTCTATTTTAGTGATCTCGGCTCCCCATCCGCTCCAATGTTAATCTAGTGATCTCGGCTCCCCATCCGCTCCAATGTTAATCGCGTCTTCGACCCACGGCGCCGCGAGTCTGAAAGTAAAATACATTAGAGCGTACTGACACTTTATGAACTTTATGAACTTTTTGCATGTCGCGTTGCCCTTCCCTATAACAATGTCGATCAAGCTGACGCCCACGTCGCCGTCGTAGCGGCAGTCAGTTCTCAGCTTCTTGTAGAGTTGGAAGTGGTAGTGGACGTTTCTGGAAGTTTCTAACAGGTCTCTCAGGCACATCTCGTCTATGATACACACCGGGGCCTTGCTCACGTACGAAATGAACAACAGCTTATTGGTCCTTATGGTGTTGTACGCGCTGGACCTCATTGTCTCTAGAAATGACGCGGAAGCCGTTTGGTCAATGAGCGAAGCTACAAACACTCAGTGGTCTGGGTCAGAATTTGTGTTTGATCTGATCTGGCCACTGATTGTGCACTGTTTATATAGTAGCCTGGCCACTCCCAAGGCACTGAGATTTATTTTGGGTCAGAGGCTCCCAAACACACATTATGGGCAGTAACATAAAACAAAAACCCTTTGAACGTTCACTCAGTATCTTAGACCCATGGCTCGGTTACTCCTACTGGCCGATGCGGCCAACTTTGTTCTCAAACAAGATAGTGGCGAACACACAGGCAATGAAAAAAGCGAGAGTCACAGGCTCGTGAGTAAAGACAGCCAGGAGCATGGCCTCAAGACCATCGGAACCTTGGGTTGCGTGGGCTCCATACTCGTCAAGCAGCTCGTCAAGGAAAAGTGCGTGTATGTAGAACCCGACCGGAAGCCGGAAGTCTCGCCGGCAATCATAAGTTTGACCGCGGTCAGGCTCAACAGCTGTTCTTCCATCAAGGCGTTACCGACGCAATGGCCACCGGAGCACCAGCAACCTCAGCCGCTCGAGCCGCTTGGAAGTTTCATGCTCGAACCTCAACCGTCGGCCGTGTTCTCGTTTGAGAACCAGGGGCCCCAGCAAGTCACCGTGGGTCCAAACTACATGCATTGGAACGACGGCGACACGAGAATAACGCACTCGTATCAGCTGGAGGTGTACTCGTCCACGCGGATCTCAGAAGAAACCAGGCTGTTCGTGAACCCCGCCGAGCTCGTCAGACGGCTGAGCAAAGACCTGATGTGTGGCCTGGCGGGAGGCTACGTGAACACCGCCAAGTCCGATGAATACATGCCGACGGTTCGCAACGTGACGGTGCTGATCGTGGGCAAGAACTGGAACCACACCCTGCTGTCTGTACAAAACGCACCCGACGTGGCCGCCGCGTGCACGGCCACTACGGCCAAAGACGCGCATCCCGCACAGATCATCGGCCCCGGAAGACACAGGCTCGTTCGTTTCACGGTAACCCTGGGGCTACACTGTGCAAAAGAGATGACCAGAGCCGCCTTGCAGCGCTTTGTGACCATGAGCGCGCTCAAAGGCTTGGTTCACCACAGGTGGCTCCTGGAAGTCAAGAGTTTGGACGAGGTGCACCTCGTGCAGGACGGACGGCGCATCACGAAAGTCACTCTGGGTCCGGACGGTCAGATTGTCAGCTCAACGGCCCGTCCGAGGGACGCGTGGCAACCGGCGCCCGTGGGGACCGTAGACTACAAGCGAACGCACACGTTTGCGGAACGCCGCAAGCTGTTCCTGACCGTGATCGGACCCGATCTGTTACAACAGATAAGAGGGCCGCACAACCTGTTTGAGGCCGAGAACCTGTCCGAGCTCAACGCGCTGTGCGGAAACATACAGTGGGGAGACTGGCTGAGCTATTACAGAAAGGTGGCGTACTGGGTCTCGGCCGGATTCTGCCCGCCTGAGGGCCGCGACCCAGAGCTCTCGCTGGCGAGCTGCAACGACGAGGGCGACGATTGCGGAGACGGCCGTCTGATGTTTCCGAAATGTCTGGTCGGGCAGGAGTTCGTGCCTTTCCAGTACGTGTTTGAGCCGGCCGCGCAGCCCGTCACCAAGGCAGAGAGGATGAAAGTGGCGAGGTTGTGCATCCTCACGGCAAAGAGCACGACGGTGAAGCAAGCGTACACACATTGGATCGACAGAGGCGATGAAAATATAGGAAGAGGAGGAAAAGAGAAAGAAAAAAGAAGAGGAAAAAAGAATCAGACGGGAAGAGGCACTAAAGACTAAGTGTAGAAATGGCATTTTTGCTCTACTGATGCTATATGGTTCAGGCTACCCTTACATATTAAAAATTATTATAGGTGCTATTCTGGGAATCTCTCAAGCTCAAGAATGTCTTTATTTGTTTGACGATTACACCTTCTGGAATTAAGCCTTATGGATAAACTGAGGGTTAAATTCTTGCAGTAACATGAATTAATCGCGTCTTCGACCCGCGTCGCCGCGAGTCTGAAAGTGGAATATAACATTTTGGTGATCTCGGCTCCCCATCCGCTCTAATGTTAATCGCTCTACTTAAAGGTCAGCCTCGCCTAGTGCATTCCATGCAAATAGAACATGCACTAACCTTTCGGTAAAATCCTCGTCGCTGAACTCAGGGTTCAACTTCACGGCAATGATGGTGTGGCCGGCAACAAATAAAACCCACTCCTAAAAACTGTATCACCCTCGCCTTGAAAAAAAAGAGGGAATATAGATCGCTAGATAGATAAAAATAAAAAACTTAAAAAATTGTTACCATGACACAGGACACGCACATGTGCTGCGACCAATGTCGAAAAGAACTGAAAGAGATACAACGGTCCGAATTGAACATTATCTTCGGCTCCCCGGGCTACAGGGAAGCCCCCAAAGCGATCTGCCGCGACAAGACCTCCGAGACAAAAAACCTCAAAGCCGACGAGCTGCAGTGGATCGTACCCAAGCACGACATCGTGCACAAAGCGAATGCCATCCTTCTCAAAGTCTTTCAACGCCTGTGTCAGAAGCTCTCCGTACCGCACGCAAAAGTGTGCGGAGTCATACAAAACCGGTCCCGGCACTGCACCCACAGCTCTTCCGACAGAGTCCCCAAAGCCACTTGCGTGGCCTGCGTTGCGGAAAAGCTCACTCGCGTGTGGTGCAGGCGTCTGAGGCGCAGCGAGGAAGAGACAAGGGCATACTTTCGGATGCTGACCGAGACCCTCTCCTCGTTGGTGGAACCGTTTAGGTTAATCGGCTACATCGGCAAGGGCAGGATCTTGTACAACACGATGCAAAGCATCTCACGCGGGATCGGGTGCTCGGACATCGCGGCGAGACGTACGCTGAAGGACGAGTTGCACGCTTACAGGACGCTCCACACGGCGCCTCAACCACCGACGGAGACCCGGGTGGCCGCCCAGCTGCACGTGCCTGTCGTACCTGATCGACGAAGAAGACGAAGGGTGCAACTTTATGTAAATGGGCAACAGTGTATGACATGTCTCGTAACCTTGTAACCTTGCAATCGTATGAGATCGTATGTATCCCCATGTAATAAAAGCAACATTTGTGTGATTAAAACACACGACGGTTTGTTTTTTCTTTACACAGAAGCTAAAAGGGGCAATTCCTATGTGCAGATTTTGCACCACATCCACACGCAACACACCATATAATCAGAACCAGACAGACTGACAATGTAGAGACATGTCTCTAGGCCTCAAATACCAGGGACCGGGGGTTTTTGTGGAATTTTTGGATACCTTTTTTGAGTCGGACAGAGCGGAAAAATGGGTGGGTCGGTACGCGTTACTCGGTCTGTACAGGCGTTTTACCCAAACTCTGAGGTCGATCATTGCCATCAATTTTCATAAAGGTAAAAGTATAATTTAATCGCGTCTTCGACTCACGGCGCCGTGAGTCTGAAAGTGGAATACATTAGAGCGGATGAGAGGCCGAGATCACGGAATTCTCACTCTATTTCGGTGATCTCGGCTCACCATCCGCTCCAATGCATACCAAAATACACACACACACACACACACACACACACACGCACACACACACACACACACGCGCGCACACGCGCACACACTTTCTAATCTCAATTGTAATTCTCATTTTAATTCTTATCCCACACCAGCCATACCCCGACCGAACTTTCAAACGATCTGGTGGGGACAACTGATGATCACGCTGGGGTATCACGTTCACAACAAAGACGAGCGCGCCGCCCTGGATTTTGTGAGAAGCGCAGAGTGTCGGCAGCTTTTCCAGAGCTGGGACTGGGTACTTGCGTTTTGTTGTATTTTATTACATTCAATTGCCGTTGGTGATTTTTTTTTCACCGAGAACCGTCTAACTCGATGTACTGTGTGCACTTAGGACGACTTTCTGAGGCACTACAACTTTCCTTTAATTCAAGAGCAACCCTTCCACGACACGCTGATACGCTCTACGTCGAACCTGAAAGTCCACCCGGGTGACTCCCCCATCGGCGAGGCTGATACGAAAGACATCAAAACCTTGCTGGGGAAACACAAACAATTTTTTCAAGGTAAGTTTTACCCCTGCCGCACGCATGGCACGCATGGCCCACGGCACCGTGTGTCATTAAATCAAACCGAGCTATTTTCTCCTTTCTTCTTTAATCCAACTCCCCTCTTTCTCAGAGTGTCGGTGTTCCGGGGCGGACCAGAACAACCTAGAGTATATCGGGCTTGAACTTTTCCAAGATTCTTTCAATTGGGGGCGCGTGGTATCATACTTGGCCTTCGTGACCCACGTCACCAACGCACTTACCGACGAGGCGAAGAACGAGATCGTGTCCAACATTGCATACGTGAGCTTTTGCGTGTGTAATAAAGCAAGCTTAAAGCACACCGGCGAAGAATTAAATTGGGTGAGTGCCGCACCGTGTGTTGAGTAAGTAGTAGTAAGTGATCGTATGTGGTGTGGTGGTGTGCTGTACTATACGTTGAACTCCCCTCTCTTTCCTTCTCTGCCGCTCCCCCTTCTTTTCACACAGGAGGACTCACAGTACAATTTAGACAAAAGGCCCGGCGGCGGAGCCCGCGTTTGCGGCAGGTCTGCCTTCAGTGTGGTACACAGCTTCTTTGACTGGATTCGCAACAAACTGTTTAACGTGACCCGTGAGTCCAGTCCGGTCTAGTCGAGTTGCAGTTCCTCGGAACAAAACACTTTTCGGAGTTAACTGAAAGTCGAGTGACGCCAAGCCGCGAGTATAAATAACGAGCCAAGATCTGTCTTGGCTCGCATTCGGACCATTTTCCACGTCGGCAGCGTTCAACGTCTTGGATATATTAACACAAAGAAGTCTACTTGAGATGCTCGCCCGACAAACCTACGGCTGCACCATGAGGCGCCTAATCGTTGCAGCGACTCTGCTGTCGCTGGTCCACACTCTAGGCGTCGCAGCGGGGCCGGCCGTTTTGTCGTTGCAAACCGCGATCAACGCTCACGAGAACGTCAAGGGAAAGGACGAGCCCGGGACTGAAGCGCTTCAGTCTCCCGGAGCCGGGACTCCGGGACAGCAACCTTTAGGCAAGGAGACCGCAGAGAAGAACAACGGGGGAAAAGAGAAGCCCGAGACGGAGCCGCTTCTGTCTCCCGGAGCCGGGACTCCTGAGCAGCAGTCTCTTGAAACCAAAGAACAGACCTTCGACAAACCCGCCCTCTCCGCGGCTGCAGCCAAGGCGCAAAGTCTTCCCGTGTACGCCGCGTTGAGGTCCGCTCTGACTCTTGGGCAGCAGACAGAGTTTTACGACGACGTGGTGTTTCCGGACGCAATGAAGGATTCTAAGTCGACTAGCGAGGTTGTCCGGGCCACGATGGAACATATGACGCTGTATTCTATAAAGCTCGCGAAGACATACTTTGCTAAGATGCGGATGGAGACATACTGTGCTGAGATGCGGATGGAGTGCTTTGCTGGCCAAATACAGAGAGCTGCTAAACACGCAGCGGAAAGCAATGTTTGGATGGAGACATACTGTGCTGAGATGCGGATGGAGTGCTTTGCTGGCCAGATACAGAGAGCTGCTAAACACGCAGCGGAAAGCAATGTTAAAAACAAAACTGAGTTTTCAAATAATATTAGAAAAAAGCAAAAAAATATAATAAACAATAACACGAGGAGTAAGTAGGAGTAATAGAGATACTCCTAACATTGCGGGAACTACCCATAGATCCGAAGTTGACTATTTGTCTACATATATCTTAGATATAATACTTAAGTTGTTAGTTTTAGAGACCAAGGACAGAGATCGGGGAGAGAGAGACTGGAGATTGTCGTGTACAGGGGTGTAATGGAATCTGTGGACATATGCTCAAAAGACAAAACACAATAATGAATAATGAGGCAACACAATCATTCAGAGTTTATAGAGTATAGGGATTTACTCGAGTAGGAGACAAGACTTACATGAACCTGTCCTCATGTATGGAAACCCAGTCTGCCTTTCAGAAGGACAAGACAGGACAGCCTTTATAGCTCTCTCTCACACAGACACCCCCCCCCCATATAGCCGCAAGGCATTCACCAAATGGGACAGTGACGTCATAAAACAACAGGAGTATTATTACAATGTTTATCTCTAAATTTCCACGACATTACCCCACTTTTAAACATTTAAAAACTCATAAACACCATTTATCAGTACATTGCAGATGCAGGCAAAAAACCTGGAACACAAAATATCAAACATCCAGGGAAATTCCTACATGGCCCCCATTTTTCACAGAGCGACCGCTTATAGCCTACAATATACAGTGACACAATGGTTTTATAACAACAAACAAATAAGGCAATGCCAAATTAAACATACAATAACCGTTGCCGACATTGGACCCAAGAAAACATCTCAGCACCATAGAGTGTCCATTCAGAATTGTCCACCAGCACACTTTGAGGAGCAAGCCAAACCGAAAGTCTTTTTAGTTCCTTCACGCAATGTGCAGACATGTTGCGAGTTTGCAGATTGGCCATTTTCAACAGAACAGCACACGTCACAGCTTCCCAAAAGACCAAAAATTGTCACCGCACAGGTGACGTTCCTGAAGCACATGACGCACATGATTGCCGGATTCAGAGTCCAGAGTGCTAACAGCACTCTCATTTAGGACCATCAGTGTGGAGACGTCATAGTAGCAGACTAGCCACACGTCATCATCATCATCATCTCCTCTGCCATGCTGTCGTCTTCATAGGATCTTATGGAGCTGGAAAAAAACATACTACAAACCAATTTTTAAAGCCCCTACTCTATCTAGTACTACTAATTTGAGTGTTGACGGTGGACTCAACACTTTGTAATATGACGGGAATATGATAATACTTTTAACATGGACACATATATATATACCAGTCAGCTGTTACTTTATAGACTGTTGGTTCCTTACTTACAGAAGGTGTAAGTAACACCTTTACTTATTCAGCCTGTGGAAACGGTGAGGGTGCAATTAAAATCAGGTACGCGTGACCTACAGCTGTCTACCATCTGACAATATGACCATCTCCTAAAATACATTCTCACTTCTCTTTAGTACACACCACACAGCATTTGTTATGTCCAGTACTGCTTTAGTTTCTTTGTATAGGCCTATTATTTAATACACACATATTGTTCACCTTTCGGATGTCTCCTGCTCCTAATTTTGTCATAACAAGAGCCAGCCTATGACAATATAACTACAATATAACATACAGCAGGTATCAAAGAAATATCTTCAGAACATCAAAATGTTGCATTTAATACTCACAGATCTGATTTCCACAATCCAATGATACCTTTCCCTGTAATCACAGCAATATATACACTTTCGACGCGCATGCACAATTAGGTTAGTCATTCCATTAGTAACCATGCCACAACCATGTGAGGAATAAATCAATCTCATGACACAACATGCATCTGCTCGCCTCCTCCTCCTTGGACCTAATCATAAAACTGGATCAAAACATAACATTTATACAGGAAACACACCTGTATTTCCATACTTTATTTCCGGGGTGTCCCCCGAAACAAGACTCAACAGACATCAGAATCTTACTCACAGCCCTCATCACGGACTCAATTTTACTGCCTTCCGAGAATGCAGCGAAAAGCACCACAGACTTCATCCTATTAGAGCATCACGACCGTGATCCACTATTATTCCCTGTTTTTATTATTTTCCCGGATATTTCCCTATGATGCCACGAAATAGCTTACAGAGCATCAACCATTATTTTAAAAATGTTCACACCGGCCATATGTGGTCAGATCAACAGAGGTCCATGTAATGCTAAACACTTCCCTAACTTAGTTCTATCTAATCTGTGGTATACAGCCCCTTATCGGACCTTTTGAATAATCGAACAATGTATAACTCATCAATATGATCCCTATCTTTAATAAGCCTAGCCTATTCCGGCTTGATCATATTGACCATGTAAACAGGTTATCCTAGTACAGTATGTTTTAAATTTAACTCACACAATAGTAGTCATTTAATCACTATTATTTTCTTGTCCTGATGTCAGTGTCTTTTCCCTTATTTATTTACTTATTTAAATGACGATTGCACAGCTCATACTGCATTACTGCATTGCTCTTACTAATGAGCATTTGCGCCTGTCGTAGACATGCACAGAGCAAGTTCAGTCAGGGAACCTCAGTCAGCGCGCTGGCCGTTAATTGGACCACCGCAGCATCAGGCTCTCATCCACATGATTCACTCAGCCAATCACAAGCTCACCCAATCTCTCATACCGGCTACTTTAACCGAAGGTTTTGCATTCATCCTCCTGCTTGCTCGCTTACTGCTGTTGTATCAGCGTGCTGCTGTCACACAACCTGCACTCAATTCTGCTTGCTTACTGCTGTTTATTGTATACTGTGCTGTATACAAAGTGCTCACCCACCTTTCGTTTTGGATCTACTGTTTAGGTACGGGGGTTTCAGAGTCCCTATGGTCGGGACTGATGCGCTTGACCTGAGTACCCAAAAAGCAGATCCAACACATCGCCAAACCATAATAGATATATTGCATTGATTATCTTACATCAATAAATATATATATTACATCCTCCTTGGGTTGTCTGACTGAACTGTATTGAAGGGTTGGGCTAGTGTAGTGAATCTAGTAGTGCCTCTGTTCATTCAGATACGACCGTGTCCTCCTTACTAATATGCCAACACTATTGGTGAGATGCGAAAAATTCGCATTACACATTACACTAATACTATTCAAATCACTTGTTATTTAATAAAACTATGCCTCAATATACTGTACTTATCCTAATTAATTATCTAACCGATACAATACAATGTAGAGTTTGACTGATTTTACACTGTTCTATTTCTACAGATTCCCAACATGACCTATATGACTGCAGTAAAATCTTAACTGCCCATCTTCTTATTTGAGTGAGCGTATTACTGCACACACATATGATCTATTTCTTATTTAGTACTGTACTATTGAACTGCACTAATTTATATTAGTATTGTAGTATCTAAACTCTGACCAATTCAGTTCAGTGGCCTTGTGGTTAGAGTGTCCGGCCTGAAACTGAGAGGTCGGGGTTCAATCCCCGGCCGGGTCATACCAAACGACACACTAGCGTCATGTCCAGGGGGTGTACTTGTACATCAAGATGTCTCACACTACTGAAACAGGAGTTAGGCTCCCGCCCCTATGGCCTCATGGCTCAGCAAGGCTAGCTCTGAGCAGCTGATTATAGTACTGTGGGCTTTGTCATGCTTTGATCATGTTGTAAAATCATTAACATTCAGGAGAGGGGTTTTATTGTCTCCACTATTAACCATGTCAGAGGAACTCAGATAAGTGCCGACAGCTGGAACCCTCAGTTCTCTGTTAAGATAAATTTACGTCCTGTCACTCACAGTAAATACAACCCCTATCTTCGTTTCATAGCAGCTACAATTACACAAACGCAACTCTGTACTCACTCACTATCATTTTGATCTCAATGTACACCTGTCGGCTTCACCTCATCCCTCCATCACTGCAGAGAAACACAATCAGTCACAGAAATAGCTTCCTTTGCACTCAGCTGTCACAAGCAGGTTGGTTAAAAAATCTTGTTCCTGTTCGTACTCCCAGTTTTTCAGCGATTCCCCTCATCACTGTCTGCCAGTGTTTTCCATCACACAATGTCAGTTCATCAATGTCCATTTAGTGACCAATGTCCAATGTTCAGTACGTTTATGATGTATCAACCCCCCTCATACTGGAAAAAAACAAAACCAGTGGGTTGAATTTGATCATGGTATCCTTTTCCCAACGGAACAGGATGAGGTTTTGTTGACAGCTGCACACTAAATTTTGCAATTGTAGTTGTAGCTGTTATGTCCTCTCCCGTATTTTAACTTTTTGGGTTCCTGTCCTTCAAATAATATCATAATACTGTTACATGCTATCCAGCTTTGCTAATCACAAGCGCTGCCCCATTTCCCTATACCGGGCAAGCATAGCTTTTTTGGCATACTTTATTTGGTAGATATGCAATTACTACTTAACTCTTTTAAGATGTACAACCAATGTTAGACCATCCATTATATCAGGATGAGGTAGGCTAATACACCTATTGTAACAATATCATGTATTATTATAATTTCATTTCCATGAGGGCTTAACCCTACACTATAATTTATAGTGAAGTTAATAGACTATGCTACTGTGGTTACTATCTACCCAAATTTCATTTAGCTCCTCATTCTGATAAAGACAATGTTTACAATGCACTTAACTAATTTCAGCTATTTTAAAAGACATGATGCTAACACCAAAAGGGATTCCCACCCCTAATGGGATAATACATTGGTATATATTTTAGAAATCGTACACTGCAGATTTATACTTTAAGACATACTGTAGATCACAACACCAACCTGGTATACTAATTACTCACTTAATTTATTTTCTTCTGACAATTACCTACGGTCCCTATATAGAACACCACCTGTTTCTTCCTCGACTGACTATTTCACTACCCCCAGGCATTACTTGCGTACAACAGCACTCCACATTCCTTTATCTTTTCCTGCTTTTACAACGGCCTAATACACAAACTACTTCTAGCCACATTTGCTTCCTCAAATGAACCCTATCATTACCAATTTGCCTATGGGGGTGTTTCAATACACGTATACTTTAACAACACATTTATGTAACAATGGCAAAACTTAACTTAACCAATAATCACTATTGTGAGTCCATAAAAACTCTTTTCCTTTTTCTCAGCTCTTTTGGATGCATTAATTGCATACACTACACTCAGTGTTTACTTTTGGCCTATTCTAATCTTATCCTCCAATGCGCACTTCTTTAACCTCCTATTTTTACCAAGGCAAGTTGAGGTATTTATAATCCGGGCCACCTGCTGTGTTACTGCAATTCTCTGCTATTTCTGTAACTATCTTACAGTTTAACATTAACAACATACTACTATTCTGTCACTATTGTTGTTTTCCTTTTCTCAATCTGACATGTCTACAATTTAAACAACATGCCTCGTGCACATAGTAGATCTGCCATTCAACAAAATCAGGCTATCCTTATCTCACAATCTTACTACACTAATTGACACAGTCCAATATGCTATTGAGCATACGCTCTCAATCCGGAGCGGTTTACAAGAATATCCATGGCATACTCATACAACACGCCACGTATTTTCAGAAAACAGCCTCTTAAACTATCTTACAATATTAATCAGGGCATGGCCTGCCTGGGGAATTTAGATTACATTTTGTTTTTCTACATAAAACAATCCTAAATTTTATGACAACTCCCCTTGCAGGGAGCCATAGCCTATAGCATGCCATCATGCCATGTTAAGGAGGAAGAAAGATAAATAGTCCTAATTCAGACATTCAACTGAGGTATTTCCGTAGTTACTATTTCCATCAAGAATACTTTGACCCCACATATAAAATGTAGTTGATAGATTTAACTACCATAGGCTCACTATTTTTCCAAGATTTACTTTAACTCCACAAATTACACAGTAACAATATCTAAAATAGAATATCTTATAATTTCAACACACCAAATATAATATGCCAAGATGAAAAATGAAACCTACCACTCTCACACTCTCCTTCGTTTCACATCCTTACTTTTAACCATATTTTGGAACCATTTCCATTTTCTCGACTCGAGAATTATGTGATATCATGTGACTAAAATGTGTTACTTTACTTTCTAGGCATACCTCATCTCAGGCATTCCCATATCTCCATTTTAGATTATTAAATCTCCCATTTCCACATAGTTATTCTCTCTCTGTCATCCTGACACATTTGCCTCACTCACACACACACACACACACACACAGGCAGATAGGCAAAAACACTCAAACACAGTAGGCCTACATTCACACACTGGCTAGCCAATTTTCGTTGTTTCATAAAACAACAGGATACCCTAGGCAGGAACTCGTCCCCCTATAGACAGCAGGCAACTTAATGAATGGTTTATTGAATAGACTACTTTTCGTCAGACCTCATGTCTAACCAACTTGAGTCATTCAACCAACCAAACAATGTTCCTCCATCTCTCATATGCACATATGAAAGGCAAAACTTCACAGTTTCCCTCTTTAAATATAGGCCATCCAAAAAAAACAATTGTGATCACAACCAAATTCATCACTGATACTTTAAAAACCCCGAATAAAAGCAATACCTCATTTTCTGAACATCCAAACAGATCCATATACTCACTTGCGCGATGTCGGCCCAGCCGAAAGACAGAACTTTCCCCACCAGGCCGAAACGCCAAGCCTACAGCATATCTCGGTAGAACCTCCAAATTGTAATGGAATCTGTGGACATATGCTCAAAAGACAAAACACAATAATGAATAATGAGGCAACACAATCATTCGGAGTTTATAGAGTATAGGGATTTACTCGAGTAGGAGACAAGACTTACATGAACCTGTCCTCATGTATGGAAACCCAGTCTGCCTTTCAGAAGGACAAGACAGGACAGCCTTTATAGCTCTCTCTCACACAGACACCCCCCCCCCATATAGCCACAAGGCATTCACCAAATGGGACAGTGACGTCATAAAACAACAGGAGTATTATTACAATGTTTATCTCTAAATTTCCACGACAGGGGTCCGTCCTATCTATGTGTGTCGTTGATACTTTTCCCAGCGCGAGAGACCGAGGAGCGAGATCGGGGATTGTTGTGTCCGATCTCTCTTCTCGGTCTCCCGCGTCAAGCTACATTCAAGCTACATTCGTCCCATTCCTCTTTCGCGCTTATTCTATTATGTGTGCGTGCCCCTGTGTGCCGTGTGTCTTTCAACATGTTTCTATTTGTGTGTTTTTATCACATTTATGTGTTTTCTCATCTGTTGTATCTAGTTCAGAGCTGCCAACCTGCACACATTTTGTGTACCAACCACGCAATTATAGGTGTCTATACGCCTAGAATTGCGTGGTTGGTACACAAAATGTGTGCAGGTTGGCAGCTCTGCTAGTTTGACCTGTGGTGTACATTTTTTCCATCTGTTGTATCTAGTTTGACCTTATGGTACACTGTATGCTGTAACTAAACTGTTACCTTTTTGAACATCCCTCAAATAAAGAAAGCATTTATAACAATTTAAAACCACTGTTTCGGTTGCTTTTTTCTCTTTAAAACTAAGTAAATGAGAAAGAACACCCTTGAGCCGTACAAAACAAATAAGGTCAAAACGGTCAGTTTATTACATGTGTTGAGAAAATGATACATGTTTCATTTAAAACAAAGAGAGAGGCGCTGTAAGTCAGGCCGCAAGATGTTCCCCTTTATGACTTCTGCCTATAGCACACATAACGTGTCAAACACGCGTGCTCACTCTGATGTCGATGTCCTTGCTCACTGGCTCTGGCGCTATTACCTGTATTCTGTAACCGCCGTCATCGGGTTCGGCGTTGTCCGTTTTGGAACAACGACTGTGAACATTTATGTTGATGACTATCAGCGCAAGTACGACCAAGGATATCATCACGTAAACCCAAACGTTCCAGTTATGTGCATCTGCTGCTGGGTTAGTCTTGGGCTTAGTGGTAATAATGTTAGTGATAGTTGCAGTGATCGTGGTAGTAGTGGTGGTGGTCTTGGCCACAGTTCCGGAGTCTGAATCCGACTCTGTCACGGTCTCGGGCTCTGTCACAGTTATAGCTTCCGGCTCCGTTTCAGTCACGGTCTCTGCGACCTGGTCCGCTTTCGTCACGGTCTCTGCGGCCCTTTTTGTCACGGTCACGGTCTCCTCCCCTGCGGCCTCGGCGGCCTGCTCCGTTGTCTCGTGGTTCTCTGCGGCCCTTTTCGTCACGGTCTCCTCCTCGGCGGCACGGCCCTCGGTCTCTGTCCGGTTGTCAGCGACCCGACCCCAAGTCGTCGCCGTCTCCTCGCTCGCTTCGCCCCGTCTCAACGTCGGAGATGGAGCCGTTGCGTATTGGTCTGGCTTTCCGGGCCCGGGCGTAGCGGCTGTGCTGGTGACGAGATAAACCGAGGAGTCTTCGACCGCCAGTTCGTCCGAAGCGTTGTCGCTTTTGTCGATGACCGTTGTGTGGTTCTGAACTCGAGGACTCACTGTGCTTGCGACGTCGACATAAACCGAGGGGTTTTGTTCGGAACCCTCCGTGGAGTTGAGGGCCGGCCTGCCGTCCGACTCGCCGGAGCCATTCTCATATGCGCCGAAGACGTGAGTGGCCGTGACTGATCCTCCCGAAACCGCCGTTATTTTTGTTGCTTCCGTCACGGTTTCAGATGATGCTATTGGTCCACCTTCGACCAAGCTTTCCACAAGCATCAGATACACCACAGCCATGCAGCTGGCGGCCGTCCTCGCTCTGAATCCAATCATGATTCTTGGGTCAAGGTCTGATACAGGTCCGTGGCTGGATCTACTCTCGTTTTTTTTGCTGTATTTATATATACACATAGCACTCCCACAAGACTCAGCCCACTCTACACAGGATGGGAACCAACGAGTGGAGCGCACCAGTGCGCCCGGAGAGCCCAGCAGGAGAGCACGCAGAAGCGGACTGGCCGGTCTGTCTTTTTCAAACACCACAGGAACAGGATTCGAGGTATGCAAAATTTCAACTGCATTACATCGCATTCAATTTGCACGGGGTCTGTTTTAAATTTTTAGACAGGGAACGAATGAAAAGATAAAACGGTCAAAAACTGCAGTTTTTAATAACACTGTTTTTTTTCCTTGTCGCGACACAGCAGACTCACTCTGAGCAGGAGCAGCAGATAAAGCTGCAGGCCAACTCGTACTACGGGACGGCGAGCCACCTAGGCGTGCGGGAGACGCGACAGCTCATGGCTCACGGAGGCCCGCCGATGTTGTCGCCCACGGACGACCTGGTCGCCCGCTTCCAGTGTTTCAGCTGCGCTGAGGCCTACGCAGATATCAAAGACACGGCCGAGAAGCTGACGAGGGGGGGATTCTATTGGGGCCTGCTGAGTCCCCGGGCCGCGGCCCGGCTGCTGCAAGACGCGGCGCCTGGCCGCTTCTTGGTGCGGGACAGCGCCCAGCGAGACGTGTTCTTCACGCTTTCGTACCGTGGTGGTGGTGGGAAGGATGGCGGGATGCGTGGTCTCGCGGCGCATCATCTACGAGAGAGGCCGCTTCCGGATGCAAGGTAACGGGAGCGACTTCGCCAGTCTCTTTGGTCTATTGGAGCACTATGTGGCCAACGTGCCGCTGTCGTTGCCGTTCCGGCCCCGGGCGCCCACGCTGAAAGAGCTGTGCCGAGCTGTGCCGCCGCAGCATCGTGGACGCGTACGGCGGCCGGGAGCAGCAGCGGCCGGATAGGTTGAAGCGGCTGTCGCTGCCACCCGCCCTCCTGGATTTCCTTGTAGAGTTTCCGTACATGCTGTGAGCCCGCGTACGAGCCGTGAGCCAGCGTTGGGTCATCACGAGACGCTCGGCACCCGAGCTCCTGGCGAACGAAAACAGTTGATTTGAATGCGTAACATTTTGTGTGTGACTCTTGTGTGTAATCCTGTGTGTACTCTTCTCTGAAAATAAAACCTGTGTGTATTCTTCTCTGAAAATAAAACATACCGAGTGAAACGTATCAGTGCACCCGTCTGTCTGTTTTATTGCCCTTCATCTGAAGGGGGTAATTCTAGTCTTTGCGTCCTATGATAGTCCTATAATAAAAAAGTGAGAATTCCGTGATCTCGGCCTCTCATCCGCTCTAATGTATTCCACTTTTAGACTCGCGGCGCCGCAGGTCGAATACATTGGAATGGATGGGGAGCCGAGATCACGAAATAAAATTATGGGAATCATAGAAAACCACGTAAACAGGGGCGACTATGCGTTCATCATGAGGTCGGTCAACGAGAATACCGACAACACGGGTCTCTCCGCCGGCGAGTGGCCAAAGTCCCGGGCCCGGGAGTCCCGCAGTGGCACGCCTGTGTGAGGCCGAGATCACCAGTTAGGCCTGGTACTCCCACAGGCCTCGCACTGCGGGGGCCCGCGGGCCCGAGAGTCCCGCGGTCCCGAGGCCCACGGGAGCGAGATCACAATGTAATACAACATGAAACAAATATTCAAATAACAGGATGATGATCCCGCAGAAGACACATCTATTTCGTCGGTGGAGCAGGCACACAGAGAAGACACGGCGCCGGGAGAGGGGAACGCGGAAGAGCTGGCCCGAAAGAGCACAACGCCAAAAGAGCACAACGCCGGGAGAGCGCGGCTGGATCCCTCGACAGTGAGCTAATACATACACAAAGAAACCAAACGTCTCCGGTCTTCAACGCAAGTCATCGACTTTCCATCTGCGGCGTACCCGGAATTTTGCTTGTTTTTATCGTGCTGTGTTATATCTTACATGTATTGTATATTTTTCCTGAAAATAAAACCTCGGTGCACAAGATGACGGTCTTTCTCGTCCTTTACTTTATTTAATTTAACATATGATACACACAACTTGTTATCACAAATATTCACAGAATACAGCAAAAGTAAACATGTTTTCATTCAATGGCAATTACTCTGACCACAATAACATTATGGGAATCATAGAAAACCACGTAGACAGGAGCGACTATGCGTTCATCATGAGGTCGGTCAACGAGAAGACCAACATTCTGATCATGACACTGTGCTGCCCGGACGAAGCCAAGCGCGTCGCTCTGGTCAACGCTTTGAAAACCATACACACCGCAGCGTTGCACGAAGGCTTGGGTCAGAGACCCCACGTGGTTATGGGGATGCTGCATCTTCCCTTCAACGTCAAAGTGTTGATGCTGGGCCCGGAAAGCAAGACGGTGAAGTTTATCAATGTGGAATATGACGTTCGGAATAACAACGGTCACGACTCGCGAGACTGTGAGTTTACCGCTTGTTGCGTGCAAAGCAACGAGGCCGGCGCCTGTGACGATCACAAGCCCCTCTGTTGTCACGCTCGTCCCGGCACTTGTAGCCGCCCCGCAAACAGTCCCCACCGGCTTGATTGCGGTCAGCGCCACCACCACCACCACCACCATCAAAGTCCCGTCGATGACGACCGGAGCCCAACGGTGGAGACCGATCGCGTGCGTGTCGATTGCTCTCGGGACGAGAGTCGAGCTTGCAAGCAGCTTCGTCAAAAGCCGACGACTGATGTTCCCGCTCCCGTTGTCCTTTTCCGGCAGCCCCCACAACCCGGTTATCAAGCCCCATCCCGGCCACCGGTCTCGGCTCCGGCAAAAGATCGCTGCACTCTCCAGTGAGAGGCTGCAGCTGCGCCCTGGACGGTCTGATCCCCAACATCTCTCATCATAATCATGTCGTTCACGCACATCGTGGGGAACTTGTGCGTGTCGTAGTTCACGCTCATCGTCTCGCCGCACCCGTTCACCATCCTGACGAACATGGTCTCGTACACCCTGCCTACGTGTTGGTTCCTGGTGGAGGAGCTCCTGTAGTTTATGTTGTTTGCGTTCTTCTGAAACGAACCCCTTCCCGACAGCGTGGATTTCCAAAAAGTCAGCCACGTCATCATCACGTCCTCCACGTAGTTGGGGCCCGTTTTGGTGTCGAACGCGTAGGCCATCTGCTGGCCCTTGGGCAGGTCCACTATGTTGCAGTTGCCCACCTCAAAGTCCACGGCCTCGTCGCCCCGCAGCCTCCTGACCATCGCGAGCCCCTTGCCTATGTCGGCGAGAGTCACGCTGGGAGAGCTGCGCAGCTCTTCGAGCACTCTCTCCGGATCGGTCATCACCTTCTTGAAAAAGTTCGCAAAGACCGAGTTGGTCACCGTGGCCGTGCTCAGGTCCTCCAGCTCGTCCACGACGGTCTGGTGCTGGTCGCTCCTCAGGGACGACGTGGTCATCGTCGGGCCCATGACGCCGCATTGGTCCAACACCGTGGCCATGATGTCGGCCACGCCGTTCCGAATCTCCCGTTCTCGGACGAGGGGCGAGCCAAAGAACTCTCCCTGTTCTCGGCCCGTGACGTACAATTTACAATTTACAATTTAGGCATTTAGCAGACGCTCTTAATCCAGAGCGACTTACATTTAAGCAAGAACAAAGCATGGGAATACATCACATAAAAAGCATTTATCATGAAACATGCGTAAGCTAAGAAAGTAACAGTGGAATATTTATATAGTGAAACTATACATACACTATACATATAAACTATACATCTTTACTACTATGCTATATATGTGTACTATGGCGTGCTATGACTACATACAATACAATTACAGTGCTGTCTACATAACATGCTATAAGTCTGTATCAAATGCTATATAATCCAACAGAAATGCTATCTAAGGGTTTAGGGTAAGTGCTAAGGGCCATGATGGAGTCTGAAAAGGTGGGTTTTCAGGCTACGGCGGAAGATTGGGAGTGATGCTGCAGTTCTGACTGCAATGGGAAGTGCATTCCACAGTTTTGGAGCCAGAAGGGAGAAGAGTTTGGGACGTGTGGAGCGTTGTCCCGGCGTTTTTAGTGAGGGTACTTCCAGCTTCCCTGCGTTGGCTGATCTGAGTGCGCGGGAGGGTTTGTAGGGTTCAATCATACTTGTAAGATATGGGGGAGCCATACCTTTGGTTGCTTTGAATGCCAGCATCAGAGTTTTGTATTCTGTGCGGGCAGCGACCGGGAGCCAGTGGAGGGAGCGGAGCAGGGGGGAGACATGTGAGAATTTTGGCTGGTTGAAGACCAAGCGAGCTGCTGCATTTTGGATCAGCTGGAGAGGCTTAAGTGCACATGCTGGTAGGCCAGTAAGGAGGGAGTTACAGTAGTCGAGTTTTGATAAGACTGTTGTCTGGATTAGGAGCTGGGCTGATTCCTGGGTGAGGAACGGTCTAATTCGTCGTATGTTATAGAGTGTGAACCTACAGGATCGAGTGACAGCTGTGATGTGAGGTTTGAACGAGAGCTGACTGTCCAGGACAACACCAAGATTCCTGGCTGTTGGGACAGACGTTACCAGGGCGTTGTCTACGGAAATAGTTAGCTCCCGCATAGGGCAGGACTTAGCTGGGAAGAAGAGAAGCTCAGTCTTGTCTGGGTTCAGCTTGAGATGGTTGGAGGACATCCACTGTGAGATGTCAGCCAGGCATGCAGTGATGCGCTCTTCCACCTGAGTGGTAGAGGGGGGGAAGGATAGGAACAGTTGTGTGTCATCGGCGTAGCAGTGATAGGATATATTGTGGGCAGAGATGATAGTGCCAAGGGATTTAGTGTACAGTGAGAAAAGGAGGGGACCAAGTACAGATCCCTGTGGGACCCCAGTTTGGAGGGTTCGGGGGGATGATAACAGACCTTTCCAGGAAACCTGGTAGGTCCGGTCGGTGAGGTAGGAGGAGAACCACTTTAGTGCCGTTCCACCGATGCCTAGCTCCGCTAGGGTGTCTAGGAGCAGCTGGTGGTTCACTGTGTCAAATGCTGCTGATAGGTCTAGGAGAATCAGTACTGCAGAGTGGGAAGCAGCTTGGGCAGCATGTAGTGCTTCTGTGACTGCCAGCAGGGCAGTTTCTGTGGAGTGGGCCTTCTTGAATCCGGACTGGTTGGGATCCAGCAGGTTGTTCTGTGAGAGATGGAGAGAGAGCTGGTTGGAGACGACACGTTCAATGGTTTTAGAAATAAATGAAAGGAGTGATACCGGTCTGTAGTTCTTGACATCTGAAGGGTCAAGGGTTGGTTTTTTGAGGAGTGGTGTTACTCTGGCTGACTTGAGGGCAGATGGGACGCAGCCTGAGGTTACTGAGGTGTTGATGATGGAGGTGATGAAGGGGAGCAGATCAGGTGCGATGGTTTGGAAGATTGGAGACGGGACAGGGTCAAGAGGGCAGGTGGTGGGTCTAGAGGATGTCACTAGTTGTAGAACCTCGTCTGGGGAAAGAGGAGAGAAGGAGGACATGCATGGTATGTTGGGGTTAGTGTTGGTTGAGTCGGATGCTACTTTATGTGGGAGGGGAGGAAAGGAGCTGCTGATATCATCAACCTTCTTCTCGAAGTAGTTGACAAAAACATCAGCAGTGAGGGATGAAGGTTGAGTGGGGGGAGGGGGTTTAAGGAGGGAGGTGAAAGTGGAGAAGAGCTTCCTTGGGTTAGAGGTACAGGATTGGATCTTGGTGTGGTAGAAAGAGGTTTTAGCAGTGGTTAGTGAGTGGGCAAAGGCAGAGAGGAGTGAGTGAAAGTGTGAAAGGTCATCTTGTAGCTTCGTCTTGTGCCACTTTCTTTCGGCTGCCCTTAGAGGTGTTCGTTCAGATCTGAGAGTTTCAGATAGCCAGGGAGCCGGTGGACATGAGCGAGCTGGCCTGGATGAGAGCGGGCAGTGTTGGTCGAATGCAGATGAGATAGAGGAGAGAAAGGATGAGGTTGCAGTGTCAGGTGAGAGGGAGAGGAAGGACTCCAGGGAGGGTAGAGAGGAGAGAATAGAGGATGAGAGGGAGGAGGGGTTTAGGGATTTGAGATTGCATCGGGAGGTGACGTTCGGAGGGTTAATAGGTTTAGGCGGGAGGGTGGAGAGAGAGAGGGAGAAGGTTATGAAGTGGTGGTCAGACCTAGTTGAGGGGGTAACAGAGAGTGTGGAGGGAGAGCAGGCTCTGGAGAACACAAGGTCCAAAACATTACCAGCCTTGTGAGTGGGAGGGGAGGGAGATAGGGAGAGGTCAAATGAGGCCAGAAGGGATGTAACGGGAAGATATTTCTCTGCGGTAGGAAGGTTGAAGTCCCCCAGTAGAATCAGAGGGGTGCCATCTTCCGGAAACGAGCTGATCAGAGAGTCTAGTTCTTCCAGGAAGTTCCCGAGAGTTCCTGGAGGGCGATACAGCACAATGAGGATGAGGGGGACTGGCTGTGATATTGAGATAGCATGAAATTCACATGTGGACAGAGAAAGGTGAGAGAGATTTAAGACACGGAAATTCCATTTGGGGGATGTTAGTAGCCCAGTACCACCCCCTGTACCTGTTTGGCGGGGGGTGTGGGTGAACTTGTGTGAAACAGAGAGCGCGGCGGGAGTTGCAGTGTTATCTGGGGTGATCCAGGTTTCAGTCAGAGCAAGGAAATGCAGAGACTTGAGGGAGGCGAGGCCTGAAATGAATTCAGGCATATTCTTCTTGGTAGCTGCTCGGCAGTTCCATAGTCCTCCCTCCACGACAATGTGGTGGCTGGGTGAACGCGCTGGGTAGATGAGATTTGAGGGATCTCTGTGATTGTAGGGGTAGTGTCTAGGGCGACATGAGGAGGACAGTATAGGGACGGTGGGAAAACACATTCTAAGCAGGTATAAGAGATAATAATAATAAAGTAATAATAATAATAATGATAATAATAATAAGGTACAACTAATAATTATGACATAATAATAGTAATAATAATAATAATAGGAAGTAGGAAGTAAGTTGATACAAAACCCCTAGGGCGGCCTCCTTCGATGTGTCTGGATGTGTCTAGGTGTCCGGGTCTTGGACACTAGGCTATCTTAGTCAGCCTGTGTGATTCTTTGAAATTGGAACGATACAGCGAGGAAACAGCGAGGGTCTTTGGAACGAACTTTGAAATTGGAACGATACAGCGAGGAAATTTGGAACGATACAGAAAGGGTATGTCTCCAAAATTTCAGAGTGTGTGTCCACTTACTGTACTCAGGAGCAAGCAAGCAAGTGTCCGACCGTTAGCCACAGTGTATTTGAAATAGGGCGGTACTTATAGTGCCTGATGTCTATTTTCTGAAAATAGGCGGGGCCTAAGAGCTGTTCAAGTGAGCTGTTTGATAGCTCAGTTGAATAGCAGTTAGTCCGGAATAGATCTCTTCCAGTTTCAAAATGCAGTGTGACTAAACTAAAAACACAGACAGAAGACAGAAGTACAAGTAAAATAAAGAAATGAAGGGAAAACAACAGATAGTACAGAACAAGATAGAGAAAGGGTATGTCTCCAAAATTTCAGAGTGTGTGTCCACTTACTGTACTCAGGAGCAAGCAAGCAAGTGTCCGACCGTTAGCCACAGTGTATTTGAAATAGGGCGGTACTTATAGTGCCTGATGTCTATTTTCTGAAAATAGGCGGGGCCTAAGAGCTGTTCAAGTGAGCTGTTTGATAGCTCAGTTGAATAGCAGTTAGTCCGGAATAGATCTCTTCCAGTTTCAAAATGCAGTGTGACTAAACTAAAAACACAGACAGAAGACAGAAGTACAAGTAAAATAAAGAAATGAAGGGAAAACAACAGATAGTACAGAACAAGATAGAGAAAGGGTATGTCTCCAAAATTTCAGAGTGTGTGTCCACTTACTGTACTCAGGAGCAAGCTCGAAGAGCAGCTCATGGGCTTGATGGAGCTGAGCACGCTCTCGGCTATCTGTTTGCCGGCGTGCGTGGTGAACATGGTCCTGACCGCGTTCTTCTCGCACGAGTTCATGTACACCCTGAGGATCCGTTTCCAGTGGCTCGTGAGGGGCAGGCACTCCGCATACGTGGACACAAAGCTGTGCCTGTGGATGCCGGTGCCGTTGTTTTTATGTTGGACGTGGTGGCGCTCCCGCCGTTTGTGCACGTCGCTGAACCGGGGAGAGAACTTGAGTTTCTCCACCTTGTAAGCGTGCCCGCCGGCGACGACCATCACGCACTTTGTGCTCCGGTTGTACGTCGCCGGACCCGTCGTGGAGAACTCGGGCACGTAAGGGGCGAAGCCGTACTTGAGGCACCTGACGTACATCAGAACCTTGGAGACCGATATGCGCCAAGAAAACGAGTCGCGCCTGTAGCTCTCGCAGCAGTTTACGCACAGCTGCTTCACCACTTCGACCAGAGAGCCGCGGAAATTGCTGTCCACCATACCCTTCAGCTTGACCAGCGCCTCTTCGGCGTCGGCGCTTGTGGAAAACAGTCTGGACTTGAGCTGTTCCCCTTGGTCCTCTCCTCGCTCACTCGGACGACAAGCATGTCGCGAGACACCGCGAGCGCGGCCAAGGCGGACCTGTGCAGTTTTCTGACCTGGTCCCACGTCACGTAGCTCAATGGCACGAAACCCAGCCTGACCTCCCAGTCCACCATGTTGGCGAACGTGTCGGTCATGTAGGCCAAGACGTCGTCGTCGCACAGGTGGTCCACTAAATAACGTATTAATGCGCGAGTCTCCTCGGACGGTGTGCCGTCCACGACGTCCAAAAGATACCGCTCCGTGCTCCGTCTGAAGTCGACGGAATCGACCAGCTCGGCCACGGCCAGGGACAGCATCGTGTCCCCGATGGACTGTTTCGCGGCCTCGTAGATGTGACATTGTGTTATACTCACGACCGTGGGGTTGGTTTTCTCGCTCATGGCGTGGTCCTGTCTCAGGTCCTGTCTGGACATGTGTAAAGATATTAATATAATCAGAGAGACTTCGGTGGTGTACTCTAAACTTTTAGACAGCAGGAGCGAGGCCATACTGATCACGGATCCACACACGCTGTCCATAAACCATTTCATACAAGCGTGCAACATACAAAAATATTCCGAGCAACACGCAGGCGACAAGGTGCTGATGCAGCGACTGGACTCGGCGGTGTCGTGCGGGAGAGCCCTGTCAAACCTGGGGTTGACCGTGTCCAACGTGCAGACGGAAAGGTTGGCTTCCACCATAGCCCAGTACTACGGAGTGGTGGACGACGCGAACGAGGCCGACGCGGGCCTGGCGAACGCGTGTGCCGTGAAAAAGGAGATTGACGAGGAGCTGCGCAGACTCAGAAAGTACTTCCGCGAGCACAACAAATCGACCGGCGAGCACAACAAATCGGCCGGCACCGTTAAAGACGACAAAAACAATACTTACCAACACGAAACGCCCGAGCCCAGGCCGAACGATAGCGATGACACTTAGAGGTTTTCGGACGTGACGTCCCAGCGGAGCACTGATACGCCTCAACTACCGGTGCCGCCGCAGGCAACAGCCACAACAACGAGCAACATGGACGCGTCCGTGAGGCCGCAGTTCAGAGCCATACTCAACTACAGCAAGATATTGGAGATGACGGACAACTACACGGCCGAAGACCTGGCCAAGATTATACAGTGTCCCACGGAACTTGTGAAAATGTGGCAGGGAGGCGCCTCGTTGGGCAACATGCCGCCGCAGACATACGCACACATGACCGCCTTTCACATGGGCATGGGGCTGTACAGCTCTCAGAACAAGTGCCTGAAGGACATCGAGAACCGTACTCTTTCGTTGGCGGAGTGGCGACCAAGATGTACAACGTCAAGACCGCCTTGCAAGGCAGGGTACTGACGGCCTCGTTCGACAAGCTGCTGTCCACCTACAGGGAAGAGCAGGCGGCCGCCCTCGTCTACAGGGAGCTGGCCGTGCAGCAGACGGGCTGGGAACTCACGAAGGCCAAGCAGATACTGGACTTTGTGGCCAAAGCTCCCTCGCTCACGACCATCACTTCGGCCATACACAAGGACAAGCCGGCGCCGGAAAGGATAAGGCTGACGCTGAAGCTGCTGGAGATCACGTACGGCTGCGGCAACTTCTACGACGCCGGCCTCAAGGAGTTGTTCGAGACGGCAAAGCAGAGCGTCGCCCGTCCCGTCCTGGTCATCCCCAAGACCGCTTTCAGAGCCATTTTCGACCAGCTGGACAGCATCTTTGAGGTGCGGCGCATCCCGCTGCAGTCGCCCGAGGGAAGCCTAGTGACGTACAGAGCGGAGCCGTCCACCAGAGACCTGCAGCCCAACACGTACCACATGTACTTTCTGCCCGCAAACACGAACGCCAAGAAGTTGCGCAGCCTGGACGCCGGGGAGACCATCCCGGCGCTGGTGTCCAAGGACGGGGACCTGATCCCCATCGTCGTGGTCGACAACGTGCCGATCGACGACGAAACGAGCATGGAGTCGCCTTTCGTGCAAAGGGACGCCACGAGGTTCGAGTACTTCACCGTGGGGTCCGTGGCGTCCATCGTGAACAGCATCAAGCCCGAGCTGGTGTTTTCGAGCCAGAAGGACGCCAAAAACGGAGAGTTCTCCACCGACAAGCTGGCCCTCAGGAGCCCCGCGGTCAGCTACGTACACGACTACACGGACGGCTCGTGCAAGCCCGTCACCCTCGTCGAGGCGCACCGGTCGGCCAACCCCGAGTTTATGTTCACCGAGGACAGGCAGCGCGAGTTGGCGCAGAGGATGGACACCGATGGCCAACGTCCTCTACAACGACGAGGCCATCATGAAGATGACGAGAGCGGAGTCTTTCCGTGAAGCCCTTCAGCTCCCCCAGAGCCACTTCGAGGCAGACATGCGGCACATGCTCAGGCCTCTGGTCGGCATGGACGAGAACGGCGACGAGGTGACTCTCCCGTCCGACAGACAGACCGTGATCCAAAACGCCCAGTGGGCGCACTTCGCCGGGGACTACACCCTGACAGGCGACGATGAACACGAACCGCAACCCGACAACCACAACGTCATATACGGGACCAACACAAACATGGAGTTTGTGTACAGGGGAGCCCTATACAACGCGAGCCCCCTGCAGTCGATCAAGAGCGAGATCATTCAGGTTGGCGCGGAACTGACCGAGCTGTTCGACAACACCGACAGTCTGAGGGACGCCATCGCGGACCTCAAAGAGTGGCTGGCGCGTCCGATCGAGGGCGATGGGTTCCTGGCGGCCAAAATAAAAGCGCTCGCAACAGCGGATGAACGGAATGAGCTGCTGGCGGCGGGCAGGATGGGACCGGGGATGGCCGATCCTCTGACCATCGTGGTGATGAAGAGGATGGCAAGGGTCATCTTGCCACACGCGACGCCGACGAAAGAGCCATGCTGAACAGGGCCCTGAACGTGTACAACACGATATCCAAACTGGCCAAAGACATCTTGGGCGACGGAGGGACGAGCAGCATCCTAGGCATCCTGCCCGTCAACATGTACCAGCTGCAGAATCCGACCGCGGGCGAGGTGCTGTTCACGAGAGTCATGTTCTATTGCGTCTTGCCGGTGATCTCGACAAAAGTCGTGGCAGAACAGACGTGGACCATACACAGATACACACTGGGCGGCATCCCCGTCTACGGGAGGGCGCCGTGCACGCTGCTCCTGCCCAACAACCACATGTTCCTGATAGGGGACGCGGACGGAGACACCGACCAGTACGTGAACGTGACCGAGCACATGCCCTTCTTCTTGGCCGACAGATATCCCGTGGAGAGAGAGTCGATCATCACGAGAATGTGGACGGAGCGGTACAGGGCCCTCAGGCAGTGCTCGTCCTACAGCTGCGCCGTGCTCATGGGCATACACTACTCTCTCATGATGAACCACGAAAACTTTCAGAAGGTCTTCGACCGCAAAAACTACTCGGGCCTGGCCTACGTGGGGGTGCGACTGATCAACTTTGACAGCTACTCGGCCGCGGTGATGCCCACAAACTCGGTGATCCACATCACGGGCAGGGTGACGGCCACGGCGATGGAGCACAGGCAGCAGCTCAAGATCACCACGTACAAAGAGGCCGGATGCGTGCCCAGCGGCCTGAAGACCGGCATGGGCCTCCGCAATATTTACGTCAGCAACGTGAGAGGAGGCCGCACGAAAGCCAAGGGCGAGACGGACGTCCTCTTCGTGGACTTTTTCAACTCGTACAGCCCGTCCGACTACTCGTGCGCCTCCGAGCAGTCGAACTTCTTGCTGTTCGGCGGTCGCAGCGACTTCGAGAAAGACCCGACCAAGCCGGACCCCCTCACCGGGCTGTGCACGTGCATGCCCACCCTGACCGCGGCCGGCGCGGCGACACACAACGTGGAGAGGCTCATCAACGACTACGCCACGGTCACGGGAAGCGAGTCCGCTTTCCTGGACACGTTCAACCAGTTAATCAAAACGCCGACCCTGGAGGAGTTTGTCCTGTCGAGCGACCTGTTCAACAACCCGGCCAAGTTCATCGTGGACTGCGTGCACGGAGGCAGGAACTGGGAGGACGGCAGGTTTTACTCGCCCAGGCTGCCCGTGCTGTTCTGCGCCACTTACGGCATCGGACGTCTGTCCGACAGGCAGCTCAACAACCCCTGTCCCACGGTCCAGCTGAACAACCTGTGCCCCAGGGTGAACGGCACGGGGATCTTCGCTAACTCGACGGGGAAAGTTGCGGCCGCAGCGGTGCAGACGGTCCTCACCCGGTGCCTGGGAGGAGCGGGAGCCAGAGGATGGCTGACGGCGTGACCGTGACGGTCGACCCCGTGGGGAAATCCTTTACTAGTAACGTGTTGGGAAATCTTGTAAATTACATCATATGCGTCGTGGTTTATTTTTTTTCTGTGCTCTTTGTGAACCCCTACACCATGAAGTGGCGGTTGGAAAATCAGATTTGCGAAGAATCGGTGACCATGGCCACGTCCCTGGGTGCCATATCCAGCGCCACACACGTAATCAACGCGGAGATCGCCACGCTGCAGAAATCCAAACACAGGCTCACGGACAAAATGACGGCCAGCAACCTGAAACTGCTGCAGGACACGTCCTCATCATGGTGAGCCAGATACTGCAGAACAAGGGGGTGCCGGCCACCATGCACACGGTCGCGGATACCATGAAAGAAATGAACTTGCGCGCAAACGAAGAAGAGGATGACGGTTACATGTGATGATTGTTGTTATATATTTCTTGCTTGTGTTGTGTCTTGTTTTACCTTTGAAAAACTTGGTGGTTACGATGAGAATTTAGTTGTAGTTGTAGGTAGTGATGTGAACAAAAATGAGTTTACTATAGTTTTTATTTTTTATTTCTTCACACACATTCATCACACATCACAGTAAACCGATTCACTTCATCAAAGTACGTACACGTGCGTTCTCTTTCTCCCTCTCACAAAATGACGGCGCTGCGTGCGGCCCACTGCGTGGTGGTTATCTCCATACTCTCTTCGGCCGTGGGGAAGTCGAACTTGTAGCGTTTGATCAGCACGCTCGTGGGCACCGTGTGCTGATAGTCGTCCGCCGCCGCGTCCTGGGTCTTCAGGTCTTGAGCGAACCCCGATATCATCCCCTGCACGGTGTCCGAAAAGTGCAACGCTCTGATCGTGTGGTGTATCGTGATGGTGGCCAGCTTGTATCTGCCGGGGGACACCACCCCCACGTAAGTGTCGTTTGTGCCGCTCATGCAGTCGGGCACCTGCAGCGCTTGCGACATGCTGAACATGGTGCCGTACAGTTTGTAGGCGCTCATCAGGAGCTCTTTGGTCAGCATGATGACCACGAGCTCTTCGTTTTTGACCTGATACCTCAGCTCCGGGGGAAACGTCAGGCTCACTCTGGTCGGCTCCAGGGCCATGAATTCGGCGGACGACGTCTCCAGCAGCTCGTAGTAGGCCTTCTCGCTCGCCACGTCCAGGGCCCCTATCGCGTTGGCCTTGGCCGACATCAGGAACGCCTACATCGACTGCACAAAGTCCCCGTACTTGCTGTCCTGGTTGGTGACGTTGGGGTCAGATCTCTTCGTTTTTGGCGATGTACCTCGTGCCGCCATAGCTGAAGTCGGACCTCAGGAACTTGGGGTCGAAGTACTTGTTGAACTCGCGGAAGGCGTGCCACGTGTCGGAAGCGGAAAACCTCATCACGTTCAGCAGGGCGAAATCCGTCATGGTGAACGGGGCCGTGTACGGCACGCCGGACGAGTACAGCGTCAGGGGGCCGCCCGTTGTCGGCGTGATCGAAGAGCCGGGCCCGTGCATCACGGACAGGCCCCCGTTCCTAATTACGACAAACTGCGCCGGCACCTCGGTTCCTTCTTGGGTGTACCCTTTGAGGACGATTTCTTCAAAATAGAAAAAACCCACCTCATCTTTGCACACGCCAAAGAGTCGCTCTATGTCTATCAAAAACCTAATGGGCGGGTGGTCCTTTACATTTTTGGAGTCGTTCGGATTGTCTGGAGCGATCACGAACGTTTGGTCTTTAGTCAGCAGGGAACTTTTTACATAATACTCGCCACAATCGTCCCCCATGTCTCTTTTGTAAAGTCGTGAAAATAAAAAAACAACTGTTTTCGGGTTACACTTTTAATATCCATCTTGTTATAGCTTTCTTACTTGATGGGTTATTGCACAATAAAGCATGTATAACAATTTAAAACCACTGTCTCTGTTGTTGCTCTCCCTTCTCTTTTGCTTTCTCCTTAAAACCAGTAGACGTTGCAGTAACAATATCCGGGTTACATATTGGCGCTGCGGGTCGAAGACGCGATTAACATTGGAGCGGATGGGGAGCCGAGATCACCGAAATAGAGTGAGAATTTCGTGATCTCGGCCTCTCATCCGCCAGCGTACACCAGCTATATCTACGGAGTGGCCAACCAGTACACAACTTACAAAACCGTGAGTCTGAAATCACCGAAGCCGCGTTAAGTTCTCGTCGGTGTGGTGTAGTAATGAGAAGCCGGTACACTGTATAGTTTTTATCTTTTTGAAACACACAGCAGAACAAAAATAGAGAACGAAAAGGCCGGCGAATTGCGCTCTTTATTTTTCTCTTTGTTCTGTTTTTACTGTTTTGTTCAAATAATACAAATCTGGTCATTCTTCCACACACCGCACGCCACCCTGTCCTTTGAGCTCATAACCGTACTCGCCCGCAGTTATGACGGGTTTCTGGAGTCCCCACAGACGCAGCACATACAGCATGTTCCGCACCATACTGATTTTGCGAACACTGCGCACGAAACCGGACGTCCCCACGGTCCTGCTAGGCTTGGGGCGCGTCTTTGCTGACCCTAGGTCCGCGACGGCACGTATGGTGTTGTATATGTCTATCCCCCTTTCCTCCGTGACCATGTCTAGCTTCACGAACCCGACGGCCAACGTCTTCCACGTCGGCTGGGTCAGGCACTTGGACAGCTTCATCTTGCCCACGTTGGGGATGTTCTTAGTGTAGTCCGTGCCGCTGACCAGAGCCGTGAACAGCCACAGATCTCGGTCAGGCAGCTCGGGTCTGCACGTTACGTCCACGTGGTTCTTGCCCGAGAAGGAGAGGCACCGCTGATAAAAGTGTTTGTACGGAACCCAGAGCCGATACATCTCCATGAGTCCGGTCACTTTGTTGCATTCAGACTCGCCGAACAGCTTCGCCACGGCCCGGGCCGCGGACGGCCACGATTCTAACGAGCGCAGCAGCTCCCCGACGGCCGCTCGCGTCATGTACGTCATCTTCACCACGAGCCTGTGAGCCAGGACCCCCCTGACGCCGTGTCTGACGCACAGCCTGATCAGTTGGTAGATGTCGATCTCTTGGTCCCCCATGACCCGCTCAGCGTGTTTTAAAAGCCCGTCCAGCGCGGGGTTCGGCTCGGCGTAGTCCAGCAGCATCTTCCAGGGACTGTCGTAGTGCTTGCTCATGTCGCATGCGGTCTCCGTGTCCGTCTTCAGACGGACCATGTCAACGCTCAACTCCACGGACGACTTCTCCTGGCCGTAGCAGTGGGTCTGGTACCTGACCGAGATGTTCTCGTGGGCCACAACCAGCAGAGAGCCGAAAACGTCGCTGTCCCTGGAAGAAATCATGCACCTCGTGCCCAAGTCGGCCAAGTGTCTGGCCACATAGAACATGAGGTGGTCGGCCTCCACGATCGCGGCGGACGACTCCAGCGACTCCCGTATGTGTTTCACGAGCGGGTGATCCGGGTCGGACACCTTGTTCATGCGACCGGGGTTGCCACGCTCGGAACCCACCACGAGGCAAAAGAGCATTTCTTTAGACTCGTCGAAATCCACCTCTTCTGTGTTTCTATCATCGTTTTCTTCGCCTTCCTCTCCTCCGCAAAAAAGGGCCTCGTAGTCGTCGTTGCTGTCGACGGCGGCGGGCTCAAGATCAGGCTCCGGCTTCGTGCCTTGGCTTGTCGACCGCGGGACGCCCGGAGCCGTAAACCCGTCGAACAGCCTGGTGTCTATCGCGGCGGCGTTGTCGTGAACAAATTTGGCCGTGGCCGACATGGTCCTGGCGTCCCTCTGGTCCCGCACGGCCGGCTTGTGGGCCTTCTCTCCGTCGACACACAGCACCACGCACCGGAAGCCGGCGCCCATACTCCTATATCGTTGCGCGAAGGTCTCGGCTATCTCGAGCCCGGGGTTCGGGACCTCCCGCACACAGTACTTGTTGAGCGTGTGGTCCACAAAAAGGACCCCGCCGGCGGACCAGGACTTGTCGACCGTTTCGATGGGACACCGTTTGGGGTTAGAGATCATTTGCACAATTAACCTGTGCGCCAATCTGTTTCTGATACCCATCGTTAGAAAACAAATACCACGAGAGAAAAAAAACTGACAGAAAGACCATGTACAAAACGGTGTTTTCCCACTACAGGCCCAAAGCTCCCTGTCGGAAGCATAAATGAGCTGTGTCTTCAGCAGCTCGAAACCTAAAAATGCCCGCCCCGATCGCCTTCGACCCCCACCAAGACGTTAAGGGGCTGAGTCTGATTCCCTTTGTGTGCTGCAACCACTTGGACCTCACGATCGAACCCACGACGCTCGCGGTGAAGCTGACGGAACTCAAGGTGGGCCCGGGTGTCTTCGGAGACATCTATAACACCACGGTAAAAAAGGGACAGGTCATGGGGAGCCTCATCAACGACAGGGCTACGGTCAACGCTCACCCGGTGATACCCTTTGTGGAAGAGTGGAACAAGTCTCTGCTCAATTTCTACTCGGAGATAAAGGCTCAGTGCGCCCTGCTGAACGAGGTGATCAGGGCGCACAAGGACTCTTCCAACAGCAGCGACGGCATAAACAAAGTCAGGTGCACTCGGCCATCGACACGCCGGACAAAGCCGCTCAGGTCTTGCGGCCCCACTGCGTCGTGGACCACTCCGTCGGGTACTACGGCAAAAAGACGACGGTGTACCCGCACGCCGTCAACAACCCCAGGTATCTGGGGCCCAAGGGCGGCCTGACGGGACAGTATCTCTATCTGGTGGCGGCCGTGTCCACGGACCGGCCCAACGTGTTGAGGAACACTCCCGGGGTACTCTTGCGGCTGACATACGCGTCTAACTGGCAGTGCCTGTTCGCTCAGTTCAATAACGCGAAAACCCCGGTGCCCCTGGCTTACATGAAAATAGGCATTAGGCTGTCCGACGACACCGTGGAATTTTGCAGAGACGGCTGGAACCACAACGTGTCTGGCAAGCACCACGCATTTCAGAACATATACAAAGAGCTCCTCGTCGGGGTCGAAGCCAACGAGATCCTGGGGACGCACTACTCCAACGTGAGGACCGTGGCCGAAGTGTTACGTGCGTAAAGACGAGACAGAGGACATTAAAAAAAATAAGACTTTTCTTGACCCGGCCATGCTCGAGCTCGACGGACCCGTTGACGAGTCCGTGCTCAGCTTCAGGTTGCCCCCTGCGCTCACTCCTTCGTTCCACGACTTCGAGCTGGAAGACTACTCCACACACAGTTACACGACCTGCGAAATCCCCTGCTATTCAAACAGTTACCCCCTTGGTCAATTTCAAGACGATGCGGTGTCAAAAGAGCCCGAGGCCAACAGCAGCAGTGTCGCCAACAGTTCCCCCTTCGGCTATTTTTTTCGAGATGATGCGGTATCGGAAGAACCCGCGGACAGCAGCAACACCAGCGCCACCACCGGCACCTCCGCAGCCGCCGGCGTGGGAAACCACTACTACTACAACATCACGGACCGCGGACCCGACGTCTCCAGCCTTGCCTCCTCCTACGAGCCAGACTATCACCAGCAAAATCAAGCGACGTACGCGTTCCAAACGCCGGCACCGTCTTCCCAGTGCTCCGTGGCGGACGAGACCGCCGGCTGGCCGCGAGAGAAAAGAAGACGGGGCAGTCGGGGAACCAAGCTGCGTTCGAGACGGGCTAAATATCCCCCTTACTACTTCGAAGACCCCTCGTCCACGCCGACCCGCAGTGTCACAAGATGGAACAGCATGGCCGCTCAGAAAATACTGTCCCTGAGCACGTTGGATACTTTCTATCTGTCTAAGACGGTACAGAAAATACAACTTATCGCAGAGAAGGTAGCCTTTGCCAAACTGTGTCTCTTCTACGTGCATGCCACCGTCATGGGCTTTTTCATCAGCGCCGTGAGCTTCTGCGACGTTGTGTGTTCAATCAGCAACCTGACCTGGTGCGTCTGTTGGTTCAGCAGATTCTGCATGCTCTTCAACTGTTTGGTATTACTAACGGGTCTGGGGCTCGCTTCCGTCAACCACGTGGCTAGACCGGTCAGGTGCGTGCACGGAGCGCTCATCGCCGTGGCCGTGGCTCTCACGTTCACTCTGGACGCGCCGTCGCGAGAGCGACCGCCGTGCCCGGGAGCCCTGAACTCAAACGGCTCTGCGGCCCTTTCCTCCTTTCTCGGCAACATCACCCCTTCGAGCGCGGCCGACTTTGCGGACGCGCGGCACGAGGCTCAAAATCACCACATAGCGTTCTGGCTGTTGCTGCTCAACAAGCTGTCTTACATGATCGTTCTCGTGGAAGGCGCCTGTGGAGCTTTTTTCCAATCGCTGGCCACCATCTGATGCCGCACGGCCACCCCGTTCTCGGTCGCCTCGTCCGAACGGGATCCGCGGAGCCCAGATGACTTTTTGTGAAAAAGAGATTTGGTGGAAGCTGCATTTTCTTTTCATTTTGATTATAGACATTTTACTCTTTGTCGGGTTCGTGTTCGTCACACCGACCTGGACGCCGTGCGCTTGGGAAGGCGGAAACGTGTGGCTGGCTCTGTATCTGGTCATCGTGGCGTGTTTCCTCACCCTGAACATAGCTGATCTGACCATAGGCTACGTCATAGAGGCGCGCACCGAGGCGTACGCCATCGTCGTGGAAGAGGCCAAGCAGCTGGTCGGCGCGCTGCAGGCGCCCACAGTGTCGGACCGGCACCAGCAGCAGTCGCCCTTCGGTCCCAAAGCGGGTGCAGAAATATACATAGAGAGCATCTTCAACGTGCCCAAAGTGACGAACACGAACCTGAGGTTTTTCGCACACGTCCTCATAGTGTACAACACGATTCACCTCACTTACGTGAACGTGCTGCACACCACCAGATACAGCTCGGACGACGTGTTCCTGCAGCTGGAGATTTGGGCCGCCATCCTGTTGTCCATCCCCACTCTGATCGTGGCTACCGTAAACGTACGGTGGTGTAAGCTAGCATGGATGACCTGGACAAATACAAATACAGCCTACGCACGGCTTCAATGATGACAGGGGAGCTGTGCGCTCACTTCGGAAAATGCTTTACGGAGCTGTGGGTTTTACTCATGCTGATGCTGATGCTTGTCAACATCTTCGGCGTGCTGTGGCTGTGCATCAACAAGATCGGCCGACTGTCTTGAGTCAAGCGAGCCGGAGCCGGGACAATGGCGGCGGTCAACGCCGTACGAGTTAAAAAACTGTTGATTATTTCGCTCGTGAACAAAGACTTTCTATAGACGGGCTGCACGCGGGAGGCTTGTTCACGGGCCGAGAAGCTTTGGACTTGAAGCGTGGGTGCCGAAAACTTGTTTCTTGTCTTCGCTCACACGCTCTAACTTTTCCACCTCTCAACATTTTTCACACCATACCACACACTACACCATACCACATGTGACTAAAACCAGTAATGTTATTACAATCTTATGTTGTTTGAATAAATGAATGTTTAAAAAACTATAAACATTTTCTTCTCATAGTTGTTTATTGAAATTACACCCCATGTGACGATTGAACTCGAAACAGGTCCTTTGCGCCTCACTGTGTCGGTGGTATAACGTGCCTCGGCAGTTCTTGACTTCTCGGCAGCGGTCTCTCTACTGGCGCGCGCGTGGCAATGGTTTTGACTGGTCTGAGCATGACCCTCGTCTCTGCGTTATGCGAGCACACGGATCCGCGGCAAGCACTGACCGTGTTGGTGGTGGCAGTCTTACGGACCATGAACCTTAACGGGGTTGCGACTAAGCTCGAAGAATCAGCGCAAAAAAAGACTGTGACCGAAAAGAAGTTGTATGTTGACGCAGTGATGCGTGACATACTTGCAATAACCCATCAAGTAAGAAAGATATAACAATAATAAAGACCTATTTTTGATATATTACTGATGTTCATTGGTGCATGTTCCTGTTCTGTGTTCAGTCTAAAAGTTATGTTGTTCACCATGTATATAGCAATAGTTCATTTCACAAAAGCATTGAGGGCAGCCACCAACAGAGTTGCCAATGAAACAGACAGACAACTGTACCTTCATGCAAATTGTTTAATTAATTATTGAACACTGACCAGTGTATAGTGGTCTAGCTTAGTTTATAACGCACTTATTTGAAACACATGTAACGAATTCAGAATTTGTTCAACAAGTTGTCATCAATTGATATGCAAAATTTCATTACATTTTGATGATCTATGCAGAATCTACAGATGTTTTATTGAGAGTAGGTTTAGGCGGACTTTATTTTTGGAGAAATTTAGCCATTTGGAGACAAAATGTACCCAAATATGCATTTGACAATGTAAATGAAATTTCTGAAACAAAATCTCGGCCTGGCATAGGCGTCCCACTGTGGGACCCACGGGCCCGTGGCCGCCACAGTGGGACGCCTATGGGAGGCCGTTGTACCGTGGTGACTTGTTAAAACAAAAAAATGAATATACAACACATTAGTAACATAATAGCAGACATGTTGCAAAGGGTCGATTTACAGTGCCTAAGCTAAGAACTGAAGCAATGAAGAATACAGTCATGTACAGGGCAATGACATTCTGGAACTCTCTACCAATATGCATCACAGAAATTAAGGGTCCCGGTCTGGTTAGAGTTGCCGCTGCTGCTACTGCTGCCTGCTTCTGCTTTTCTTTTGTGTTGCTGTGCGTCAACCAAATTCGAAAAGGCGGTTGGACACAACGTGGCCGTTGTGAGCTGCTGCCTGGGTTGTTTGTAGCCATACGCCGGCCTGTTTTTGTTTCTCTGCAGCTGTTGTTTTTTTACCAAATTCCCGAGTGCGTCAAAAAAAATTGCGGACGCGGGCAGTTGTGCCACCGCTTTTCGGTTCGTCCGGTTACTTTCGGCCCTCGGTGTTGGCGTAGCCTCGGCTTTTCAATTTTCGGGTACACTGTGTAGCGTGGCGCGCGTCTTTTGTCTTTTAGCCTCGCTGACGGTCTCGCTTTCGCTACTACTCGAGCTCTGGCTGTCGCTGTCGCTAGAGCTAGAGCTAGAGCTAGAGCTCTCACCTTTGCTAGAGCTCCCATTTTCGGCCTCGCTCCTACTGTCACTTTCGCTCTCGCTGCTACTTTCGCTCTCGTTTTCGTTTTCGTTCCCCCTCTTGACTTTGCCCTTAGGGGCTTTGTTGCGAGAGCCTTTGGCCGCGGCCTCGTGTTGTTTTGTGGCCGCGCGTCCGCTCGCGCTACCGCTGCCGCCCTTCCTATTTTTGGCGGAACCCCCAGTCCGGAGATAGTCGAGCGACAGCAACTCGGATAGCAGCGTGGGCTTGCTTAACACGTGCAGGGGCGCCTCGTCGTTCACGGGCACGGCGACCGTGCCTCTGGTCCATTTTATGGTTCTGTGCGCCACGGCCACGTGCACCGGCAGCGAAAACACGAGGTCTTGCGAGTCCACCGTGGCCGCAAGGTAGAACGGGCAGTGATGCGGGTTAGTCGTGTAGCGGGACAGTTCGGGAACGCTCTCGGTCCAGAGCGTGTGCCTTTTGTACTTGCCGGACAGAAACCCACACTTAATCGCAATGCGATACAGCACCATTGAGGTGGATTTGGGTGGCGTCCCGTCGCCGGCGAACAGATATATCGATTTTTTGGACTCCGCGTATTCGATGAGAGCTTTGTGATACGCGGGTTTGTCGTCGCGGTCGATGATGTCTAAAAAACTGACTAGTGATGTTGCAAAAGCCACGGGATCGCGCGTGGTTCCAAACTGCAGCTTGTCCCCCTTGACCTGCGCCTCGTTGACAAACAGGTTTTCGGACAGTACGTTAAACAGGTCGAGAGAGTACGTTTGGTCTTCCGTGTTCTTCACGACGGACGAGGGGCTCGTGAATGACCAGAAAAAGTCGAACGCCCGGTAGAACATTAGGTGTGTTCTGGCCACGCATTTTACCGCGCACATGAGATGTTGAGTTTTGCGTTCTTGGTTAGGAAATATCGCGTTAGATAGGCTACTGTGGCCGGTTGGATCTTGAAGGATAATCAGGGTGGTGGTCTGCTGCGTTTTGAGCTCGGTCGGTTCTTCGGCCAAAAGCGTGAACAGCCTGGGCACATACTTACAGTTCTGCATGTACATAGGCAAAGATAGTATTTTGATCATGTTATTTGTCACGTCCCTGGGCGTTCTTGAGGGCATGACGAGTCTGCACAGTTTACCCCAAAAAGTGCCTCCATCAGACACGGACGTTAACATGGTCCCCTGTCTGTTGGAGGCAAACGTGATTTTGGGTTTGTAGACCAAGACGCCGTTCACCTTGCTCATCGGTTCGTAAACCCGGAAACCGGGAGAATCGCCCGCCGGATTAAAGTCCATCCAGTATGGAAGGTGCCACTTGCCTTCTTTGCTCAAAGAGCTGGTTCTCGGGTCGTTTAGCGGCGGCATAGTCGGCAGAATAGCGATCGCATCTCTCTTGGGCGTGATTGGTTTCGATCTACGGGGAGTGTACATGCTTCGCACAAACTGGTCGGGTGTCCCCTTTTCGTACAACTTCTCGTCTATTTTGTAATTTTTGTTTGTCGGTAAGAACTTGCTGTGCGTCGTTGGGTCTTCTATGACGACGGACATCGCGGGCGCCTCGGTGTAGTACACAACGTCGGCCAGAGTTTGCGTTGCCTGGGGGTTGTACACTTTGGTGTTTTGGGCATATTTTGTGGCGATGTTGGTGTGACACAACGGTTTTCTACACACGGTCTTCCTTGAAAATCGGCCCGGCGCTTTGGGTATTTTGAATATAAATTCGTCAGACGGCCCCGCACGAACGTCGTCGCAGTCGGCCGCATTCATTTCGCGCTCCTCCTCAACGGCTTGCGGTTGCGACACAACTATGGCGGCGGTTAAGAAGTCTTCGTGACCCAAATTTATATTTGCGCACGAGTCCGGCGAGTCTGGCAACCATCCGACGGCGTCGCACAAAACCGTGGCTAGCTCTTTCACGTCTCCCAAAGCGTAATCATCTTTATTGTGTCGCAAGAGCTCGGGAACGAGGCACGCGGTTAGCGGGTGCTTTCCCACTTGGCCAATGAAAATGTTGTTGTGTACGTCGGGATGCGTGTCGTTATACTGCTTGGGCGAACACGCGGGTCTTAGCGGCCACGTCTTGGGATATAGAGCGCAAATCAAATTGTAGTCCCAGCACGCGTGGACCGTGTACAGCCACATCGCGTTGCCTGTCTGCACGTTGTTGGGTTTTTTGTCGTCCAGGGGTATGACACTCTCGACGGTTTCGCGATCGAACATGGGACCCAAGACAAACCTTGCGATTGCGCTCAAACCTTGCCTCGGTGTCGTCAACTGATCCCAGTTAACGCACGTGAAAAACATCATGTTTGTGCAGTGTAGCGAGACGGGGTCTACGTAGACCGAGTGTCTGTTTAAGCAAACGGGACGTTTTTTACACAACGCGACCATTTCGGCGCACTGCATGACGCCACTCCACAACTTAGACCGCCGCTGTGGCTGTAACGTGCTGATGTCCATTTCGGCGAAAGGAACCAGGTTATCCCGCATCGCGACCGAGACCATGGCGACGAAGGACGCATCGGTTTGGGAGAACGAGATGCCCACTATGGTCGGTTGGTCCGGCCCGGCCGGGTCGGAAGGATGTGTTTTTATGGCGAGGAGCCCGTCTACAAAGTTCAGCAAGTGTTTTGCTCTGTTGGCATCGGGAAGGGTGATGAAAAACACGCGAACGCCCGGCTTCGTGAGCGACTTGACCACTTCCACGTTCATTTCGTCGACTCCCAAACACACATTAAACTCTTCCGTGGTCGCGCGCTCGCTGGTTATCAGATATTTCATGTCTAACTTTTTGAGGATCGGTAACAATGTGGACTCGTCCAACCAGACGTGGTTAGGTTTAGTTGAGCTGGGGCCGCACGTTTGTTGCTGAGGCTGGAGCTCGGTCTGGGGCTCGAGCACGGTGGTGACGGATATTTGTTGCATATTTATTAATGCCGAGGCAGCTAGCTTTTCCGTGGAATTAGGCGTGGACCGTTCACCGTAGGCAATAATAGTGGCATTTTTCTTTGTTGGTATTCGGTTTGTTTTTTCTCGTTTTTTCTTGGGTGTTGACAAATGGTTTTTGGGAGACGAGGTAGCCGCCTCTGGCCGAGGTGTTGCTGGTGCTGGAGCTGCGGCAGGCCTCGGTGCTAGAGTGCTTGGCGTGGAGTGCATTCTCATCGCCGGCGTCGATAATGCGTGATAATCCAGCGGTAGAAACGGTTCATTTCCGTACGGTGGAGTCGAAGTAGCCGTGAACGGTAGCGTCCGTTGCTGTGTGATGAACAACAAATAAAAGTGTCAGTTGGTCTATAATGTATGTAATAGATATTTTAAAAAAAATCATACGATTACTCACACGTTGCCGTTTGGCTACGCTGGGCGAATCTTCCGCTGACCTTGTCGTGTTTCTGGGGCCGGTCGTAGCTGCAATTCAGAAAAACAGTTCATAAATTACAGACACAAGACCCGTGTAGTGCCTCGCCACACAGCGTCACAAGTGTCTGTGGGGTCTCCGTGTGGAGGCCCCCCAGTCGGCCACAACTGATGTTACAAAATCCTCACTTACCGGGACTGTGCAGTGACGACGTCGAAGCTCTAGCATCACATGGCGTCCCCACAATAATTTGGTTGTTTGCCACAAACGGACTCGGCGGGGGCATCTCGTCCAAATTAGTAAGTTCAGGAATATTCGGACTCCGGGGTGTAACGTCCATAAGTTGTTGGAGGTCCCCTGTCGACCACAATGACTTTTATTTATCATTACATCTCCCTTGGAACCGGCACTTTTAACGGACGTCCCAGTGTTGTGAGCAATACGAGGCGCGATTAACATTATAGCGGATGCGATGCCCAGATCACTAAAATTGAGTACAAATTTAGTGATCTGCGGCCTCTAATCAGAGACAATGTATTCCACGTTTAGACCCACGGCCGCGTGGAACGGAGCCGTGATTGAGATCACCAGTTGGCCTCATTCTAATTTGTGCGTGTGTGCGTGTGCGCGTGTGCATGCGTGTGTATGTGTGTGCTCGCGAGCGTGTGTGTGTGTGTGTGTGTGTGCGTGTGCGTGTGCGCATGTGTGTGTGTGCGTGTGTGTGCGGCCCGGTTCCGGCTCCGGCCCACGGCGGCGTGGAACGGAGCCGTGATTAACATTGGAGCGAATAACGGTGCCGGCACATTAACATTGGAGCGGATGTGGAGCCGAGAACACTAAAATCACTAGATTAACATTGGAGCGGATGGCGAGCTGAGATCACTAAAAACGAGCGAGAATTTCGCACCGTGTGCGGCATACCCGGAATTTTGCTTGTTTTCATCGTGCTGTGTTATATCTTACATGTATTGTATATCTTTCCTGAAAATAAAACCTTGGTGCACAAGATGACGGTCTTTCTCGTCCTTTGCTTTATTTAATTTAACATATGATACACACAACTTGTTGTCACAAATATTCACAGAATACAGCAAAAGTAAACATGTTTCTATTCAATGGCAATTACTCTGACCACATCCGCCCTAAAATCCTCACTTACCGGGACTTTGTAACAAAGTTGACGCTGTAGAATCACATGGCGTCTCCACAGTAGTCTCTAGCTGGTTGTTTGTCACAAACGGACTCGGCGGGGATATGTCGTCCATAAGTTGTATTAGACTAGGAGCATCAGCCAAGCTGCAACACACAAAGTACAAAAACATTTAAACAAGTTACAATCAAGTCGTGCACGAGCACACAACACAATGCCTAGTAAAATAAACATAAAAAACTTACTCCAAAGCATCATAAATAGTTGGTGTAACTATAAAATGTTCTTCCATGACTAAATGAGAACTCTCTGCAGTGGTCTTTAATTCTCATGTCTAGCATCTGGCAGCTATGTTTTGCAACAGTGGATCGTTAATATCCTCCCCTCAAAACATCTGAATATTTTGTGGTCTTGCATTTTAAATTTATGTCTTGGCAAAGTGCCGAAAGGGGCCTATTGGCTTTCAAGCAGAGCTGGGGTTATCTAAGGGCCCATTGAAGTCTGAGTATTTTGTTGTTTTGTTGATATTAAAGGACATTGCACTCAAGGATATCAACAGGACGTATCAGATTGGAAATGTCAGCACGACACGTTTCTCAGCTCTGTTGTATGCATGTACATGAAAATACATATATATGAAAAGCATGTTTTCCCAGCTCTGTTTAAAGGCCAGTGGGCTGAGTTCCCATTTGTGTGTGTGTGCGTGCGTGCATGCGTGTGTGCGCGTGTGTGGGAACTTTAATGCCAATGTAAGCCAGCTACCCAGTTTACTCTTAACACATTTAGACCTGAGGACGATTCCACAAATGCTTTCTAAATTCCTGACAGTTGTTTGAAAATCCCATGTTTCTATGTCAGTTAGGCCTGGTACTCACCTGTTTTTCTTCCTCTCCTCTTCTCTGCTCTTCTCTTCTCTTCTGTTCCTAACAACAAAAAAACTATGTTTAAACGTAGCCTAACTTTTAGAGTGCCTTGAAACCGTAGATTAAAATTTGTTAAGGGGGTGATTTGAAACTGTTGGCCTCAAACCCCGTATAGCATAAGTTCTCATTTGTGCGTGCGTGCGTGTGCGTGCGTGCGTGTGCGCGTGCGTGCGTGTGCGCGTGCGTGCGTGTGTGCGCGTGTGTGTGTGTGTGTGTGTGTGTGTGTGTGTGTGTGTGTGTGCGTGTGTGTGTGTGTGTGTGTGTGTGCGTGTGTGTGTGTGTGTGTGTGCGGCCCGGTACTCCCTTCTCGCGCGGTTAACACTATAGCTAATGAAAGGCTGAGATCGCCGTGGGTCGAAGACGCGATTAACATTGACTGAACCGTGTGCGGCATACCCGGAATTTTGCTTGTTTTTATCGTGCTGTGTTATATCTTACATGTATTGTATATCTTTCCTGAAAATAAAACCTCGGTGCACAAGATGACGGTCTTTCTCGTCCTTTGCTTTATTTAATTTAACATATGATACACACAACTTGTTGTCACAAATATTCACAGAATACAGCAAAAGTAAACATGTTTCCATTCAATGGCAATTACTCTGACCACAATAACGTGATAGTTCCGTAATCGCGGCCTCGCATCCGCCCTAATGTGTTTTACTTTCAGACTCGCGGCGCCGTGGGTCGAAGACGCGATTAACATTGGAGCGGATGGGAAGCCGAGATCACTAAAATCACTAGATTAACATTAGAGCGGATGGGGAGCCGAGATCACTAAAAACGAGCGAGAATTTCGCGCCGTGTGCGGCATACCCGGAATTTTGCTTGTTTTCATCGTGCTGTGTTATATCTTACATGTATTGTATATCTTTCCTGAAAATAAAACCTCGGTGCACAAGATGACGGTCTTTCTCGTCCTTTGCTTTATTTAATTTAACATATGATACACACAACTTGTTGTCACAAATATTCACAGAATACAGCAAAAGTAAACATGTTTCCATTCAATGGCAATTACTCTGACCACATCCGCCCTAATGTGTTTTACTTTCAGACTCGCGGCGCCGTGGGTCGAAGACGCGATTAACATTGACTGAACCGTGTGCGGCATACCCGGAATTTTGCTTGTTTTCATCGTGCTGTGTTATATCTTACATGTATTGTATATCTTTCCTGAAAATAAAACCTCGGTGCACAAGATGACGGTCTTTCTCGTCCTTTGCTTTATTTAATTTAACATATGATACACACAACTTGTTGTCACAAATATTCACAGAATACAGCAAAAGTAAACATGTTTCCATTCAATGGCAATTACTCTGACCACAATAACGTGATAGTTCCGTAATCGCGGCCTCGCATCCGCCCTAATGTGTTTTACTTTCAGACTCGCGGCGCCGTGGGTCGAAGACGCGATTAACATTGGAGCGGATGGGAAGCCGAGATCACTAAAATCACTAGATTAACATTGGAGCGGATGGGGAGCCGAGATCACTAAAAACGAGCGAGAATTTCGCGCCGTGTGCGGCATACCCGGAATTTTGCTTGTTTTCATCGTGCTGTGTTATATCTTACATGTATTGTATATCTTTCCTGAAAATAAAACCTCGGTGCACAAGATGGCGGTCTTTCTCGTCCTTTGCTTTATTTAATTTAACATATGATACACACAACTTGTTGTCACAAATATTCACAGAATACAGCAAAAGTAAACATGTTTCCATTCAATGGCAATTACTCTGACCACATCCGCCCTAATGTGTTTTACTTTCAGACTCGCGGCGCCGTGGGTCGAAGACGCGATTAACATTGACTGAACCGTGTGCGGCATACCCGGAATTTTGCTTGTTTTCATCGTGCTGTGTTATATCTTACATGTATTGTATATCTTTCCTGAAAATAAAACCTCGGTGCACAAGATGACGGTCTTTCTCGTCCTTTGCTTTATTTAATTTAACATATGATACACACAACTTGTTGTCACAAATATTCACAGAATACAGCAAAAGTAAACATGTTTCCATTCAATGGCAATTACTCTGACCACATCCGCCCTAATGTGTTTTACTTTCAGACTCGCGGCGCCGTGGGTCGAAGACGCGATTAACATTGACTGAACCGTGTGCGGCATACCCGGAATTTTGCTTGTTTTCATCGTGCTGTGTTATATCTTACATGTATTGTATATCTTTCCTGAAAATAAAACCTCTGTGCACAAGATGACGGTCTTTCTCGTCCTTTGCTTTATTTAATTTAACATATGATACACACAACTTGTTGTCACAAATATTCACAGAATACAGCAAAAGTAAACATGTTTCCATTCAATGGCAATTACTCTGACCACAATAACGTGATAGTTCCGTAATCGCGGCCTCGCATCCGCCCTAATGTGTTTTACTTTCAGACTCGCGGCGCCGTGGGTCGAAGACGCGATTAACATTGGAGCGGATGGGAAGCCGAGATCACTAAAATCACTAGATTAACATTGGAGCGGATGGGGAGCCGAGATCACTAAAAACGAGCGAGAATTTCGCGCCGTGTGCGGCATACCCGGAATTTTGCTTGTTTTCATCGTGCTGTGTTATATCTTACATGTATTGTATATCTTTCCTGAAAATAAAACCTCGGTGCACAAGATGGCGGTCTTTCTCGTCCTTTGCTTTATTTAATTTAACATATGATACACACAACTTGTTGTCACAAATATTCACAGAATACAGCAAAAGTAAACATGTTTCCATTCAATGGCAATTACTCTGACCACATCCGCCCTAATGTGTTTTACTTTCAGACTCGCGGCGCCGTGGGTCGAAGACGCGATTAACATTGACTGAACCGTGTGCGGCATACCCGGAATTTTGCTTGTTTTCATCGTGCTGTGTTATATCTTACATGTATTGTATATCTTTCCTGAAAATAAAACCTCGGTGCACAAGATGACGGTCTTTCTCGTCCTTTGCTTTATTTAATTTAACATATGATACACACAACTTGTTGTCACAAATATTCACAGAATACAGCAAAAGTAAACATGTTTCCATTCAATGGCAATTACTCTGACCACATCCGCCCTAATGTGTTTTACTTTCAGACTCGCGGCGCCGTGGGTCGAAGACGCGATTAACATTGACTGAACCGTGTGCGGCATACCCGGAATTTTGCTTGTTTTCATCGTGCTGTGTTATATCTTACATGTATTGTATATCTCTCCTGAAAATAAAACCTCGGTGCACAAGATGACGGTCTTTCTCGTCCTTTGCTTTATTTAATTTAACATATGATACACACAACTTGTTGTCACAAATATTCACAGAATACAGCAAAAGTAAACATGTTTCCATTCAATGGCAATTACTCTGACCACAATAACGTGATAGTTCCGTAATCGCGGCCTCGCATCCGCCCTAATGTGTTTTACTTTCAGACTCGCGGCGCCGTGGGTCGAAGACGCGATTAACATTGGAGCGGATGGGAAGCCGAGATCACTAAAATCACTAGATTAACATTGGAGCGGATGGGGAGCCGAGATCACTAAAAACGAGCGAGAATTTCGCGCCGTGTGCGGCATACCCGGAATTTTGCTTGTTTTCATCGTGCTGTGTTATATCTTACATGTATTGTATATCTTTCCTGAAAATAAAACCTCGGTGCACAAGATGGCGGTCTTTCTCGTCCTTTGCTTTATTTAATTTAACATATGATACACACAACTTGTTGTCACAAATATTCACAGAATACAGCAAAAGTAAACATGTTTCCATTCAATGGCAATTACTCTGACCACATCCGCCCTAATGTGTTTTACTTTCAGACTCGCGGCGCCGTGGGTCGAAGACGCGATTAACATTGACTGAACCGTGTGCGGCATACCCGGAATTTTGCTTGTTTTCATCGTGCTGTGTTATATCTTACATGTATTGTATATCTTTCCTGAAAATAAAACCTCGGTGCACAAGATGACGGTCTTTCTCGTCCTTTGCTTTATTTAATTTAACATATGATACACACAACTTGTTGTCACAAATATTCACAGAATACAGCAAAAGTAAACATGTTTCCATTCAATGGCAATTACTCTGACCACATCCGCCCTAATGTGTTTTACTTTCAGACTCGCGGCGCCGTGGGTCGAAGACGCGATTAACATTGACTGAACCGTGTGCGGCATACCCGGAATTTTGCTTGTTTTCATCGTGCTGTGTTATATCTTACATGTATTGTATATCTTTCCTGAAAATAAAACCTCGGTGCACAAGATGACGGTCTTTCTCGTCCTTTGCTTTATTTAATTTAACATATGATACACACAACTTGTTGTCACAAATATTCACAGAATACAGCAAAAGTAAACATGTTTCCATTCAATGGCAATTACTCTGACCACAATAACGTGATAGTTCCGTAATCGCGGCCTCGCATCCGCCCTAATGTGTTTTACTTTCAGACTCGCGGCGCCGTGGGTCGAAGACGCGATTAACATTGGAGCGGATGGGAAGCCGAGATCACTAAAATCACTAGATTAACATTGGAGCGGATGGGGAGCCGAGATCACTAAAAACGAGCGAGAATTTCGCGCCGTGTGCGGCATACCCGGAATTTTGCTTGTTTTCATCGTGCTGTGTTATATCTTACATGTATTGTATATCTTTCCTGAAAATAAAACCTCGGTGCACAAGATGGCGGTCTTTCTCGTCCTTTGCTTTATTTAATTTAACATATGATACACACAACTTGTTGTCACAAATATTCACAGAATACAGCAAAAGTAAACATGTTTCCATTCAATGGCAATTACTCTGACCACATCCGCCCTAATGTGTTTTACTTTCAGACTCGCGGCGCCGTGGGTCGAAGACGCGATTAACATTGACTGAACCGTGTGCGGCATACCCGGAATTTTGCTTGTTTTCATCGTGCTGTGTTATATCTTACATGTATTGTATATCTTTCCTGAAAATAAAACCTCGGTGCACAAGATGACGGTCTTTCTCGTCCTTTGCTTTATTTAATTTAACATATGATACACACAACTTGTTGTCACAAATATTCACAGAATACAGCAAAAGTAAACATGTTTCCATTCAATGGCAATTACTCTGACCACAATAACGTGATAGTTCCGTAATCGCGGCCTCGCATCCGCCCTAATGTGTTTTACTTTCAGACTCGCGGCGCCGTGGGTCGAAGACGCGATTAACATTGGAGCGGATGGGAAGCCGAGATCACTAAAATCACTAGATTAACATTGGAGCGGATGGGGAGCCGAGATCACTAAAAACGAGCGAGAATTTCGCGCCGTGTGCGGCATACCCGGAATTTTGCTTGTTTTCATCGTGCTGTGTTATATCTTACATGTATTGTATATCTTTCCTGAAAATAAAACCTCGGTGCACAAGATGGCGGTCTTTCTCGTCCTTTGCTTTATTTAATTTAACATATGATACACACAACTTGTTGTCACAAATATTCACAGAATACAGCAAAAGTAAACATGTTTCCATTCAATGGCAATTACTCTGACCACATCCGCCCTAATGTGTTTTACTTTCAGACTCGCGGCGCCGTGGGTCGAAGACGCGATTAACATTGACTGAACCGTGTGCGGCATACCCGGAATTTTGCTTGTTTTCATCGTGCTGTGTTATATCTTACATGTATTGTATATCTTTCCTGAAAATAAAACCTCGGTGCACAAGATGACGGTCTTTCTCGTCCTTTGCTTTATTTAATTTAACATATGATACACACAACTTGTTGTCACAAATATTCACAGAATACAGCAAAAGTAAACATGTTTCCATTCAATGGCAATTACTCTGACCACAATAACGTGATAGTTCCGTAATCGCGGCCTCGCATCCGCCCTAATGTGTTTTACTTTCAGACTCGCGGCGACGTGGGTCGAAGACGCGATTAACATTGGAGCGGATGGGAAGCCGAGATCACTAAAATCACTAGATTAACATTAGAGCGGATGGGGAGCCGAGATCACTAAAAACGAGCGAGAATTTCGCGCCGTGTGCGGCATACCCGGAATTTTGCTTGTTTTCATCGTGCTGTGTTATATCTTACATGTATTGTATATCTTTCCTGAAAATAAAACCTCGGTGCACAAGATGACGGTCTTTCTCGTCCTTTGCTTTATTTAATTTAACATATGATACACACAACTTGTTGTCACAAATATTCACAGAATACAGCAAAAGTAAACATGTTTCCATTCAATGGCAATTACTCTGACCACATCCGCCCTAATGTGTTTTACTTTCAGACTCGCGGCGCCGTGGGTCGAAGACGCGATTAACATTGACTGAACCGTGTGCGGCATACCCGGAATTTTGCTTGTTTTCATCGTGCTGTGTTATATCTTACATGTATTGTATATCTTTCCTGAAAATAAAACCTCGGTGCACAAGATGGCGGTCTTTCTCGTCCTTTGCTTTATTTAATTTAACATATGATACACACAACTTGTTGTCACAAATATTCACAGAATACAGCAAAAGTAAACATGTTTCCATTCAATGGCAATTACTCTGACCACATCCGCCCTAATGTGTTTTACTTTCAGACTCGCGGCGCCGTGGGTCGAAGACGCGATTAACATTGACTGAACCGTGTGCGGCATACCCGGAATTTTGCTTGTTTTCATCGTGCTGTGTTATATCTTACATGTATTGTATATCTTTCCTGAAAATAAAACCTCGGTGCACAAGATGACGGTCTTTCTCGTCCTTTGCTTTATTTAATTTAACATATGATACACACAACTTGTTGTCACAAATATTCACAGAATACAGCAAAAGTAAACATGTTTCCATTCAATGGCAATTACTCTGACCACAATAACGTGATAGTTCCGTAATCGCGGCCTCGCATCCGCCCTAATGTGTTTTACTTTCAGACTCGCGGCGCCGTGGGTCGAAGACGCGATTAACATTGGAGCGGATGGGAAGCCGAGATCACTAAAATCACTAGATTAACATTGGAGCGGATGGGGAGCCGAGATCACTAAAAACGAGCGAGAATTTCGCGCCGTGTGCGGCATACCCGGAATTTTGCTTGTTTTCATCGTGCTGTGTTATATCTTACATGTATTGTATATCTTTCCTGAAAATAAAACCTCGGTGCACAAGATGGCGGTCTTTCTCGTCCTTTGCTTTATTTAATTTAACATATGATACACACAACTTGTTGTCACAAATATTCACAGAATACAGCAAAAGTAAACATGTTTCCATTCAATGGCAATTACTCTGACCACATCCGCCCTAATGTGTTTTACTTTCAGACTCGCGGCGCCGTGGGTCGAAGACGCGATTAACATTGACTGAACCGTGTGCGGCATACCCGGAATTTTGCTTGTTTTCATCGTGCTGTGTTATATCTTACATGTATTGTATATCTTTCCTGAAAATAAAACCTCGGTGCACAAGATGACGGTCTTTCTCGTCCTTTGCTTTATTTAATTTAACATATGATACACACAACTTGTTGTCACAAATATTCACAGAATACAGCAAAAGTAAACATGTTTCCATTCAATGGCAATTACTCTGACCACAATAACGTGATAGTTCCGTAATCGCGGCCTCGCATCCGCCCTAATGTGTTTTACTTTCAGACTCGCGGCGACGTGGGTCGAAGACGCGATTAACATTGGAGCGGATGGGAAGCCGAGATCACTAAAATCACTAGATTAACATTAGAGCGGATGGGGAGCCGAGATCACTAAAAACGAGCGAGAATTTCGCGCCGTGTGCGGCATACCCGGAATTTTGCTTGTTTTCATCGTGCTGTGTTATATCTTACATGTATTGTATATCTTTCCTGAAAATAAAACCTCGGTGCACAAGATGACGGTCTTTCTCGTCCTTTGCTTTATTTAATTTAACATTATGATACACACAACTTGTTGTCACAAATATTCACAGAATACAGCAAAAGTAAACATGTTTCCATTCAATGTCAATTACTCTGACCACATCCGCCCTAATGTGTTTTACTTTCAGACTCGCGGCGCCGTGGGTCGAAGACGCGATTAACATTGACTGAACCGTGTGCGGCATACCCGGAATTTTGCTTGTTTTCATCGTGCTGTGTTATATCTTACATGTATTGTATATCTTTCCTGAAAATAAAACCTCGGTGCACAAGATGACGGTCTTTCTCGTCCTTTGCTTTATTTAATTTAACATATGATACACACAACTTGTTGTCACAAATATTCACAGAATACAGCAAAAGTAAACATGTTTCCATTCAATGGCAATTACTCTGACCACAATAACGTGATAGTTCCGTAATCGCGGCCTCGCATCCGCCCTAATGTGTTTTACTTTCAGACTCGCGGCGCCGTGGGTCGAAGACGCGATTAACATTGGAGCGGATGGGAAGCCGAGATCACTAAAATCACTAGATTAACATTGGAGCGGATGGGGAGCCGAGATCACTAAAAACGAGCGAGAATTTCGCGCCGTGTGCGGCATACCCGGAATTTTGCTTGTTTTCATCGTGCTGTGTTATATCTTACATGTATTGTATATCTTTCCTGAAAATAAAACCTCGGTGCACAAGATGGCGGTCTTTCTCGTCCTTTGCTTTATTTAATTTAACATATGATACACACAACTTGTTGTCACAAATATTCACAGAATACAGCAAAAGTAAACATGTTTCCATTCAATGGCAATTACTCTGACCACATCCGCCCTAATGTGTTTTACTTTCAGACTCGCGGCGCCGTGGGTCGAAGACGCGATTAACATTGACTGAACCGTGTGCGGCATACCCGGAATTTTGCTTGTTTTCATCGTGCTGTGTTATATCTTACATGTATTGTATATCTTTCCTGAAAATAAAACCTCGGTGCACAAGATGACGGTCTTTCTCGTCCTTTGCTTTATTTAATTTAACATATGATACACACAACTTGTTGTCACAAATATTCACAGAATACAGCAAAAGTAAACATGTTTCCATTCAATGGCAATTACTCTGACCACAATAACGTGATAGTTCCGTAATCGCGGCCTCGCATCCGCCCTAATGTGTTTTACTTTCAGACTCGCGGCGCCGTGGGTCGAAGACGCGATTAACATTGGAGCGGATGGGAAGCCGAGATCACTAAAATCACTAGATTAACATTGGAGCGGATGGGGAGCCGAGATCACTAAAAACGAGCGAGAATTTCGCGCCGTGTGCGGCATACCCGGAATTTTGCTTGTTTTCATCGTGCTGTGTTATATCTTACATGTATTGTATATCTTTCCTGAAAATAAAACCTCGGTGCACAAGATGGCGGTCTTTCTCGTCCTTTGCTTTATTTAATTTAACATATGATACACACAACTTGTTGTCACAAATATTCACAGAATACAGCAAAAGTAAACATGTTTCCATTCAATGGCAATTACTCTGACCACATCCGCCCTAATGTGTTTTACTTTCAGACTCGCGGCGCCGTGGGTCGAAGACGCGATTAACATTGACTGAACCGTGTGCGGCATACCCGGAATTTTGCTTGTTTTCACCGTGCTGTGTTATATCTTACATGTATTGTATATCTTTCCTGAAAATAAAACCTCGGTGCACAAGATGACGGTCTTTCTCGTCCTTTGCTTTATTTAATTTAACATATGATACACACAACTTGTTGTCACAAATATTCACAGAATACAGCAAAAGTAAACATCTTTCCATTCAATGGCAATTACTCTGACCACAATAACGTGATAGTTCCGTAATCGCGGCCTCGCATCTGCCCTAATGTGTTTTACTTTCAGACTCGCGGCGCCGTGGGTCGAAGACGCGATTAACATTGACTGAACCGTGTGCGGCATACCCGGAATTTTGCTTGTTTTCACCGTGCTGTGTTATATCTTACATGTATTGTATATCTTTCCTGAAAATAAAACCTCGGTGCACAAGATGACGGTCTTTCTCGTCCTTTGCTTTATTTAATTTAACATATGATACACACAACTTGTTGTCACAAATATTCACAGAATACAGCAAAAGTAAACATGTTTCCATTCAATGGCAATTACTCTGACCACAATAACGTGATAGTTCCGTAATCGCGGCCTCGCATCCACCCTAATGTATTTTACTTTCAGACTCGCGGCGCCGTGGGTCGAAGACGCGATTAACATTGGAGCGGATGGGAAGCCGAGATCACTAAAATCACTAGATTAACATTGGAGCGGATGGGGAGCCGAGATCACTAAAAACGAGCGAGAATTTCGCGCCGTGTGCGGCATACCCGGAATTTTGCTTGTTTTCATCGTGCTGTGTTATATCTTACATGTATTGTATATCTTTCCTGAAAATAAAACCTCGGTGCACAAGATGACGGTCTTTCTCGTCCTTTGCTTTATTTAATTTAACATATGATACACACAACTTGTTGTCACAAATATTCACAGAATACAGCAAAAGTAAACATGTTTCTATTCGAACGAGTGACATAGAAACATGGGATTTTCAGAAAACTGTCAGGAATTTAGAAAGCATTTGCGGAATCGTCCTCGGGTCTAAATGGGTTATGGGTAAACTGCAGCAGAGCTGGCTTACATTTGTATTGTATATCTTTCCTGAAAATAAAACCTCGGTGCACAAGATGACGGTCTTTCTCGTCCTTTGCTTTATTTAATTTAACATATGATACACACAACTTGTTGTCACAAATATTCACAGAATACAGCAAAAGTAAACATGTTTCTATTCAATGGCAATTACTCTGACCACAATAACGTGATAGTTCCGTAATCGCGGCCTCGCATCCGCCCTAATGTGTTTTACTTTCAGACTCGCGGCGCCGTGGGTCGAAGACGCGATTAACATTGGAGCGGATGGGAAGCCGAGATCACTAAAAACACTAGATTAACATTGGAGCGGATGGGGAGCCGAGATCACTAAAAACGAGCGAGAATTTCGCGCCGTGTGCGGCATACCCGGAATTTTGCTTGTTTTCATCGTGCTGTGTTATATCTTACATGTGGCATTACAGTTCCCATTTGTGTGTGTGTGTGTGCGTGTACGCGTGTGTGTGCCCAATGTATATTTCGTCGGTGGAGCAGGCACACAGGGAAGACACGGTGCCGGGAAAGTAGACCGCGGAAGAGCTGGCCCGAAAGAACACAACGCCAAAAGAACACAACGCCGGGAGAGACGGGATCACAAAAACGGGATTCAAGGTATTTTGAAAATTTTATTGTTTTTAGCGGTCACACTTTTGAATCTTTTTTACTCTAAACTACTACCGACACCGTCACTTGTTTAAGTTCCACAACATCGGGAACGTCTCTTGTCCGGATCAGTTTTTCAAACGCGACGAAAGGTCGGTCTCGGGCGCACGGGCATCTCGAGCTCCGGTCTTGAGACAGAGACAGCAGCATTCGGACATCATCACGTTAGACCAGGGGACGGACTCGCCGATTACGGAGGCGATGGACTTGCGAAAGACGGTTAAGGTTTCATAGTCCGCGTCGGTCACGTAGATCCTCAGAGCCCTTATGATGTTTTTAGCGAAATCCCTGTTGTCGCCCGAGAATTTGTCGAATTTGTACATGTCCAGCCACTGCTGCACGTTCTTGTGTATCGTGTAGCATCTTTCGAACATGCAGGCCAAGCCGTCCACGACGGCTTCGACCACGCTAATGTCGTGCATCTCGCCGGGAGTGAAGTGCTCCGGGTGATGGCTGTTGTTCTCGTAGTGGTGCTTTAGTCCGAAGTCGGCCATTGGTTTTGTGAGGGACCCGACGTCCGTGTACAGCTTGTCCAGCGAGCAACCCTCGGCTTCTTCGGTCCGGCTAGATCCGCGAGTACGTCTGCTTAGCTGCTCCCGTTTCTTGGCGTTCGCGGCCAAAGCCTCCTTCTCCATGTGCGTGGCCATTATGCCCGAGTACCCGGCAGCTTCTATTTGACTGGTCTTGGTGTGGTCGTGGCACGTTATGTTTCTCACGTAGTGCCTGTCGGCCAACAGGTCCAGAGGCTCTTCACATTGACTAGTCGCCTGCTCCAGAGCTCTCGCGACCACGGCCCCGATCATGGTCACAAACATGCTGTGCGACAGCAAGGCCCTGTGGTGTTCTCTCAGAGGGAGATGCTCCTTGAGGGCTTTCTCACACGCGGAATCCCACACGTTTGCGTGCGCCGCGGAGCACAGAGCGTGGACTAGTTTCCCGGTGGCGTAATTGGTTTTGGGAACCTCAATCTTGACTTTATGCAGGTGTGCGCTTTTCACGATGTCCTGAACGGCGGCGGTCATGGGAGATGGCCTGTACATGTATTTGTTTCGCTCTGGGATCAGGGGTGTCGGGTCCGGCGGCGCGCTCGCGTCTCGAGTGGACGGTCTGGGTCTGGTTTTACCGGCGGCGGGTTTAACACAAGCCATCGTGATAGACGTGATACGATGGCGACGGCACAGTTTCGAGAACAGTAAGTGGCAGTTCATTTAATATTTTTAACGATCGTGAGCCCCGGCTCCTGCCGTGCGTCGGTCTTGCGTCCTTGAGGTTTTTGCACTCCTTAACGGGCGCGCCGCCCCCGATAGATAACGCTGTACTTAAATAACAAGTAACAGTAAAATGAGTGTTTTGTGGGACTCGCGTCAATCCTGTCAAACTGCTTCTTTTTGTTGCAGGTGCAACTGGGAGCGTGGTTTATCGCTATCAAACCATACAAATCTTGAGATGCTTAATTAATAAACTTGTTCTCCGAACGTAACATGGTTTTAATCTTCTCGCACGATTCCTCTGTTTCAAAGGTATTCCGGTTGCTAGAGCGTCGCTCAAAACAAGGGTCTCGAAGAGGCAGCGGTCCATCCACCCGATCTGACAAAAACGTCTGGTGAACCGCCTGTTTGTCATGGCCGACAACGCCATGGGTTTTCCCAACGCCACCAACGTCGGCAAGGAAAAAGAAGCGGCGGAGGAGGGCGGCGGGGCTAGGTTTGGACAGCATTCGTTTGACGTCCACGGCACAGACTCGAACAACGGCGGCGACGAAGATGTGTCCGACGATTTTCTGGACACTCAGGATATATCGACTTACTGGAAGGATGAGATCGACGCGATGATGGACCCACCCATCGGATGGCCCCTAGAATCCTACAGAAGACGCGAGAAGGAAACCGAGTTCATCACGACCGTGCTGGAAAACGCGGCCGAGAGCATGAACATGGACAGGGTCTTAGTGCCTAACCAATATCCTTACGATATAATGTATTGTTTGTTCGTCGTGAGGCCCAACGACACACTAAAGACATGCCAAGAAAACATGAGGGGGACTTACAAAAAAACCATAGATCACTTGTTCTCTGAGCTGGGGTTGCACAGAGACTTCTCGTGCGTCGAGTTCACGCTCGCGACAAACACTGTGTCGGAGCGCATCTCCAGCGCCATGGGCCACGACCGTTACAAGTTTGTGATTTATCAGACGAACAGCACAGACGACATATTTCACGTCGAGCTGTGGCGGTTGCGGACGATAGTGCCCGAGGGCCGCCGTTCAGAGAGTTCCCTGTACATGCGGTACTGGTACTCAGCCATGTACAACAGAACAAAAGCCCTCGCGTTGCTCAAACTGAAAGTGAACGAGATCGAAGTGATCGCAAACAAAAATAACCGCCCGGGCGCGCGGAATCAGTGCGTGTCCAATAAGAAGTTCGATAGGGACACGGACGTCAATGTCACCGTGGTATCTAGGACTGCAGTGTCCCTCGGGCCGCACGTGAAGATAAGCATCGAGCTACCGGCCCCGCCCAATGTAAAGTGGGCCGTGCGGGTGGTCAAGGCAAACTTGGCTAACGAGCGCAAGAGGCAGCTGTACACGCACGTCTTGGGCCGGGGGACGTTCGGCGTGGTATATGGCGTGACCGAGGACATCGTGTGCAAGATGGTTCACAACCTGTACGAGGGGGAAAACATCGAGCGGAAGTGCATGGACGCCTTCGAAGAGGCCGCAATCACGATGGCACTGTCCAAATGCGATCACATCACTAGGCTGTACTACGCCACCCTGGGCGTAAACACCGTGAACCAGCGCTACGCGTGTTACATGTTCATGGAACGCGCTACGCTGCCGCTGGACGTCGTGTTCGGCCGTCAAGACTCGAGCCCGCACAACTGGCTCAAGCCCATAGTCGAACACGACACGTTGCAAGCGCTGGCGTACATGCACAAATACGGCTTTGTGCACAGAGATATCAAGTTTAACAACATGCTACTGTTCATACAGTCGGGCCACGCCGTGATCAAACTCTGCGATCTGGGCTGTTCTCAGCTGGGCTATTTTGCCACCTCTCGCAGCGGAGACATGCACCGGGCGGCTCCCGAAGTGCTAATCTACCCGCTATACTCGCCGGCGAGCGACATGTTCTCTTGGGCCGTGGTGATGTGGACCATGTACACTGGCTCCATTCCCTTTTACAAACCCAAACATGGGATCTACAGCATCACGCGGAAACTTTTCAGGATCGTGGGCTGTTATCGAAACATGGCCAACTACGACAAAAGCGTCAAGTTTAGGCACAAAGTTTGCGCGCTTAATTCCCACCAAGAATTCGAGGCGATCCGCAACAAGCTTTATGACAAGTACACCGGCCACAGCGTGCCCATAAATCTAGCTCCCCTCCTGGTGACCAACATGTCTATCTTTCCCCAGAGGAGGTACACGGCAAAGGCTCTCTTACACGACGCGCGGTACACCGAAATAAACAAGGCTCTGAATCGTTGCAGGACCGTGTTACGCAGGGACCATTTAGACGGTCTCAAGCCGATGCCCGGGCTGTTGTTTGACAGAGAAAGCGAGTTCATGAGAGCCGCGCTAGTAGAGCGCGGCTCCGGCGCCAGGAAAAATAGAACGCACTGGTCCAACAAGCACAAAACGTACTACGGACACGAACACTTATGCCACAGTTACCATGCCAATATCCCCGAGAAAAACAAATTTAGCACCAGGAAAAAGGTCCGAGCTCCAAAAATAACGTACTTGACGGCGCCGGCGAATGAGAGGTACTCAAAGTTGGGTTCGTTGCTGGCGGACGACGCCGGCTCGGACGACGGCGACGACCGACCGTTGGACGCGGCGGACACGCGGTCGGTCGTCGGCGATTCGGGCCAGGGGGGCCCCAGTAACGTGAGACGGCTAAAAAGACAAAAAACCTCAAGTTCGAACTCGTCACTCGGGTCCGTGCGTCCCAATATCAAAATGCACAAGCCTGGGCAAGCGCCAGATCCGAAACCAGCACACACGCGGCCCGACAACACCGACGAATCGATAGTTGCCTGGGCAGACACAATGGTGCAGGCACAAGCCGAGAAAATAGATTCGGACATGACCGAAATGTTGCCACCCACAATAGAGCTCAAGGAAGGCGACAATCTACCGGCTCCCGAGCTCGTCTCTGTCTCCGTCTCTGCGCTAGACCTCGGCAATGCTGATGCCCAGGCTCTCGGTCTCGTTGCCGCTCCCGCTGCAGACGCGGGCGTCGCACAGCTTCCGTCGACGTCGACGGAAAAAACAAAAAAAAACAAAGACAAAAAGAAAAGGAAAAAGAAAAAAAGCGAGAAAAATAAAGAGTACGAAACCACAGACAACCGCACACGGTCGAGATCGGCGCGGACGCGCGAGTCCGAAACCGAAGACGAGTTGTCCATTCGTAGAGCTGCCGCTCCCGGCACAGTCACTAACTCTCCGGGCCACATCGTTGGTCCGCCGGTGCTCGAGGCCGCTCCAGCCACAACCGCACGGTCGAGATCGTCGCGGACGAGCGAGTCCGAAATCGAAGACGACGGGAGCGTTTTGACTCAACCGAAATACTTCATCACGATAGGGTACCTAGATAACCCCAACATAAGAGACGTGATATACAAAACCCACATAGTCACAGGCCAGCCCATCTTGCCCTGGTACAAACACTACATGTACGTGCTCGCGCTGTCCGAGCTGACGAAACTGAGCGTGCTGCCCTTGAGAGACAGCAATGGTGCCTTTATGGTGTACCCGTTTGCACACGGGCCCACGTGCGGTGTCATGTACGTGACCGCCAACGTAGGGAACCCGCTCTACAAATACATGCAAAACAAACAGAGGTACGCGGACATTTTCCCCGCCGCAGTATGTCAGCTTGCGACTATCATGTTCGAGCTGAACAGAAGCAAGATAGTTCCGAAAAGGCCACTGTGTCTGGGAGACCTGTGGTGGAACAAGGTGACCAAAACGGTCAGACTGGACTTGTTCAACATTGCCATAACGAACGAGCTGGAACTCAACGGCGACAACCCGTTCAACGTGTGGGGCAGACCTCTGCTGTGTGGTTTGGCGAGACTATGCAAAATGAAAAAACTGGTGGGCGACACCATCGAAGAAACGATCTGTGCTCTGCGGGAAAAGGAATACGATCTAACGTTGCTTAGCCACAGTTCGTACATGCCCGCCATGCTCACGAGATTCCGACCCCAAGACCCCATGGGCAACACACTGAGGGGATCTTGGTTGTAAAAATGTGTGTTAAAAGGAAAAACCAACACTATGATGTACATAAAAATGAAGATTACTGTGGTGTTGGTGATTTGTTGTTCTATGATGTGAAAGAGACAAAATAGGCCTCTCATAGGCGTCCCACTGTGGCGGCCACGGGCCCGTGGGTCCCACAGTGGGACGCCTATGGGAGGCCGAGATGACGAGAAACCCGTCCCGTTCCGGTGATATCGTAGTGACGACACTGGGTGTTCACGAAACAATTGTATTATTGCTATTTTTTAAATGATGGAATAATAAACCATGCATTATATGTAATGAAAAATAAATAAATCATATGTTGTGTACAATGGAATAACTGTGTAGGCTGTCATTATTTTCATACAGTTGTCTGCATATACATCCTGAGGTAGTAGTGTGATTCGCTCAGTCGGTAGAACATTGTGATACTGTGGCTTCAAAAAAGGTCCAAAGGGTTATGGAACGGATATACTATGATCCGAGCGATCCTGGTTCATATGGTGGAGTGGAAAATTGAGTGAAGCCATATAGGAAGAAAAGCTAAAGCTGAGCATATCAAAGAGTTTCTATCTGGACAAGACGCTTACACTGTACATCGTGCGGCTAGAAAAACATTTCCTAGGAATCGTGTGTTCGTTCCACGTGCATTATACCAATTCCAGGCTGATCTCGTAGATGTCAATGCGTTATCGAAATATAATGATAATTACAAGTTTTTACTCACAGTAATAGACCTGTTCTCTAAAAAAGCTTGGGTTTCACCTTTGCAAAACAAGACGGGCCTGCATGTGACAGCTGCCTTCAAGACTGTTCTGCAGGAGAGTGCGTGCGATGCGTTTTTCGAAAACCCCACGCGCGGTCGCAGCGTGGGCCCGCTCTCTTGGGTCTATGTTTCTCAGCCCGCACGCACGCCGGGGCGTCCAAAAAAACACCCCCCCTTTGGCGCGGCTCACGGCCCCGGGACTCGCCCGCGGGACTCCCGGGGCCGTGAATCCCGCGGTGAGGCGCCCGCGGGACTCCCGGGTCCCGCGGTGAGGCGCCCGCGGGACTCTTGGGCCCGCGGGTCTCGCGGTGAGACGCCTTGACCCGTTGACCTGTTAACCTGTTAACCTGTTAACCTGTTAAGAGTACGATTGTATCTCTCAACTGTTTGCGATTTCAGATTACTCCCTGTCGCGAAATGTATAATTTTATGATTCTTCATAAGTATGCTGAAATGTTTATTGATGAATTCACCACCAGCATCTGTCTGGATTTTAAGCGGGATTCCACTCTCCTGCAGAACAGTCTTGAAGGCAGCTGTCACATGCAGGCCTGTCTTGTTTTGCAAAGGTCGAACCCAAGCCTTTTTAGAGAAGAGGTCTATTACTGTGAGTAAAAACTTGTAATTATCATTATATTTTGATAACGCACTGACATCTACGAGATTAGCCTGGAATTGGTATAATGCACGTGGAACAAACACACGATTCCTAGGAAATGTTTTTCTAGCCGCTCGATGTAGAGTGTAAGCGTCTTGTCCAGATAGAAACTCTTTGATATGTTCAGCTTTAGCTTTTCTTCCTGTATGATTTTTTACAGCTTCACTCAATTTTCCCACTCCACCATATGAACCAGGATCGCTCGGATCATAGTATATCCGTTCCATAACCCTTTGGACCTTTTTTGAAGCCATAATATCACAATGTTCTACGGCCTGAACGAATCACACTACTACCTCAGGATGTATATGCAGACAACTGTATGAAAATAATGACAGCCTACACAGTTATTCCATTGTACACAACATATGATTTATTTTTCATTACATATAATACATGGTTTATTATTCCATCATTAAAAAAAATATATATATATATATATATAATAGCAATAATATATGAATGCCGTATATTGAGTATATTATTATTATATAAAAAATCAGCCCCCAGTAATCTTATCAGGCTGTGGATGCAGCTCCTCCTTCTTCTTCATCGTCTTCTTCCTCTTTCAGTCCTTCTGCTTCTTCTTCTTTCAGTCCTTCTGCTTCTTCTTCACCTTCCACATCAGCTTTGTACATCCAGAAAGTGACAAAGTTGTCTATATCATCTTTCTTAAACGGATCATTCCCAACCAGCTCAGCCAGGGTCTCATTGATGCTTTCTTGAATGTCAGAAGAATTCTGCAGCTCATAAAGAATAGCTTCACATGCTCCTCGGAGTCGGCCTGTAGATGTCATAAAGAAACAGCGAGTTTCCAGAAGACGAACAAGTCCAGGAATAAAACGATCGGTCCACACCTTCGCCAGCAATGCTCTGAAGTGCTCTCTGTAGTAGCCGCTCTCAATAGGGTACAGACATGGATGTTGTGTCTGTGAAGGGTGGTCCGTCTGGCAGCCATAACAGGTTTCCTTCATCTGTTCACCCAGCACGATAGGTAAAACTGAGACAATCCCAGCTTTTATTGTCTTCAGAAAGTTGTCACTACACAGTCCAGCATGATTATTTAAAGGAGATGGGATAGATTCATAAATAGGCATTTCAGAACTGAACAGCCTCCGAGGCAGGGGTCCGCGGTACGGACTGCGCTGGTAAAAAATGAGCCCAGGATCATTGAACGGGTTGAAAGGACCGTCATAGCTCTCACTTCTAGGTCCTTCTTGATTTGACTCTTCACTGAATAGCGGCACCTTCTCCATGTTGAAAAGCGGGGATGTCTGAATGTCTGAACACCTACAAGTCTAACCCTCTTATATACAGTTTTCGGCTGGATGAATTATGTAAAAACATTACATGGGAGGAGTTAAGCTAAATGTGGGAGGGGGCTATGTTAGAGAGAGAGAGAGGGAAGGGCCAACCCTAACCCTTGACCTAGATTCTTGAATATCAGTAGAATTCTACAGCTCAAAAAAAAAAAATAATAATCACACACTCCTAGGATTCCGCTTGCAGATGTAAAAAGAATGGAGAAGACGTATAAGTCGAGGAATGATACGCTCAGTCCAAAGTCTCCTCATCAATGATCTGAAGTCTTCCTCAAGAGGGTCCAGACAGAGATGCTCCTTTTGAGTAGGGTGACTATTTTGACAACAATTATGCATAAACTTAATTTCATCGTCCAGCACTGAATCAATTCCGGCTTTTATAGTCTCCAGAAAGAGCTCACCAATCAGACCGTCAGGCTGATCCATGGTTAGAGTTGAATTTAAGAGAGAGGGAGTAGATTTATCAACTCCAGGTCCTTCATGACAGGACAGGATAGTCTCTTTAATGACTATTTGCACTGCTGCCATGTTGATAAGTCGGGGAAGTCTGAATGTCTGAACATTCAGTAGTCTAACCATAACCCTATATACAGTTTTCAACAGGAAGAATTATATAGCTGATGGATTCTGGGATTCTATCCCAGAATGACACAGTCTGCTCCATCCGTTTCCAGATCAGTATCATAACCGCAGCCAACCTTAGCCTCCTCCTCCTCCCTGACAGAGGCTACAACCGTAGCACGGCAGAGTTGCACGCGTCTTGCTGGTTTCCTCTTCCTAGCACCATCTCTCATATTCTCATCCCACAGGTTTCCTTCAATGAGACGTTTCTCCAGCAGAGTAATTTTCCTACATTCTTGTCTCTTACCTTCAAAGTAAACCTCAAGGTCTTTCATTAACTGACGCACAATCCAGATGTCATCCACATGGAACGCTAAATGGATTGGATATCCACTCTCCTTCTGCATGACATTGATTGGGAAGAGTTCTGATTTCAAACCATCCTTCCTGAATCTCACCAGAAGCCATGTGAGTGATCTGGAACAGTCGACAAGGAAGGCCTGCTCTCGCCCTCCACGTCCAGTAACCTTCGAATCGACCATTTGAGAACGCTTGAATTCCCTGTACTGTTCCATGCGACCAGCCTGTAGGTAATCACAGAACTCCAGGATTGAACCCCTCAACGCTTCAAATTCTCCGGCATACACACGCAGCTGACGCTGATTTTCCTCAAACATGTTCTCTCCAGCATCAAGGGTCTTCAAGGTAACACATGGTGAATCACTGTATAATTTCATGTACCGGCATACCAGTCTTCGTGAGTGGGTCAGCTGCCAGATATTCCTATCAGCTCCACAGTAGATCAAACCCTTAGATGCCATCCTCCTTCTCATTTATTTTCCTATTATCTGCTCTCTAATCCAACTCTGTCTCTGGTATTTAAAGGCTGGCTGAGGAGGAGGGGTTTTAAACTCCATGACCTCCGGGGGGGGGGGGGGAGTTACATAAGTTAAGGCGGGCTGTGTTACATAAGTTAAGGCGGGACTTCCGGTTGACCTACATAAAAGGAGGCGGGACTTCCGGTTGACCTAAATAAAAGGGGGGCGGGGCTTACGATTGATTGATGATGGGTGCCCCTTCATTCTCTTACACGGGCCCGAAGATTTTAGAATACGCCGAGAGCACGGTGTCAATCCACTTTTTGTAGTACGGACACTCGACGCGGCGGACGTCCGCCGGGTTGAGCATTCTGCTGATCAGCGGCGCCGCTCCTGCCTCGTTCATGGCCAGCAGCAGCATCACAAGGTTCGCCTTGGGCGCGGGGCACAGAAAGTCCTTGAGCTTGACGGACGAGGCGCCCGTTTGCCTGTACGCCATGTACACGTTCCGCGACAGGGCAATCACGTCCGTGGTCACGGACAGAAAGGCCATTAGGTTTTTGAACTTGTGCGTGTGCCGTCGTTTGCAGTACACGGGCTTGAGCTCGTACGACGACACGACGGACCCGACCCGCAAGTGCTCCACGTCCGGGTGCACAATCTCGTAAAAGAGCTTCAGGACGTCCGAAACCGTGTAGGTCAACTCCGTGTCTTCGCGGCACCTCTCGTCGGCCCCTGCGGTGCTCGGTTTCCACGTGCTGCGCCAGCCCAAGTAGCAAGCTTCGTCGTAGGAAGCCTTCAGGTAGGTGTTGTTTTTTTGCAGGGGCCTCTGCAGGCACCGCAGTCCCGGAGTCGTCGTGCACGCAGAACCTTCGGGGGCCCGACGGACGTGCAAGTTCAACTTGGGCGGCTGAGGTATCAGTTTCAGCCCCATGGGTGAAACCGTCAAGCACAGCACCATGCGGTAGAGATTCTTGTCCCGGAAGGGAGACAGGAAATTTTCATCGGCCAGCACTTTCTCGCGGGGGCTCATGAACGGGATCTGCCCCTCGTCCTTCTCGCGCTCTATTAGAAACGAAGAGCCGAAGTCTCCCACAGACAGCGTGTCGGTGAGTACGCCGGACTTGTTGATCACAGCCACAGTGTTCGTGTAAGGTATGCTGTCGCAGCACGAGACCAGCTCCTCCCAACACTCTTCCCCCACGGCTTCGGCCACGCGGGCGACGTCGTCCCCGAACACGTCCACGTACCAGCTGCTGTAGTAGGAACAGCATGTGTGGCCTCGGCACGTAGGCGAGAAACACCTCCAGCTCCCCGTTGATGGCGTAGTCGCAAAAGATGAACATCGCCTTCAGTATGTGCGGTTGCAGCGATTCGTACATGTTGTCGGTAAACTGGCTCGCTTTGCACGGTGTCTCGCTAACGACAAACTGCGTCACGGGGGTTTCGAACACGGCAATCGCGGGTCCCATCAGATGCACGTTCCTCATCAGGCCGATCAGCTCGGCCACGTCGTCTTCCTCGGGCTCGGCGGTCGGGGCCTCCGGCTCTTCCGTGGGGAGCTCTTGAGCCAGCAGGTCGCTCACCGCCACGTTTGCCTCTTTCACGCCAAACATGTCGACCGGCACGCAGTCCACAGACCAGTCGGGCAACGCGTGGAACATCCCGCCGCGACGCATGCCCGGCAGCCCCATCACGCTCGCGGGCCTGTCGCACCGCACGCACACGGTGTACGAGGCGGCGGACGGCGAGTCCACGTTGAAGGCCCGTATCATGGATCTGCAAAACCTGTCCGACCGAGCTGTTACGGCGACGGACACGTGAGTCCCGAACAAGTAGCAGACGCAGTCCAGCAACGTGAGCAAGCTCAACGCACAAGAGGTTGTGTCGACGTCCTTCGGCATGTGTATGACGCGCCTGTTGAGGTCCGCCTGGACGCACTCGACGCCGTGACTGAAACGCACGACGAACCGGTTGGGCGTCGCGCCGGTCCGGGCAAACGTCCTGTCCTCGTCCTGCGTCGTGACGGAACAGAACTGCAGGGTCCGATCCTTGGCTCCGGACCGCTTGCGAAAAGAACGACACACGATGTCGCAGTAGCTCAGCAGCTCCTCTTCGAAGCGGACGTTGGCCTGCGGCGTGAAGTACAGGCCCACGTTGGGCTTGGGGAAGGCCACGACGACGGCGTCGAACATGTGCACGGCGACAAAGACGGGACAGCCGTCTTCGGGACAGCCCATGTGCCGTAGCATTTCGCACCGCAGCAGAGGCCGGACGGGAACGGTCACGTTGGCCACGAAGTCCGGCACGACGGCAACGTCTCGCGGCGTGTAGGCCGAGCACATCTCCAGAGACACGAGGTTCACGGCGAGCTTGACGGCTGGCGGGACGACAAACCTGACGAACGTGGGAGAGCCGTTGAACATGTCTCCCTTGAACAGGCTCAGCAGCCTGGTGACGATTTGAACCGGATACGCGGGCCCGATGCAGACGCAGAGCGAGTCGCACGGGAGCCTCTTCAGGATCCTGTACACGCCGACGGCAGTGTCCCCCAGCACGGAGCACACGCCAAAACTGCTGATCTCCAGTCTGTGCTCGGCGTGCGGGACTAGTTGGACGAAAAAGCGACCGTGACACGCGAGCTCGCAAGCGTCGTCCACCACGACTATGCCCGGAGTTGTCTCGTTCACCAGAATGGCGTTTTTGAACACGTAAAAGTCGGTCATGTTGTGAAAGGGGCTGTCGGAACACCTTTTTATCGCGTTGCGCGGTTCCGTGCTGAACTTGGTCTGCACTATCCATCCCATGACGTTGTAACTGTCGTGCATCTCGCATTCCGCATGCTTGACCACGATCTCACATTTAGGAGATATTAAATCGTCTCGAGTGCCGCACCACTGGCCAAGCTGGTTGCACAGCGACGACAGACCCTTTCTGTCCAGCGACAGACATCTCAGCGCGTCCAACACCGGGCCGTGACCCACTATGTGCACATAGCTGTCCGGATCGGCCGTGTTGTCGTCTATGAGACCGATGTGTTTTTTCCACAAGTAAAACGACAGGTTGTACGCCGTGACGCGATCGCCGCCGACGTCGTCGTCACAGCAGTCTTCCTCTTCCGATTCGGTCTCCGGTCCCGGGCCCGCACGTGACGACAGGGACATGGCGGCCCAGCAAACCACCGAGGTTCAGGGCCAGCAGCTGTACGATCAGATTCTTGCCGGGCGCTTCGACAGGAACACGGAGCCCAGTGCCCTGTTGCTGGACCTTGTTAATGAACTCGGGCAAAAGAACGCATGTCATCACACACTACACGAGGCTCCGTCGCCACAAGCCATGGAAACCGAAACCCACAGCTTGCCCGACAACCACGTCGAAAAGCAGAAACACGTCGTTCGCAGTTCGGTCAGCCACATGAGCAGGGACACGATGAACGACGCGACGACCGACGCGAACAACGCCAGCGACGCAAAGAGATTGGGCGAGCGCCTCCGACACACGAGTTGGGACCCGACCTCGTCGCCGCACAACATCGAGAGCGGCTCAAACCACCAATACGCTAGGTCCCGGCGCCGTCAGTGCGACCACCAGATGCCCCCCACGTACGGCCACAACATGACGTACAAGACCGTGCATTCGAGAGACACGTCTCGCTCGCACACGCACGGCGAGGCCGCGTCTATCACGGAACTGCAGACCAAAGTGGACCTGCTGTTAGACAAGGTGACGGGCGGCCGGCCGTCTTCGAGCAGAGTTGCCGACGGGTCCGGCGAGGTGCACACGCAGCACGGCAGGATGCTCGCGAACCTGGTGAAACGGGTGCAGAAACTTTTTAAGGACTACAAGTTCCTGGAAAATACGCAGGACAAGAACGTGATCGCGCTGTACAACTTTGCCTACGGGGAGATGACCGTAGAGAACGAGCTGTACACGCAGGCCATCAAAGACGCCATACCCAACACGTGGTACGACAGGACGGCGGACGACAACTCCTTCTGCAGCACCGCGACTCACATAGCCGATGTCCTGTGCGAGCAGCTCGGACCCAGAGAGACCGCTCACAAGCTCATGGTCATAATCATGAAACTGGTCAAGTCCATACAGACGTTTTGGGTTAAACGGATGGAAGACACGGTGCCGGGAGTGACCGAAGACACGTTGGCCTTCATCAAAGCCGGCGGGAACGTGCCCACGAGACTGTACAGACACGGCCTGTCGAAAACGGTGCTGAGAGGGCTCATCGCAGACAGCCGGGACGTGGCGGAACTGAGACTCACTGACATGATTGACCACTGCCTGACCGTGAAGCAGCTCATAAGCAAGATCCCCGTAGTGAGTTCTGAGGTGGAAGCCGAAGTGGCACAAATTAACATTATTATTTACATTATTATACAACATTATTATTAACAGGCGCACGCATGGAAGCCCGGCAAAAACGGACGCTGATCGATAAACTGGCCGATTTTCAGGAGTACTTCCAAGTGGAGTGCGTCGAACACAACATAGACCTAATAGAAAAGCAGATACTGCTGCAAAGGGTGAGGGCTCTGGAGGCCGAGCCAAAACGCCGCTATGGTCCTGACGAGAAAACTGGAGTCCGTCAGAGAGGTGCTGAGAAACTCGGCCGACAGCAGCGACGCACGTGTGACAAAAGCGCTCCGGGTCATAGCGAACCTGTGACCGGTCCCCGCGCCGCGCACAGCCGCGCCGCAACAAGATGGACGACGTGCCGTGGAAAACCCTCATAAGGACGAACACAATCACCAGCCCGAAACAATGCGAAACGTGCGAGGGCAACGTAAATCAGACTCTCTCGGTGTACCGCTTGCCCACAGACAGGACCGTATACGAGTCCAGAGAAGAGTGCGACAAATACGCCAAATGGTTCCAACACGGCTCCGAGAACTTCAAAAAATCGGCTCGCACGAGCGTAAGCCAAGCCAAGCACGATTTGGCCATCAGGAACGAACCCGGCGCCGAGGCCAACACGGCGATACAACGTAGTGAACGTGCACGACACCGATCGGTATCTGTGCTTCAAAGGCCAGAGCGAATGGGTCCAGTACCACGCGAGGGTGGTAAGAATCAGAAAGTCCGACGTGCCGTCCGAGGCCGGAAAACTGACCACGGACATACTGAAAAACCTCGTGGTCAACGTCGGGCTCATACAGTTCATGAACAAGTACGGGATAGGGTACAAGAATGTGCTCAAAGTGTACCACACCGCCCCGCTGTTTCTCTACCTGGTCTATCAGAACCTACCGCGGGGCCCCGACTACATGCGGCAGTTGAAAAACGGGATCGTGGGCATGTTGGTAGAATGCTTTCTGTGCCACAAACAGCTCATGGTCACCGGCGACCATGAGCTGGTCGAGAGAGTGGTAAAAAGCCACAAAGAGCACAGGCCCTATCTCGTCGCGGGCACGACAAACATGCAATTGGTGCACAAGTACATGAACGTGTACGGGCTATCCCCGGGCCTGCTGCTGTCCCTGATCACGGAGGAAGTGATCTCGGCCTTCAGTCACCAAGAAAACATGGTGACGATGAGAATCGTGCGAGACATGTGCATACAGACGCAGGAGCCTGTAGAGTTTTTCGAACTGTGCCTGCTGTGGTGCTCGCTTTTCTCCGCCATGCACCAGAGCGGAGACAAGCACAACAGAGACGCCGAAGTCCTTCAGACGATCGAGCAACGGGCGACGGGCACTCTGGCGCACATGCTCCGCGTTTACCGCACGCCCGTGTTCTCTTGGTACTTCCTCTTGGATCTGTGCACCATATCCGGCGACTGCGGCTACCAGCGCACGAAAGCGGTGGGATACACCATCGCGCCCTGCGAACCCGGCGTCGCGGGATATCCCAACCTGGGCCTGAACAATCATCCCATACACGAGTGGTCTCGGGGAGACGGGGCCCGGAAAACGCTGCTGGACGCGCGCAGCCCAAGGGGAGCGTTCGGCACCAACATCCTCAACGTGTACGAACAGGAGCTGACGAGGGCCCTCGGCAAGATGAACCTGTGCTACGGTAAATTCACGTTGCCCGACTTTCCCCTCGGCTTCAACAACTGCCTGAAGAGGTGCGCCTGTTGGCCCGACTTCATGAACGACACCAGGAGGTTGTCCGATCTGGCGCTGGGGTGCAACGTGACGGGTTCCGTCTCCGGCGGTTTCATACAGTTCTGCATGGCGGCGTACATACCCGACCATGTGTACAGTTTCAACCTCTGCATGGAGCGCTCGGACACGCGCCTGTGCCCGTACGAGAGGGCCGACAGCCGGGAGCTGATGTACCACATTGACCTATTCCACGCGTGGCAGAAGCGCGACGCGGCCGAGGTCGCGGAGCTGAAGAACATGGTGTGCAACCTCACCCTGCCGCATGTGGCCGGCATGTACGACACGAACAACGAACAGGTCATGAACGTCAACTTGTGCGTGGGCATGCTCAGGTCCCACGCCCTGCGCAAAAACATCATCGACCTGTGCACGAGCCGCAAAGCGGGGCCCCACGTGACGGAATCGGGCATGCTGGTGTACTGCCTGTGGGTCATGTACGTGGTCATCCCAAAGATCCTGAAGCACCGGCTCATGTGGCTCAATCCCTTTGTGAACGAGCTGCCGAAAAATACGTCCGAACAGACTAGGGCCCTGGCGGCGGACATGCGCGTTGACTACCAGACGTGCACGGACAAGGATGTCCTGGAGACGTACAGACTGCTGTTCGACAACACGCCGGCGCTCAAGAGCACGAAAAACATGTTGCCCGTCGTCAGGCTGCTCTTCGATCACTACACCCGGTGCATGACGGCGGTGCAGCGAGACTCGGTGTTTTACTGTCTGATCGACACGTTCAGGTTTAACCTCCCCTTTTACTACGTCGCCGAAACCAACAACTGGAACGACTACATGAAGCTGCCCAGCGCCGTGCTCTCGACTCTGTTGAGAAACGGGACCGTGACCAAGTTCGGCATAGACCCGGCCGCCGTGGTGCCGATGTCGTACGACACTGAGAGCGAGTTCGTGGGCCAGCTGAACGACACTAGAGTGATACCGTTTGCCGCGGTCGGCCTGATGAGGTGTTACAGCGCCAGAGAGTTACACATGGACCTAAAGGTCGACATCCCCACTCTCCTGACCATGGATCCCAATACTCACACCGTGGACACGTACGTGTCGTATCTACGAGCGTTGGTTTACAAGTACATGGACCTGTCTAAAAAACGCACGTTGCTCTTGCTGGAATACATCAACAAAGACAACTTGAACGATTTGCAATCTACCGTGATGACCGAGTTCACCCCTCGCATGATAGAGCTGACTATACTCAGAAAGCCAGCCGAGGTGCCCGAATGGTCCGGCGATGCGGACGCGCAACCGGACTTTGTCTCGCAGCATCCTTTTTCGGCACCGAGCCCTACTCGGCCCGTTGTGCCGCCTGCCTCCAAGTTCCTTTTCTCACCCGCGTCTGCCGCCACGACGGCTTCGGGGACCACGACTCTAGCAGTGTCTGCATCTTCCGCGACGACGGGTCCCGTTCACGGACAAGAAAGGAGACCCCCCGCCGCAAAAATTCTCTCGCAACCGTTGCGGTTTCAACCGTTGCGAAAAGCCAAAGCCGTCTCGCAGCTCAGTCATCAGTTTTTGTCGCAGGCACAGCCTCGGAATATCGCGTTAAAACAAAACCTCGTGTGCCTTCCTCACAATTACTTCAGCGTCCGAGCCAAGGCGTCCGGGGAAGAACGGATACGGGCCGTTTTCTGCATAAACGCGAAACTCAAATACACCAACACGTTGACGCTGCGGGGAAATCAGCAGTTTTACAAATCGCACATAATGCCTCAGAAAAAAAGTAAGGTAGCGCCCACCTTTAGCTTGATTGTGGCCCTGTACACCGCGGGAACCAAGAACGTAGACGTGTCGCACTTAGTGACGCCGGACGTAAAAGACAGCAACGAAACAATGCCGTACCTGCGATCGTACTCTTTCGTGCCGCTGAAGCCGAACCAGCCGCCACTCGACGTGTCGACCCACAATCCCTTGGTCGACTACCACCCGCCGTCTAATTTAGTTCACACGCAGAGGATCATCCAGCACGAGTGCAAAACACTGAACGAGTTTTACACACTGTACAAGTACGTCCGTTATGGGTACGGCGGCAGGGGTTACAACGCCTTTCTGAGTGTCCTGCTCACTTGCAGTGATTACGAGAGGAGCGTCTTCGAAAACCTCTTGGATGCCGTCCACGACGTTGACTTATTCAACACCCAGAGTTACCTTGAGTGGTTCGTCAAACTGAAGATACCGGTGGCGGTTGTGATCCCCGCCGGGGAGAGTCTGTACATCTATCACACCATGGCTCACAGCACAACGCCCCTCTTGTTCACGTACAACCCAAACAGGTTTTTTGAAGTGGGCACTCCTAAGAGCGTACAGAATGCCACGATAGCAAACGCCGTCACGACCGGAAAGTCGAAGTCCGCCGTGGAGGACTTTTGCCGGAAGCACAAACTGCACATCAAACGCATGAAAGGCGACGGCAATTGCGGGCTGCACTGTTTCACCCAAAAGGCTACGCACTACACGCCGACGTATCTACGCACCATGCTGCGCGACGCGATCTTGGAGAAGAAATGTGAGATGTCCGTGTCCATAACCGGCGGGGCGTTAGACAGAGTCGAATACGCCAAGACAGTAATGCTGTCTAGCTATTACATACATTGGGAAGAAATGGACTATTTGGCCACTGCACTAAAGCTAAAGTTGGTCATCATCAGTTACTTTACTGAACAGCCTCCGGTCGACTACCAGGAAGAAAGCAGCCTGTGGGTGAGCTATTACGACAACCACTACGACTACGTGGTCCCCTTAGGCGTCGTGTTGGGAAATCCGCCCGCCGTCGACTTAGACCTGACGGCGGCCGTGACCGAAACCGAAGAAACGGTGCTCAAAAGACAAACTGCGTCACTTGCGACCGAAGCCGCAAAAACGGGGCCCGAAGCACAAACTGCGTCACCCGTGACCGTAACACAAACTGCGTCACCCGTGACCGAAACAGAAGAAACGGCGAAAGAAACACAAAATGTAACACAAATACCGGCGCCGACACAACCACCACCACCACCACAGCCTTTACAGCAACAACAGCAGATCTTCGTCCCGGAAGAAAACACACGGGAAGAGATCTCGGTTATTGATATGTACTGAAAGGTTTTATGTGAATCGGCACGTGTATGCATGTGTGTAACAATGAAAATAAAAAAACATTACAGCCACACATTTCATGACATTGGGGTTCAACTTTTTATTAACCAGTACACAAACGGTGGGACACCAAACGACAACGGCCGTTTTTGAGGTATAACACATGATATGCAGCAATACAGTTGGTCAGACCTTAGACTGCATTGAGGTAATCTCATTTTTGTGGACGGGAGGGTCGCGACACGAAGCCGATTCGTCGTGGTAGCACATAAGCACACAACACACACACATTCTTTTTACCCAACCACAAAAGAAAAAATAAAATAAACCGGTGACTGGGTTGCCCACTATAACCTGCGGGTGTCTTGCCGTAACAATTCGTATTTCTGCACATTGGCTTGTCCTGCACCGCATTGCTTACAGTACAAATACGTCAACACGAGCAACCACAGGGTAAAGAGCACGAGCATGATAGTGAGCGCTATGTTGAAGGTGCCGCTGTTACTCGACATGGTGCCTATGGCCTCGATCCTTTTCTTGTAATCGACCAGGCTTTGCGCCATGTCCCGGATGTCTTCGTGTATGTCCACGAGCACGACCGAATTGTTGAGGTACTCTATCGCTTCGGCGTCCGTTATGTTGATCTGAACCACCGGCTGGTAAGCCGAGTCCCCTATGCTGGGCCTGTAAAACTCTTTCGGGGGAGAGGCCATGACGTTGGTGACCACGGTGCCCATGTCGAACATGTACTCTTTGGTGTCCATGTTATAGCACACATTTTTGTAACACGGGGCGCACAGGACCTTGCACTGAGACGTGTCCGCAAGACACGCGTAGAACCTGTCGTGCCTGGCGAACTCGTAGCAGTACTTTTCGTAACATTTTCCGGGCAAGTAGAACTTGTTGTCGTACATCCACACGTCGTAGTCCGGCCAGCAGGTCATGTTTTGGCTTATGGTGGGCTTGCCTATGACATTGTGCATGACCACGGTCTCTATGTTGTTCGGGACCCTGTTCACAATAAACAGCTTGCGGTCCCTGTACAGCAGGGCTTCGACCGTGGGCGCAGCCGATATGCCCGGGTGGTTCACCATCACTTGCAGGCCCGACGGACACGAACCCATCTTGCCCGACTGCAGCTGCGCCAGGCACGCCTGCGTGTTCAGCGCCTTGTACGTTATCTGCATGGCTCCTTGGGTCAGTTGGTTTGTTATGCTGCTCACTAGCGACAGCCAGCTCTGGTAGCCGTACATCTGCGAGAAGCCGGCGCTCGTGCTCGCCGCCAAGGCCCTGAAGTCTTTGGTGAGACGGGCGAAATTGATGTTTGTCACGGCAAACCTCTTGTTTATATCGGTCTGAATCTCGTCGATCCTGTTGTTTGTCAGTTCTGGTCCAGCTTATTGGTGACGTTGACCATTTTTTCCCTGATGTACAATATGCTGTTCACGGTTTCCTCGACCTTCAGATCCAGCACATCTACCCGCCGAGCCGTCTGGTCCGCAATCACGAGAGCGGCGGTGCTCATGGCCACGCTGGCGGCCACGGCTCCGGCCAGGATGATCGTGCCGACGAAGCGTTTGCTTCTCTTCTCGACCTTCTCAGCTATCCCTTCGGGCATCTCGTAAACCCTGGCTTTCCTCTCCTCTATGTTCAGCCGCTCAAAGGCCGCCCGCATGTTGAGGCCGCTGCGCCTGGCATCGTTGAGTATCGTCTCGGAGTTCTTACACGGCGAGTGTTGGTCGGACAGACACGTCTTGTCTCCGCCGCACACGGTGAGGAAACACGACGGGAGCGCCGACACGTCGTAGTCGATGCAGATGGAATTGAAGTTGATGTAGTCTACGCCGTAGGTGAAGTTGGACATGATGTGGTGCACGCCGTTGGGTATGATGGCCACGCCGCCCAGTTCGTCGCTGATCTGCGGCTCCGAAAACACAACGCTCTCGTCTATCTCCACGTACTGGAGACGATCTATGGTTTCGTTATTCACGTCCTGACAGACGGCGTTGACCGGAGGCAAGTATTCCACCAGCCGGCCGTCCGCGTCCAGCCCGATCAGATATTGGTTTTTTTCCACGGACGCCAGCATGGTGTTCACGTTTACGCCTTGCGCCGGCGCGACGGTGGTGGTGGGGAGCCTCTTGGCGGACACACCCGGAGTGCATCCCTCCAGCGTGTCCGTCGTCGCCACGTATATGCCTTCGAACGTGGCGCTGGCGAAAAAATCCACGTAGGGCCGGTTCACTATGAAAATGGTGCCGTGGTGCCCGACCTGCCCTGCGCAGGGCAGGAGCCTGTTGGTGCCGATAAAGTAGTTGACTCTCATGTTTCGGTACAGCTGCGGTTCCCCGCCGGACCGCTTGCGTCGCCCGCCGTTCGTTTTGCTAAAGGCCGCCGGGTCCACGGTCGGGTTCGCCGTCATGAGAGGCAGGACCGTGATGGCTGAGGACAGCATTTCCACGACGGGCAGATTCTCTCGGCCGGTCTTGTAGTCGGTGTCGACGGCCACGAGCGAGATCTTGTTCAACCCGAACGTAGAGGATATGAGGTTGACCTGCTCCAGCAGATAGTCGGGAGTGGTAAAGGCGGTGAGCATTTATTTGTAAACTGTGTTGGTCGGGGTTCTCGCCACGATGTGGTTTGTTCCCGAGCAGCAGTAGTGGGCGTCCGTGTTCTGACACTGAAACCCGGAGGACACGATGTCCGCCATGGGCAGCATCTTGGGCGACGGGCACAGCGGGTTCTTAGACATAATCCGGCCGCTGAGTGACAGACCCACGACTATCAGTTCTTTCGGCACTTTTTTGATGACGTCGGTGATGTAAGAGAAGATCGAGTCCACGTCCGCGCTTGTTCCCATCCACAGCTGGCACCGGAAGGAGTTGTCCGTCCCGTTCGTGAGGCCGAGCCTGTCGGTGGGGATCACGTACCCGGAGACGGAGGGGTTCAACTCTTTGTACTTTATCTGAGCCAGGGTAACCTTGTTGAACGGCAGCTTTATGGTCACGGTGTAGATGTCGTACAGCCCGAGCACCAGCACCACTTTTTTGACCCAGTCCTCGAGCTTGTCCGAGTACGCGTTCAGGTTGGTGAAGTCCAGCATGATGCCGGAGCTGCCCACGGATACGGCGGTCACCGCGACGTATTTGATAATGTCGTCGGCCGAGGAGCGCGTGAAGAAGTCGGCGTCCACTACGGGGACGGTCAGGACGACCGACGGCACGAGGATCCGCAGCTGCTTCAGCATGGCGTTGTCGTAAGCCAGATAATTGCGATTCAAAATTTGTTGAGGAACGAACACGGCTTGGCACCAAACAATGCCTTCGGGGACGGTTTTGAAAAACATGTACGTCCCCGTGGTCCGGTACACACCGGCGGAGAGTTCGCACAGCACCATGGGAGGCGGGTGCTTGTCTCCCAGGTTGGTGATGCCGTATTCCTGCACGTCTTTCGTCACCCTGAAGTTGGATTTTCCTCCTCCCGGCTTCGTGGTCCTGGGACCCAGCTGGTCGTAACACATGTCCACGGTTTCGATGTCGCCCGCTCCCAAGTACGTGAGGATGCAGCCGTAGGGAGAGTCCCTCACGGTCAGAGCGTCGGCGCCGCTCACGGCGTAGTTCGTGCCGTATATCGCCTGCTTGAGGATGCGGTAGGCCGCGCAGACCGTCGGGGACCCCGTGCACTCGGCTATGTTCGAACCGTTGAAGAAGTACTCCCTCGGCCTCCGTTCTCCGTACAGGCTGATGGAGGGAAAGTTCATGGGGTAATGCTCGTAGGCCTTTTCCTTACAGTTGAACGGCACTGCCGTTTCCACGCAGCTATTCGGAGAGCGCAGAAAGGGACTGATCATGACCAACGGCTGCGTCGTCGACGCGACCTGCCACCTGGTCGTAAAAGTGTTCACGCAATAGTGCGTGCACAACACGGGCAATTTATCCGTGGGCATCTCTACGTAAGCCAGGGCTATATCGTTATCCGTGCCGGCCACGCACTCCCATATGTTTTTCTCGGCGATCAGGAGCAAACAGTCGCCGGTGGGTATCAGGGTCAGATAGGGAGCCTGATACTTGTACGTCAGAACGGTGCTAAAAGTCTTCTTTATCGTGTTGCGCATCAGCAAGTCCCGTGTGAAATTATAATTGTTGCTCAGTTTTGCACGCTGGGGTTTGAGTTTTGTAACTTTATTGTTAAGCGTCTGACTACTGCCGGCGCCGGCTCTGCGATTGTTGCCGTTACCATTGTTTGCCCCCACACCAAAACCCCGCCGTGTGTTTGAATCGCCGACCGCGGTGTTCGTAAAAACTAGCAGGCAGGCAGCACAGATGAACAGAATCATGGTCGAACTCAACAGGTCATCGCCACCGTAACTCGACCATACCATTAGTATCATCATCACATTGAAAACATGATTGTGATCTCGGGACCCATCCGCTACAATGTGTGTTATTAAAACCCAATACGACTGAAAACCCCTTATACTAACACATGTTATGTTATAATCTATGAATGTAACGCTTCTAACTTGTGTCATTAAAACCCAATATATTTTATCTATCGACTATTGTTTCTTGTGTGGTTTTCCCCTCTCAACATAGTCTTCGACCCACGGCGCCGCGAGTCTGAAAGTAAAATACATTAGAGCGGATGAGAGGCCGAGATCACGAAATTCTCACTCTATTTTAGTGATCTCGGCTCCCCATCCGCTCCAATGTTAATCTAGTGATTTTAGTGATCTCGGCTTCCCATCCGCTCCAATGTTAATCGTGTCTTCGACCCACGGCGCCGCGAGTCTGAAAGTAAAATACATTAGAGCGGATGAGAGGCCGAGATCACGAAATTCTCACTCTATTTTAGTGATCTCGGCTCCCCATCCGCTCCAATGTTAATCTAGTGATTTTAGTGATCTCGGCTTCCCATCCGCTCCAATGTTAATCGTGTCTTCGACCCACGGCGCCGCGAGTCTGAAAGTAAAATACATTAGAGCGGATGAGAGGCCGAGATCACGAAATTCTCACTCTATTTTAGTGATCTCGGCTCCCCATCCGCTCCAATGTTAATCTAGTGATTTTAGTGATCTCGGCTTCCCATCCGCTCCAATGTTAATCGCGTCTTCGACCCACGGCGCCGCGAGTCTGAAAGTAAAATACATTAGAGCGGATGAGAGGCCGAGATCACGAAATTCTCACTCTATTTTAGTGATCTCGGCTCCCCATCCGCTCCAATGTTAATCTAGTGATTTTAGTGATCTCGGCTTCCCATCCGCTCCAATGTTAATCGCGTCTTCGACCCACGGCGCCGCGAGTCTGAAAGTAAAATACATTAGAGCGGATGAGAGGCCGAGATCACGAAATTCTCACTCTATTTTAGTGATCTCGGCTCCCCATCCGCTCCAATGTTAATCTAGTGATTTTAGTGATCTCGGCTTCCCATCCGCTCTAATGTTAATCGCGTCTTCGACCCACGGCGCCGCGAGTCTGAAAGTAAAATACATTAGAGCGGATGAGAGGCCGAGATCACGAAATTCTCACTCTATTTTTGTGATCTCGGCTCCCCATCCGCTCCAATGTTAATCTAGTGATTTTAGTGATCTCGGCTCCCCATCCGCTCCAATGTTAATCTAGTGATCTCGGCTCCCCATCCGCTCCAATGTTAATCGCGTCTTCGACCCACGGCGCCGCGAGTCTGAAAGTAAAATACATTAGAGCGGATGAGAGGCCGAGATCACGAAATTCTCACTCTATTTTAGTGATCTCGGCTCCCCATCCGCTCCAATGTTAATCTAGTGATTTTAGTGATCTCGGCTTCCCATCCGCTCCAATGTTAATCGCGTCTTCGACCCACGGCGCCGCGAGTCTGAAAGTAAAATACATTAGAGCGGATGAGAGGCCGAGATCACGAAATTCTCACTCTATTTTAGTGATCTCGGCTCCCCATCCGCTCCAATGTTAATCTAGTGATTTTAGTGATCTCGGCTTCCCATCCGCTCTAATGTTAATCGCGTCTTCGACCCACGGCGCCGCGAGTCTGAAAGTAAAATACATTAGAGCGGATGAGAGGCCGAGATCACGAAATTCTCACTCTATTTTTGTGATCTCGGCTCCCCATCCGCTCCAATGTTAATCTAGTGATTTTAGTGATCTCGGCTCCCCATCCGCTCCAATGTTAATCTAGTGATCTCGGCTCCCCATCCGCTCCAATGTTAATCGCGTCTTCGACCCACGGCGCCGCGAGTCTGAAAGTAAAATACATTAGAGCGGATGAGAGGCCGAGATCACGAAATTCTCACTCTATTTTAGTGATCTCGGCTCCCCATCCGCTCCAATGTTAATCTAGTGATTTTAGTGATCTCGGCTCCCCATCCGCTCCAATGTTAATCTAGTGATCTCGGCTCCCCATCCGCTCCAATGTTAATCGCGTCTTCGACCCACGGCGCCGCAAGTCTGAAAGTAAAATACATTAGAGCGGATGAGAGGCCGAGATCACGAAATTCTCACTCTATTTTAGTGATCTCGGCTCCCCATCCGCTCCAATGTTAATCTAAGTGTGTTCTGTAAAAAATAAATAAAAAAATAAACAACTAACTTTAAATCAAACAGTTTGCTTTATTTGTTTTTAAGTGAGAATTTCGTGATCTCGGCCTCTCATCTGCTCCAATGTATTTTACTTTCAGACTCGCGGCGCCGTGGGTCGAAGACGCGATTAACATTGGAGCGGATGGGGAGCCGAGATCACAATATCACACTCTTATTTTCACTTTTAGGGGGAGAGGAAGGAAGAGGAGGAAAAGAGAAAGAAAAAAGAAGAGGAAAAAAGAATCAGACGGGAAGAGGCACTAAAGACTAAGTGTAGAAATGGCATCTTTGCTCTACTGATGCTATATAGTTCAGGCTACCCTTACATATTAAAGATTATTATAGGTGCTATTCTGGGAATCTCTCAAGCTCAAGAATGTCTTTATTTGTTTGACGATTACACCTTCTGGAATTAAGCCTTATGGATAAACTGAGGGTTAAATTATTGCGGTAACATGAATGTATCATGATGGTTTCGGTCCTTTGGGGTTATTTTAGTGACATGAATAAATGACATTGTCTGACTAAATCATCTGCAAAGTGACGTGGTCATGCGGAGGCTCAAGCTCATTTGCAGCTATAAACTTTAAAGATTTTTGATAATATGTTTATGAGTACCATTATTAGTTTGTATGGTGTGTTGTCTGTGTATAAACTTGGTTAGGGGAACATTTGGGGGCTATGCTTTGAATAAAGTATAAATATAAGATTGTGTATATTCATTCAGTGCTATGGTCACACAGAAAAGGAGGAAAAGTTGCGTTACTGATTATTATTATTACAAAAAAACTAAAAAATATATTAACAGTTTGACTGCGGAAAACGATTTACCGGACTTTTAATCAACCCCCCTTCACTGCCGAGATTGTTGTATTACCTTTAGAGCATACGCTGAATTATTTGGGCTTTTAATCCGCGAAAATCCAGCAAAAAAAGCTCCCCTGGTTTGTTATGATCCGAGTGTAGCATCCACCATCTTGGTGCACCCGGAAGACGCACACAAGACTGGTCTCAATGAGGCGTTGCACCCCATTCGTTTACATTGGCCTCAATTTCCCAGAAGCCCTAGCAGCCCACAGCATGTGACGATTTCCGGTTTTTTTATCACAACAGATGCACCTACTCTCTTTCTCCGCGGCGAAGAAGAATTTTATTTTTTTTGTTTACATTACGGCGGATTAAACACATAAAACAAAACTCGCGTATGTCCGATATGGCAGCGACATTAACCTGGAGTAATCCATTCAAAGCACGGAAACTGTTAATTAAACACAAGTTAAACATTTTCAAACAAATCTTCTTCTATAGCCTCGTGGCCACGTATTGTTTAAGTTCTCACCACGACAAACCCCACATTTATACACAGCATGAATATACCGGAACCAAAGAATATCAGAGTCACGGGTACGGCCGCGAGACCACAGAATCTCAGAGAGTGGGCACCGATGACTATGGCGACGAGTTTTAACGTGAACCAGTGAGTGGTCTGGCTGAAAAAGAAGAACACTTTGTAGAACTCTAGAATGATGTAAAACACAAGCAGAAACCACAAGTAGTCCACATAGCCCGAGGTGGCGGCCACGGTGCTGGCCTTGATAAAAAACACGGCTCCGGAAAACAGCATGCCGTTCTCGACCACCACCACCATCAGGCCGTCGGCCTTGCTCCCGAAGGTACTGGCCCTCACTTGCTCGTCAAAGAGAGAGTACGTCATCTGACGGAAGTCGTTGTTCGCGAGCACCACGGCGCCGACGAGAAACATTGTCCCGGCCGCGGTGGTCATCGAGATGGTTCAGGAGAGTACAGAAAGTTCATGATCACCAACAGGAACATGCCCAGAAACTGAGCGCTTATGCTGTCATTCAATATGTACTTGTAGAAAGACCCGTGGAACTCCCTGTGCTGTTTTTTGCTCCCCTCGAGGATGCGGTCTTCTTCTTTGTCGGCGTTTGGGTCCTCTTCTATCACAACGCTGTCGTCAGGAAGCCAGCGTTGTATCTCGTCGTCGGCACACCTGGTCCTCATCGGGATCATCGCTTTGCCGGCCGCCGTCCAGTTCATGGGAAGGAACATGCACCTGATCGAGTACAGTATGATCAGCCAGGACACGAGGATCTCGCTGACTATCAGACTGTCCACGACCTCGGGAGCCACGTTCGCTGCGGGAGTCTGGTTCACGGGGCACTGAACGACGTGGCTCAGAGAGACCGTCTTCAGTGTGGTCGTAAAGTACGTCTGAAAGCTGTACACGAGGACCAACACCCCGTACGCCGTGAGCCTGAACATCTGCATGTCGGCTCCGTGAGAAGCCATCTTGGCCTCAGAGTCGGTGTTGTGAGTGCGAGCGAGAATGAAACTGAAATGTGTAAAATTAATGAATGGATGTAATAAAGTGGAAAACAAATATTCTTGTGGTTTACAGTTTATTGGTTTGGTCAGCAGAGCAACATACAATTTTCAATCACACTGGGTTTATAGTTTTCAAATGTCAAATTTGGACCGTTTTTCGCGCTTGTGGTAGCCGGAGTGGTCGCAGCCCCTTTTCTTTTTGTCTCTGTCTCTTTCCCGCTCGACCACTTGCACTTCCTTCGCTTCTTCTGCGGAATCCTCGCTCGCGTCCGGAGACCCGTCGGCGCTTGTGGCCTGGTCGGCGTCTGTGTCTAACAGGCCTTGCACGCTCTTCAGGTCGAACTCCCTCGTGAAGCCCACGGACTGGGCCATGATCTCGTCCGACACCGCATTCATCTGCCCTGCTCGCTTCGAAGAAGAGGACGAGCCCGTTTTTCGGCCGGCGGCCTTTTCGTCGTCGGTGTCCGTGTCGTAGTCGGGAGCCTCCTTCTTGTCGCTGTAGACGCACTCTTCGTCTTCGTTCAACACGATCTTTTGCTCGGCCATGACTTTCCTCAGCTCGTCCCACATCGCCCTGGTCACGTTGGACACGTTGCCGTTGATCGTGCGTACGTTCAGTTTGGTCACCCCGTCTTCCACGTACAGCTCGGGCTTCAGACTCTCAATCGTGGCTTCGGCGGCCATGGTGTCGGGACGTCTCATGACTTCGACGGTTCTCGAACAAGACGTGTGGGTTTTGCTCAGGTGGTCATTGCCCACGATTATCACTTTGTAGTCGTTGGCGCCGAAATTCAAAGCCAGCCTTGTGTTCCTAGAGGTGGTGCTGCCGAAAAAGGCCCTCCAGTAACACTTCACGAAGCAAGGCGCGTGTACGTAATACTGAGGCTTGCTCAGTATGTCTTTGTGGGCTTGGCGGTAGTTGTTCCTCTCCACCACCATGGGAATATAAGCCGTTGTCCTGTTGATCTTCTCGTGGTCGAGGTAAGCGGCCACCTCGTCAATCTTTCTTTTGGCTGCGTTCGGAAGACCGGTCTTCTTCAGCAACAAGCTGCGTATGTTTTTTTTGGGAGCCATATTCACAAACATCTTGTCCTTGACGTAGGACTGACTCAGGGACATTTCGCTGGAATGCACCTTGTCCGAGCCGCGGTCCGGGAAACAAAAGTTCATAAAACTGGACATGCCGAAACCCTTTTTCATCAGAGTCTTGACGGCTTCTTTTATCCCTCCCTGAGGCATCCTGCCTTCTTGGATCAGCCAAGTTATGTGTCCGGCCACCTCTCCCAACAGGAGCTGCCTCAAGGTCATAGCCAGGGACACGCAGCAGAAGGGACACACGCTGTTGTCCAGGAGCACTTCGACCTCGCGCTTGGTCGCGTCGTCGCCGGCGTTCTTGCCCTCGGTGCCGACCGACGTGAAGGCGAGATATTTGTTTTTATCGGACCACAAGCCAAAGAACCAGAAGTCGGCGCACAGCTCCGGGGCGACCGTCCTATCGTAATTGTCGGTCGCGGGTCCGGGTTTCTCCGCAAAATACTTGGCCAAGTCGCTGGTGGTGTTTTTTTTTTTTTTTTAAGATATTTTTTTTGCGGCTTACGCCTTTTATTGATTTTTGAAGGGACAGACAGTAGGCTGACAGGAAACGGGAGAGAGATGGGGGGATGACATGCAGTAAAGGCCGTGTCGGCTCCGGGAGTCGAACCCGCGGCACACTGCGACTGGATTACCAGTCCGGTGCCCAGACCGTTACGCTACGGCCTGGGCCGCTGGTGGTGTTTTTGACCATTGTCGTGGAAGTTTAGAGATAAACATTGTAAGAATACTCCAAGTGTTTTATGACGTCACTGTCCCATGTGGTGAATGCCTTGTGGCTATGTTGGGGGTTGTCGTGTGGGAGAAGAGAAGAGCTATAAAAGCTGTCGTTGGTTGTCATTCTGAGAGTCAGACTGGGGTTTCCATACATGGGGTTGGTTCATGTAAGTCTTGTCTCCTTGCTCGAGTAAAATCTCTATACTCTATAACTCAGAATTCTTGTGTTGCCTCATTATTCATTGTTGTGATTTGGTTTTGAGCATATGTCCGCAGATTCCATTACAATTTGGAGGTTCCACCGAGATGTGCTGTGCCATCATCACCTTGATCATGTCGCCAAACTTTTTTTTTTACCGTTGGCGGCCGGCTTCCCCTTTTGCAGACGGACCTCGCCGAATTCATTTCCGAACATCAACTTGCAGCCGTCTATGTTCATGATGGTGTTGGTGTGCTTCACAAGCAACGTGACAAGCCTGTTCTGCACCACGCGCAAGGAGCCCAGGTCGACCAGGTTGGGCCCCACCGGCTTGTACCACGTCGAGGCGGGCATGATCATCCTGAAGGCGGTCAGGTAGGCCGTCTGCAAGTGACAAAGAAAAGCGTCGCTCTGCAGCCACGTCTCCGTTTCTTGCACGTGCGGCATACTGTAGCCCACGTCGCCTTCTTTGAACATGGTGGGCCCCTTGGCCCTCCTGGACTTGAAGGACGGATGCAGGTAGTTCCACCATTTTAAGCACTTGCGGGGAGCGTTGTCGACCAACTTCATCATGGTCTGGTGGTTCCATATCAGCGCGTTGCTGCTCGAGTCGTACTCGGTCGCCGACTCGTAGATCTTTTTTGTGCCCTGGAGCACGGGGGCCAACTCGAAGCCCCGAAACAACTTATACGTGCCGTTTAGGCAAGGGAACATGGGCCTGGTGTAGTAGGCGCAGACGTCCGACCTGTAATTGGCCTGGAGGACGACCGACTTGGCCAAACCGTACAGGGGAGCCAGGACTGACGCCGATACCGCCGTCTTGACCGCACCCACGACGGTGTCGCACAAAAACAGATAGCATATGTGTTGAGGCACGGGTTGATCTTCTTTTGAACAATTGTCCCAGTCGCGCCCCTCGCCCTTAAAGGCGAGTGCCCTGGCCCAGGCAAAGACGCGGCTGGCCAACAGTTTCCAGGCAGCGTCGCTTTCGTCCGAGCCGCCGTCGTCGTTTTCGATATTGTCGTCCTCCACTTTTTTTTCTTCTTCTTCTTCTTCTTCTTCTTCTTCACTGTCGCCCCTCTCATCTTCTTTCTCGTCCTCGCCCTTTCTTTCCGACCGGCTCTTTTTTTTAACGCTCGTTGCGGCTGGGGGCTCCAAGTCGGCCGGCACCGTGAGACTTACCATTTGACAGTCGCCCCACTGCTCACACACCTTGGGTCCATAAATCCCAAGCCCTTTCCAGTCGTGAGTCTCGTTGACGAAATATCCCAGATGTTCCGGGTAGATAGTCCACAGAGTGTCCCCGAACGCCGGCCAGTAAAAGGCGCAAAAGGGATTGCAGGCAGGAAGAAGCACAGGCATGAGCTCTCGGGGCACGAGGTGTTTTCCGTTATGAAAAATCAAGGTATCCAGGTTCAGGCCCGGGGGGGTCATGATCCAAAAACCCTTTTCTATTCCGCCTGCATGTACAACATCGGTAGGACTTGCGGCCATTTTATCAGAAACAGCTTTCGGGACACGAACGAGAACTCTTTCAAATGGTTGGCTATTAAACTGGCCGGCGTCTTCTCGTACAAAAAAGCCGTGGTCCCCAAAATCTTTCACAAGATCTTCTTGAATCAGGAGTGGCTATGGGCCGACGTGCCGGACAAAGACAAGACTCAGACCGCTCTCAGGTTGTGCCTGCTGAGAGAATACACAACATTTATAACCGAGTCTGGGTGGCAGGACAAGTGGACACTCCCCCAAATGCAACTGTTCGACTCGGCCCTGGCCGGGCGTCCCGTGGCCGAAGTGGAAAGGTGGAACCTGTACGTGCCCAGGATCAAGAAAAAGTCGTATCTGTACAAGCTGCGGCGGGGGTTTCACTACACGAAGCGGCACAGCCAGAAAGAAGCGTGCTACTCGGAAGAGATGGCCACGATCAAAGTGCTGCTGGACAACTTCACGGTCGAGGACCCGCTCTTCGTGCTCGACCACCTGTACCCGTACCCGGACGTCCAGAGCCTGACTCTGGCGATCAGGTCCGGGAAACTGCAGAAAGAAAAGTGCGTCACCAAGAGGGCCTCGATGCTGGTCTACGTCACGCTCAACATCTACTTCAACTGGATAAAGGCAAACTACGACCAGTTCGTGATCACGGACCAAGTGCCGGCCTCGTCGGTCCGGGTCCGGCACAACGGGGACCTGCGGTGTTCGCACTGCAACAAATGCCAGACCTTCAGGTCTTCTCTCAAGAAAGGAAACCCGCGTCATAACGGGCCCAAGATGTCCGAGGACATGATGAAGTTCGTGTCCTGCTGCTGCTCGGCCAAGCTGATCTTCGTGCCGTTCACGGTGGGCGACGCGAACTACGTGATCTACACTCCCATAAAGCAGATGTACACCAACTGCATCAGCTGCGGGGAAATAAACTTTTCCGAGGTCAACGTGCAATACGATTACATTAAGAAATGTCCAAAATGTTTGGACGGCACCACCCAAATGTCATATTAAATTAAAGAAAACGATTGTGTCAGTATTTTGTGCGTACTATGGCGAGTCTGGGTTTCATCAGCGCCCTGTTGTGCCTGTGTGGTTTGCCGTGTAACGCAAACGACTTATACGACTGGTGGCTCGCGCATAACCCCGTCGGGACCGACATACCTTATACGTTTCCACCGTTCTCGGTGCAGCTCTCGGCCGGTACTCCTGCGCCGGGGCCCGATTATAACTGCATATATTATTTGGGATACGAGCAAGCCCACGACGTCCATTTTTGCAACATAGTCAAAGCGTCCATAAGATACGATATGTATATGCTGGTCCAAAAAATACTCAGAGAACGAAAGCTGGCCGCTGCCCGAGCTACCACCATCGCCACCACCACCACAACCACCACCACCCCGGCTCCGATAGCCAAAAAACGGAAGAGGACCGGTCGCAGGAGACGGATCAAGATTCGATACCCCGGGCCAACTCCTAAGCCCTTTTACATCAACGGCCAGTTTGTTGTGCCCGACCTAGACCGTGTCGACTTTTACGATCCAAGACGCAGACGCACTCGAAGGAACCTGGTCGCGATCTCGCGACCCACGGAGTCGGCAGCTAAGGAGCCCAGTGATTCACCTCTGAACAGAATCTTGAACTGGCTGACGCGCGGCTTTACGACCACGCTGTCGAAAATACACAGGACTGCTAGGTCTGCGAACAACACTTCCACTGACAGTTCCACAACTGTAACACCACAAGTTTCCAAGGCTCAGCCTTCTACGACTTTTACTACGACCACGACCACGGCAGCACCCAGCACGGCTACGACCACTGCAACTACAGCGGCTGCTCTGTCGACCGGGTCCGTGGAGTCGACGGCTCCGGTTGCGACCGCGTCGAACACGTCCGTGTCGAACACGGCCGTGTCGAACACGGCCACGTCGAACACGTCCGTGTCGAACACGTCCGTGTCGAACACGGCCACGTCGAACACGTCCGTGTCGAACACGGCCACGACAGCATCAGCCAACGTGTCCGCGACGGCGCCATTGAGGTTGACCGTCGCAAATCCGACCGTCGTGACCGTGGCTAAAGACAAGGCCGTATAAACCGCTACAACTGGGGCCAGGCCCGGGACTGTCACAAACACGCATACCCGTCCGACAGAATCCCAGTACGGCACGAGTCACGACGTCGGAGATCGCGCCCCCAACACAGAAGACCCGTACTTCGACTTATATGAGGGTGACCACCACGATGTAGAGCAATACTCAGAAGATTGGACCGGCCGGAACGGGGAAGAAGACGAAAGAGCCGCGGACAGCAAAAGGCAATCCAAATGGACGACCGCACTGCTGACTCAAAATCTGAACGCCATGTACGCGTCCATCATCGCGAAATACTTGCTCAACAACGACACGGGGCCGGCGTCGACGCAAGAGTACAACAGGTTGACAAGAGAGCAGCTGAAAGGGTTCGTCCTGCTGAACCTGATCCGATACAAACCGGACAAAGTGCGTGTCATGCTCCAGAAAGTGGGAGAAATGTTTGCTCCCCACGTGACGAAAAAGGCCCTGATCAGAGTGTTCGGCCAACTGACCATCGTGGACCTGATCGTGGGCATAAACAAGTACCAGGTCTCGATAAACAGACTGCCCAACGACAAGACTCTGCACGACATCATAGACGGGATCCTGGTGTCCATAAACAACCTTGAGAGAATCCCTCTCCCCCCCACCAGGACGAGCTGACCCGGACCGTGTTCAAACAATACACAACGTCTATACGCCGGAGGCTGCTCAACACCCTGAGCGCTCCGGTCTACACTCCCGTGGACGTGATGATGTACGTGTGGATCGCGGGCGCGTGTTTTCTGTTTATCGTGATCGTGGTCATCGTCACGATCGCGACGACTTACAAGTGCGATTCTCGCCACAAAGGCATCGGTTATCAAAAACTGAGAGTGCAGGGAGACGGAGAGAGAATCCTGTAGTGGTTTATTTGTCACATTTTATCGTTTCTTTCTTGTGCACTTAAAACATTACACTCGGGCTTAGAACTGAACGTTTCAACGTGCGGTTCCAAAAAAGATTCGACATATATCTTGGTCCTGTCTCCATCCACAACCTCCACAGCGTAACTGTTTATGCCGTCAGAGCGCTCCACCGTAGTCACGAACCCGTCGGTCACGTACGCCGTCGACCTGCCGCTTGCGACCAAGGTCCGCCATCTGACGACGACCTGCTCGACTTTGACGAGCACGGTCTTTTTCCTCACAACGCGGGACATGTTCTCGCGTGCCCGTCACTTCTTGTCGCAGGCGCTCAGCTTAATGTACGTGTTGACCAAAGTGTTGAAACACTCTACGGCAGACCTGAACACCTTCACGTTTCTGTTGTCGAACACGGGGAAAACCGATCTGTCTCCCTTTACGAGCACTATGGCGTTGTCGGCGGCCTGGTCTGCTGTCGTGTAAGCTTTGGTCATCAGTCCGGCGGTCATGTTTTGTATCACGTGCAATTGCTCTCCGGAGAAGTCTGAGCTGTGCATCCTATGCACGTTAATATCGACTTCGCCGATGTCGCCGACAAAGTCGCTCTGCCTGAGGGTTAGGGCCGCCTCGGCCGCGTTGGGGAGGTTATCCAACGCCTTTTTGTGTTTCTCGTTCAGGCGACACACGGGGCACGAAGCTGGGGGTCCGGCGTGCTCGCGACGCACCACGTAGGGTATCACGTCGGTCATGCAGTTAGACAATACATTCGGGTTATTTACAAAGGCGTCTATGGGTTCTTTCGTCACGTCGGTGTAAACCAAAGCGTCGCTCTGCACCGCCGTGTACACTGTGACCGGGGCCAGCTCATCGTTTTCCGCCGGGTTCACCGCCTGTATGTCGTCGTACCCGCTCGGGCCCACCTCGTCCACGCCGCCACCGACGCAGTCCTCCCCGGTCACGATGATGCTTCCCACCACGCAGTCGTTCTCCCCGTCCTCACACACGTACGGGCTGCCGCCGGCGGCCACTTCGTCATCTTCTCGGTTCATCGTGGAAACCAACTCGGGTTTGACCAAAGAGCATATGATTATGCTGCTGAAAGGAGGTGTATTTTCCAGCCGGCACACGTGTATCTCTGTAAATATGGATAAAAGGGTGAGCTACTTTACGGTCAACGCAGACTGCTCTTTCTGCTCCCAGCCGCGACTCCCAGCCGCGACAGCCACACACGCAGGTGGAGCCCATGACGGACAATTTCATCAACCTGGCGCCCTGGACCGAGGGCATGGTCCTTTTCTACATCACGTACTGCGCCTCCATGACCACCGAGGTGTCGATGGACATGATGCGTCTGAACCTGTTTCCCACGTAACAAATTACATTAATCTCAGCGGCGTCATGCACTTGACCAAAGAGGCCATAACGACGCTGATAGTGACCGGATACCACGTGTGCTGGACCCTACCAACCATCGGCGAGAATCCCACCTTGACCATCGTCAACCCACACGTGCCCGATCCGTCCAAAAAGAGGCCTCACGACTTTGGCGAGGACGAGGGCCAGCCAAACAGACAGAAATGCCGATTGGTCCGTTAGTCAAAGACGGAAAGCTCCGGCTGCACTCGAGAAACGTCCTGGACCTTAACTCGAACGCGCTGCAGCGGTCCTCGCGCCGCGTCCCGTACGACAGGTCTCCCGACCACGTGAGCGTGTACTGCGCCGAATGCTACGGCACGACCGAGGACGAGTACGCGTCCTTCGACCCGCACGAGCAGGGCAGCGGCCGAGACCACTTCATCGTGGGCATGGCCGCCAAGTGCGGCGACGTGTCCGTCACCAAGACCAAACACACTCCCCTGGACGCGAAATTCTACTCCAGGCTGCAGCAATACAGCCTCCCGTTGAAGTCGATCGTGGGCCTCACGCAGCCCAAGCCGGGCTTGGCCAAATTCAACCACTGCGACGACTACGTCCTGGGCGAAGTGATGTGCTACTGGCACGTGCACACGCAGGCCAACGCCTTCCTGTGCGCTTGCATATCGGTCAACGACACCGTGTACGCCAAAACCGTAATGCAGCAGTACAAGAAAAACAAGAAAATGAGCACGGCTCTGAGTCTGGGCTCCGTGGGAGACCACGTGAACTACAACACGATCGAAGAGTGCAGCCTGGTGACGGTGCCCATGCGGGCCGAGTGTTTTTGTACAATATTAAACAGTGCGGACGCCGCCCTAGACGAAATGCACAACTTGGGCTTCTCGGTGAACAAGAACCAGAAACTGCTGGCCTCCCTCGCGACCGAGAGCGAAGACTTCACGGCCGAGGAGGTCTCCGAAGAATCCGTGCAGGCCCTCAAGCAGGTCATAGACGCCCTCAACGGGCAACTGGCCGTCCTGTCCGAACGGGAGAGCCTGTGCGGGACGTACGTGTTGGAGGGGGCCCGTCAGTTCACCGAGCGGACCGGAGTCCAAACGAAATTATTAACTTGTGAACCCGAAAACGCACAAGGATCATCGGCCGGCAACATGGACGCTTCCGCCGGCGTTCAGCAGATGACGCAGCAACAGCACCAGCCGGCTCCGGGACCCCAGTACATACCGGTGACCGCGGCCCAGACGGTGGCGGCCGCTCCTCACTATCAGCCTCATCCTCCATCACATGTCCAGCCCCAGTACTACTTGGTTCCGTTTGACCAACAGCAGCAGCAGCACGTCGTCAAGCAGCCCTACCCGCAACCCTACCTGCAATCCTACCATCTCCAGCCTCAGCCTCCGGTGACCGACGTGCCCATGGCGCTCAAAGCCAGCATCATAAAAGCTCACGAGGACGAACTGAAAGCCACGCAAGACAGACTTGACATGATGGTGGAAACCGTTTTCAACAAGGTGACCGAGCGGCAGCAGCGAAACCTGAAAAGAGCCAGATCGGACGCGGACGCGGAGACGGCCGTCTCGTCGCCTCCGCCGACCAAACAAAAATGCAAGTTCGACGACTTGCCTGCCTCCATGATGGAACAGCCATTCTCCGGGGGTTCCGCACAAACGTCGTCTTCCGGCACCGACAAACAGACGGCGCCCCAGCAGCAATCCGAGTACATGGCTCCCACCGACCTGAGAGAAGCCATAAATTTAATGAACGTCCTGATCAGTGGATGTGAGACATGTGTGGTGTGAGACAACAGCAGCAACAGCCGGTGTCTAACACTCCCATGGCTGTGGACCCGCCGGCACAACAGCAACCCCAGCCGTCCCAGTCCCAACCTCTTCAGCAGCAACAGCAACAGCAGCCCCAGCTTCAACCTCCACAGCAGACCCAGCCCCAACAGCCCCAGCAAGTGGAAACGGCCAAAGAAAACGGAAAAGCGCCAGCGGCCCAACGTTCGAAAAACCAACCCGCAAGCGCGTCGACCCTACAGGCTAGCTGTTTCTCAAACGAACCTGTAAACACCAGCCCTGTAGACCCCAAGGAAAAGATGAGACAGGACCTGATGGACTGTGTCGTTCAACAAAATGAAACTGAATAAAAAACTGTGTGTGCTTGCAATGTAATGATGTGATGTGAAATAAAGAACCAAAACCGGATACAAACACGTTTATTGTGGTTTATGTTCAGAAAAAAACAGTTTCATCTACTGTTCATTTTAACATACACGTACAGATCCAAGCCGGTTATCATGTTCACCACGGCTCTGTACAACTTCAACATACGTAAGAGCGAGTCGTCCACCTCCATGCACACGCCGTTTTTCAGTTGCTGAGGTTTCAGCGTTTCAAAGGACCACTGTTCGACGGGGCCTCGCGCCGCTGTGGTCCTGCTCCTGGCCTTGGTCAGGTACACGTGTTTGGCCATGTCTTTCAGCGGGGTCCACCGGTTGCCTTCGCTCCGTATCTGCCCCAGCGACAAGGTCTTGATGATTACGGCGTTGGGAGGGCGTCCTTCGGCCGGTATAAAAGCGCACGTCTCAGCCATGTTCAGAAACACATCCACGGCCTGCTTGGTGTAGTTCTTCTGCAAGTGGTTGGACAACATTTCGACCATCCCGTTCTTGTACGTAACCAACAGCTCGTCCCTCAGGGCCAGCACGTGGTCTTTCCAAAAGGCCTGGTCGTTGTGGTAGTAGAAGGCGTACGCCGAGGCGGTCTGAAAGTAGTTCTTGGCCGCCATGCTGCAGATAACGGACTATCCTAAGTTCGTGCAGTACCTGACGAGCGATGTAAATATATGTGATAAAAACTTACTTTTGGCCCTGTGTGTGCGCAACAAATTAGTGCTGCGGGACACCGTGTGGAAACCCGGGCACGGGGCCTACGTGCCGTTCGACGCCGCCGCGCACGGCCGGTTCCTCGTCTACCGCGAGGGCTCGGCGCACCACGTGGACTCACGAAAGCTGTACGGGGCCTTCTGCGTCATGTGCTACCTGCTCAAGCAAGAGACGGCCGTGCACTTAACGCTGCAAAAGATACTGGACGGCAGCGTCCAGTATCCGGGGCTGTGCGACCGCAGCGTGGTCCTGCTCACCGACAACCTGACGTTTAAGCCTCCTGCCATGTACTACCAGCTACTGCTGGACCCGTACACCCATCAGTCGGTAAAGGTGGGGTTAGAGCTGCTTTGGGCATGGTTGAAGGTTTTATACATGGGAGATTATCACACGTTGATCATTAACGTCAACTACCACATGAACAGGCCCTTGAACGAGATAACCCACAAAGACCTGAGAGATCGACTCAACCGGGGCGGTTGCGGGGCGCGAGACAGGCTAGAGTGGTACGTGATCAAATATGTCATACAGCCCAAAGAGTGGTTCCTGTTGCATGAAAACACTAGGTGGGTTTTCCAAACCCCCGACGTGGACCGGTAATTACATAACCAGAATCACAGACAAAGTCATGCTGCACACGGTCCACGTGAACACCGTGAGCAACACAAAGTACAAGGCCACATGGTACTACAGGGGCAAGCACCTGAAAAAGACCATGTCCGGCACGAGCAAGACGTCCAACAAGGCCAGGCTGCGCTTCGTGTGCGACAAGAAGAAAATCAACAACATACACGGCATGAAGGCCACCCGCATCGAGTTCACCAGCCACCAGCGCAGGTCGGCCAACTACACAACAAACGTAAAGCCCGGCCTGCAGGGCTACATGAAAAACCTGTTCAACCTGTCCATCATGGCCCAGGGAGAGGTCATACACTACGAAAAGCCCCACGACATCAACAACGTCAACTACACCAGTCACATCTACGGAGTGGCCAACCCGTACACGTTCCTGTTCAAGACCACCGGCGTCGAGAACGCCGACACGTACGCGCCCCTGTTCTTCTCCTCGGTGAACGTGGTCCACGAGAAGCACAGGCAGCAGATCTTTTCATCCATGACGGTGAACTCGCAGAGGCTGAACAAAAACATAGACGCGCTGCAGGACGCCCTGTCCCCCATCTGCTCCGACGACAACATGGAAGTGCACGTGCTGTTCAACCGCATATGCTGCATACTGGGCGAGAGGAAGGAAGCCTTCCTGACCACGGGCGAAAAGATCGCGCTGATCATTCTCACCGAGGAGTTCTACATGGACAACGGAATAGCGCACAGGGACGACGAGTCCCACTGGCTCGCGTACGAGCAGCACATAATGTGCAAGTTCTTCAACTACGAGTCTCAGTTCACCATGGACGAGAACAAGATGCTGGGCCAGTACGAGCTGAAAAACCCAGAGTTTCTGCACATAGCTCCGAACCTGTGCTCCCGCAGGGGGTGCGCGGCGGCCCCACGGGCCAAGCCATCGTGACAAACCACGTAAAGTATTTATACGCAACGGGCAAGTACAAGTCTCTGTGCGAGCTGTCCGAGTACCTGTACATGTACGCAAAGGAGCAGTCCGCGGACATCAGAAACGACATTGCGCCGCTGCTGTCTTCTCGCGAGGCACGGGAGCATGGCAGATTCTCGCGCGGGTATAGACACAGCCTACGAAATTATATTAAAAAACAGAGACAGAGCAAAGGATTTGCTTTCTGCTATAGAGAGTCGTAACAAGCAGCTGACAAAGCTGCGCAACAACGTGGACACCGCGGCGGCCCGACACAGAAAGCTCCTGGGCCAGCTCGCCGCAGTGTCCAACGACGACACGTACGTACCGGCGGAGAGTAGGTACCGGCCGGACCAGGAGCAACGGGATTCGTCCTGGACCAAGCCGGGGATTTTTACCGACTTTGTGACTGTGTACGGCTCCCAGCAGGACACGAAACCGTTCGGCCTTCTGTGCCCTGCAACCTCAGAGGGCCGGCCGTTGGAAGACGGCGCCATTAAGTTGGGGCTGCCGGAATGGTTCCGTGTCCCGTGCTGGGCCAAGGGCGACACTCTGGCCTACTTCGATGCTCTGAAAGCGGGGACGTCGAACACGTACGGACGGATGTGTGGCGAGAAAATGTGCCTGACGGCCCCGCCGCCGGCGGCCGTGAAATCCCTAAAGGCACCTCTCTCCGACAAAGACAAAGACGGGGGAAAAGACTTTGAATCAAGCGATTTATTCGAGATTGTCACAGATAGCATGGATGATGTGTGGATACTGCCGTTCGACAACATGAACACATACTCTTCGGTGTTGGAACAACTGGCCACGGCCTTCTTGGAAATCATCAAGACACTGTCCGATTAGGCCGATTCCGTGGCAACCCCGGCGCCGTCCCCCGCAATCCCGGGAGCCGATACGTAGGGATCCTCCGGCATGTATTCCGTGACGATGGCGAGCGACTCCTGCAGTACGCTCCATCTGTGGTTTTTGTCGTACATCAGGTCCAAGCCCTTTGCCGAGACAAAAGTGCTGTTCGAAGACGCCGACAGTGAACCCTCGCTTACCACTCTGTTTTGTTGTAAAAATAAACCCAATGTTTCTTTATCGTACATGGTCACTGTGATGTTTCTGTCTTCTGTCTCCGAATAACACGTGTACACAACCTCTTTCTTGCCGTCGTGCGAGTATTAAACATACGTGGTGTTTTGCACTTTGGCAAACATGGCGCACAGAGACAGCCACGACTTAGCTAGCCGTAGGCCCAACGAGGTCAGCGTGCCGCAGATAGTCTCTTTGGTTTTCAGCAGCGTCATGGTCGACACGTTGTGCTCGTAGAGTTTTCGCTTTAACACCTGCGCCCGCAGCCTCATCTCGGTCAGACCCTGTCTCACGTCGTAAGTGGTCTCGTACACGGTCCTCTTGTCCCAGTCGACGACCAGGAACTTCTTGGTGTGGAAATTGTCGCCGCACGGGTACACGGTCATGTAGCCCGTCGTGTACGTCACGACGTACGTTGTCTGTTTAGTCAGAGCCATCAGGAAAAACAACACACAGGGACACTCGAAGCATTTCGCACGCTGGTACTCGCGGTAGACGGCGGTCTCCAGGGTTTGTTCGAAGTCGACCCAAGAAACCACGTTCACGATCGCGGGCCTATTACCCAGGTTGTCCACGTAGAACAAAGGCAGGCCGTCGTTGCGCGATCGTGTGAGGTTTCCCGGTACGGATCTCGCACTCGGGAGCAACCCGCGCCGTCCGCAAGATCGGCGACGGGGTCCGGGATCGGAACGGCGAGGGTGGGGATCCGTGGAGTACGACGGGGTGCGTCCCGTGCGGCGGACGGACAACGCGGAGTCGCTCTCCGACAGCATGTCTTGCGAGGCTGTTTGTGACACTGAAGCCACAGACGGCGGCGAGACCGAGTGCAGCGAGGCCGAGCGGCTCCGCTGCTGTTGCCGCTGAGTGTTTGAGGGCTCGAAAAACGACTCCCCTATTTTCTCCAGGAACAACGGCGCCGGAGCGTTGCTCGCCGGCGTCGAACACAGCTGCTTGCCCGTCCCCACGAACGTGGTCCCATTCGAGATCGTCTGTCGTGTGCGGTCTGGTCGACAATCGAGCACTCTGAGACAGCGTCCGCCCGTTCCACCCCGACGAGGAAAGCGGCGAAGGGTGCGGTAAGGAGAGGTCGGGCACCCCGTCCGACGGCGGTTGTGTCGGAGACCGTTGCTCCCGTTCGTCGGGCAGCCTCAGTGTGGCGACCAGCGCGTTCACTTAGGTGTCGGGCAGCTAATCGGGCCCGACTATGCCCTGTTCTTTCAGAACGCCAACAATCACCCTGCCCACAGCTCTCTCCACGTCCTCATCTCGGGTCAGTTGAAATATCTTCTGGTGAGCGGCGGCCTCGGCGCTGGCTTTCTCGACGAACTCTTTCTGTGCGGCCGCTATCTGGCTCGGCGGGGTCTGCGACCATTTGTGTTTTCGGCGCATGACCGACCACTGTTGGATTGCGTTCAACGTGTCCTGTTGCTGCTTACAGCGACGCAGGATGGCGCACAGACCGGTCTCGAAGTCGTTGAGGCACTCGGGGACGGTCTCGCACGTTTGCTCTTGCTCAGCGGTCAGCCTGTTTTGAAAGTAGTTCTTGATTTCGTCCCGTTGGGCTAGAGCGTCCTTCAGCGCTTCGGTCGCCGCTTCCTTGAACAGCTTCTCGTCTCGGATCGTGTTTTTTAGGTTCGCCATCCGAATGGCCGTGCTCTCGTGCTCTGTCACGTACTCGTCGTTACTCGCCGCCAGGCTCGCTTTCGCGACCCTTTCTTGCGTAAACTCGGCGACAAGGTCCAAGCTCTTCCGTTCAAGCTCTGTCGTCAGCGTCTTCTGTTCCTCCAACCGCTGTTCGAGCTCTTTCGTCAGCATCTTCCGTGCCTCCAACCGCCGTTTGAGCTCGTCAAGGCAAACTGTCAGCCGGTCCGTCTCGACACAGAGCCTGCCGTTCTCGGACTCAAGCGTCGTCTTGTCGGATTCTAAGCTCGCTGCCGCGGCCGCCCGTGTTGTGGTTTCGATTATTATGGTCTCCATGTGTAGTTGCATGGTGTACACAAAAGACTTCAGTATCCGCTCCGCGTCGGCCATGGTCTTGCAGTTGCGAAACTGAGTGTTGAGAAGTTCGTACTCTTGCACCACCGTCTGATCCCACGCTTTGGACCGGAGGAAACTGCCCAGCTGTTGCCCGATGCCGTCGATGAATCGCTGGTCCCCGTCTATGAGTTTATGTTTTTCCTCCTCGCAATCCGTGTCGATCTTTAAGCCCATGGCTTCTCCCACCCGTAACCAGTCCTTTATGGTGGTGGCGCTGGAAAAGTCTACGAAGAAGTCTTTTAGTTTTTTGTACACCACGTTGTAGTGGGGTATTCTCTCTATCTCGACTATCATGGCGTTGGCCAGCGCGCTGTTGTAGCTACACGCCTTCAGGGCTTTCACCCTCTCCACCAGGGTGATCTTGATAACGGCCTCGGCCATGTCGTTCAAAATCAATGTCCATTCGGCCATCGACGTGCCGGCCCACGCCATCGAGCGGTCCGTCCACGGAGACCTGAAAGCGCTCACGGCCAACAGCATGGCCTGTTCCGACTTGTTGGCCGGCTTCAGCTCCTGCAGATTCTTGGCCATGAGGGCTCGCTCTCCGACCGCCCTGTTGCGACACTCGGTCAGGACCATGACCATCAGGGTCGCGGCGCCATTCAAGTGAACGATGGGGTCCGTCACCTTCTCCTGCTCCTCCACCTTGCTCGCGTACAAGCCTCCCACCATGGACTTTACGGCTTCGTCTCCTAAGAACGTATTCGTTGCGGCGTGGAATTGGCCGAGCAGCCCCAATACCTGTAAAAAATCAGCGTGCGTAGCAAGCTTGGTGCCCAACCGCTGGTTTGCGAGCGTGACGGTGTCGTCCTCTCCGTAAAAGTGCTTTTCCACGCACTGGGTTATGTTTTCCATGACCAACATCACAACGACGCTGAAACGTTTGATCATGTCCAATTGTGTGCTCGTGTCCTGCACGCTTTCTATGGCTTTGATCATCAGCAGAAAGATGCTGTTGTATCTCTTTGCGATGTCCACCAAGCCAGCTTTCAGTTTGTGCGCTACGGTGACGCTTCTGGGCTCGCAGGCCTTCAGGTTATTTTGTAAGGTAACATACACGGTCTCCATTTCTGACGCCCTCTCGCAGCTCGTGCGCCACGTGGGTTATGTACGGCAGAGTCACGGGTCCGAGACCCGGCGCGTCCACGCGGAAGCACACCCGGCCGGTCCGGAGGACGACGTAGACCTCCAAGGCGGCGTACGTCCGCCGGTAGACGTCGCAGTCGTCCGGGCCCGCCGTCGTTGGCGAAGCGAACCGGTTCAAAATCTGCAACATCCACGTAGGGCAGCGCACCGTCTCCTCCAGCTGCACGTCGTCCAACGAGGTGGTTTTCACAAATTTCTCCTTGCCGTCGTAAGCGTACAGCGTGTGCAGGCCGGCTTCTTCATTAATGGTTTCGTATGTACGCCCGGCGCCCAGCAGCTCTTTTGCCGCCAGCAGCTCCGGAGGAGACGCGTCCGCGGACCAGTGTCTCTCAAACACGGCGACCCTGTCCCGCAGCTGTTCGAACTCGACGTCGGTGCGACACAGAGCGTTTAGCGCCCGGGCCCTGATCAGCTCCTGGTTGTCTGCGGCGGTCACGCACGCGTCTTCAAGCATGGCGTTCGCCTTCTGAATCGTCGTGTAGTTATCCGTCGCGCCGTGGGTCCACTGGCTCTGGCTGCATTCGAGCACCGTGCACAGCACGACGTCCGAGTCCGTGATCGCACGCACCTCGCCTCCGTCGCTCAGTTCGTCGGTGGCCGTCACGACTCCGAACAGGTTGTCCTCGGTCACGAGCAGCAGCCCGCTGGTGAAAGACAGGCACCCGTTGCACCGATATTCAACGACTCTATTAACTGGGATATCTCGGCGCGTGACGCTTATCCGGCTCCTCAGTTCGCCGGTGGGCTTGGCGTAGAACATCGCTATTCCCACCGCCCGGTACCGCGTCCCCTCGAAGCCCAACTTGATGGAAAACATGTCTCTGGGAGCGCGGGGCTCATACTCGCGGGGGATCCGCGGACAGTCCAACTCGCAGAGAGAGGGAGCGCACTCGGCGACGATCGAGGCGCTGAAGGCCGACCTGAAAGCGCAGTCTGTGAACCTCTTGAAGAAAACCGAAGAGCTGCAGATGGCCCTGTTCAAGTTAGAGACCCTGGAGAGGAGATGCACAGAGTTGGAAAACGCGACCAGACCGAACGTGTTAATGAACAAGTTAAAGCACCAGGAGAGGACCATAGCAAGCCTGGAGAGAAACCTCGTGGAGGCCAGGCGCAAGCGGGCCCGGCCCGCGGTCGCGGGACTCGTCCCGGCCCGGGCGCGGTGCGCCGACGAGAGCCTGGGCAAGAGGTACCTGTCCGTGGCCCAGGCGTACAACTACAGCACGAACATGACTCCGGCAATGCTGATGGACGATCTGTACAGACGCAAGTTTGTGACTCAGAACACAAAGTTCACGCCGCCGAGCTTCTTAGGCACGTTCGCGCTGTGCCTGCAGAGGATATGTACCGAGAACCGAGCGTGGTACGACAGGTACTATCCCGTCTGCGAAAACATCGAAGCCGTGTGCTGGAAGATGTTCGAGCTGAACACTCACGAGATGATGTTGAACTACATGTACTACCACACCATCAGAGACACGATGGTGAGCAAGAGCAACGTGACCACGGTCCAGATGGACCTGGTGACGCACAGCCTCGGGACCGGCGGCAAGGGGTTCGTGTCGGCCACCGAGGCGGCTCACCCGGCGTGGGCGCAGCACGGGCAGCAGGCTTTGGAGACTTACGAAAAGACCAAACGCCAGCAGCTCATGTGGGAGCCCTCTCTGTCGAGCGAGCGGGCGGCCCAGACGACGGGCCAGACGACGACGGCCGACCCCGCCGGCGATGTCTCCGGCCCGCGGTATATGGGCTACCAGATAGGCGAACTGCTGCCCGAGTTCGCGAGTGCTCCCGCAAAGGAAAAACAACCTAAGAACCCCTCCTCTTCCTTCATAAACCCATTGGATAAAATAGATCCACTGGTCTCCTGTCTCTTGTCTCAAATGACATAACGGGACAATGGAGCCCATGGGCTGCGCCTTGCAGAACGCTTGGACGTCTCACGCGGTCGAGTGTTTCTTCAGGCGGCACGAGAAAACAACCATCATGCTGACGGGCGACGCCGGCTCGGGGAAATCCAAATGTTTCGTAGACGTGCACAGGGCGTTCGAGGACCTCGGGGTGAAGGTGGCCGGCACGGCCACCACCAACGCGGCCGTGTCCTTCTCGCCCGTGTGCAAAGAGACGTACTTTAGATGTTTCGGGTTCACGCACGAAACTATAGGCACCAAAAACAGACGGGAGTTCACCCGGGCCTATTACGAAAAGTGGAGTTTGGCCATAAACGCCGTCGGCAAGCTGGCGCTCAACGCGGTGGCGCTGCACAACACCCTGAGGGGGTTCACGTGTAGTTACACGTGCGACAAGTTCGAGCCGCGGTGCGTGCGTTGCCTGAGGTCTTTTGGCGACTACGTCAGGAGCCTGCCCCTGCGCACGCCGGCCTTCGTCTGGTGTCCCGTGGTCCTGATCGACGAGTACAGGATCATGAGCTCGGACGACGTCTGGAAGATACGGTACGCCACAAACGTGTTTTTCAGAGGGCCGTGGGGGCCCCTGGTGATTTTGGCCGGCAGCGTGTCCCAGCTCTCGGCGGTGGGTGGAGGCCACGTGCCGGCCAGGCCCCTGTACAAGGACGTGGATTTCAAAAACTCGGTGCTGCACGTGCAGCCCATGCTGATCAACTTCAGGCAGCAGCAGGACCCCGAGTTCGGAGAGTCCCTCTCGTTGATGCAGTACAACAAGATATCCCTGCACTCGGCCAAACTGTTCAAGTCGAGGACCGTCGTCGCCGAGTCCGAAAGCATGGACCCGACGTACGACGCGTCCGCCGTGAGAGTGTTCAACAGCAACGACCTGAGGGACACGTACATAGAGAACTGCGCCTTGGCTCGGAAAAAGCAGAAGAAATCCGGCTCTGTCACTTACGCCAGCCCCGTCCGTGTGACCAACGGGCCCGGCAAGAAGATCAGCAACGAGATTTTCCTGTCCCATCTGAAGAGCAGATTTCCCAAACTCTTTCGCGACAACAAGAGACTGCAGCAGACCGTGCAGACGTGCGCCCGGTCTCGTCTGTTCTACCAGGGCGTGAAGGTGTGGGTCGTTCCCGACTTTGGCGGCTGCCACGGCGGCTACGGCTGTGTGCAAGGCAAGGTGGTTTCGGTCGACCCGGCCAACGACACGGTCGACGTGAAGCTGCACACTGGCTCGGTGATAACCTTCGGGCTGTGCGGATACAGATACATGAACTGGGTGGTGGAGACCATTCCCCTCAGCCCGTGCCTGGCGTTCAACACGTACGAAATCCAAGGGCTCACCATACGGGGAAAAGTGATATACTCACCGCCCCGCGGGTATAAAAGGTCTCAGCTCAAGCCGTCGGCCTACGTGGCTTGCAGCCGATGCACCGACAGAAACTCCCTGTTTATCACCGGGCCGGACGACGTGACAAAACCCGCTTACCCCAGTTTTGTGGACAAGATCGGCAACGTGGACTTTTACGAAGACGACCTCGTGAGGTACAAAGAGTCTTTCGAACAGGGATATGGTGTCGAAGTCTAAACCGCGACAGCCGCCCCTGGTCCCTAGGAAAGATTGGCACAAGCTGCAGCTGGAGCAACTCATGTGCCTGCGAGACGACGGCACCCTCTCTTTGCAGACCGAGGCGACTCCATTCTGTAGAAAATACGTAAACGTGGTCTCTCAACTGAACCCTCCCGTGGCCACGGCAAACTGCTCCATAGACACCTACGTACTGTGGTGGTGTAACTGGTACGTGTCCACGTGCGGCCCGCCGATTGAGGAGTCCCTGTACAGCCTGTACGTGTCTCTGGATTCGACAGATAACATAAAACCGTTGTTCGTTACGGCCCTCACCGTTCTCACGTGCAACAAAGCTAGAAACAGATGTTGTCTGCCGACGGACATACTGACGGCACAGACGAAGCTGCGTACATTTCCCCTCACTGTTGGCGGACACCATTGGCTCTTTGAAGTAAGATGAGACTGACAAGAAAATATTATGTGAGTGTGTGACCGTGAGATATAATAAATAGACAACAATAAATTTGATTAAGTTTTCATTTATTTTTCACTCGTTACATCTTCATGGAAATTATTTAATTAATTATTGAACACTGACCAGTGTATAGTGGTCTAGCTTAGTTTATAACGCACTTATTTGAAACACATGTAACGAATTGAGAATTTGTTCAACAAGTTGTCATCAATCGATATGCAAAATCTCATTACATTTTGATGATCTATGCAGAATCTACAGATGTTTTATTAAGAGTAGGTTTAGGCGGACTTCATTTTTGGAGAAATTTAGACAAAATGTACCCAAATATGCATTTGACTATGTAAATGAAATTTCTGAAACAAGATCTCGGCCTCTGTGGTGACTTGTTAAAACAAAAAAATTAATATACAACACATTAGTAAGAAAAACACACTGAGTGTTTTGCATTTAACACGTGCACAGACCATGAATAGTGGTCTAGCTTACTTTATAACGCAGTTGTACCGTAGTGACTTAAAAAAAAAATATATACAACACATTAGTAAGAAAAAACTTGTTGAGAAAAATCTTTGACACGTTTTTGTGCACAGAACAATGGATAGTGGTCTAGCTTACTTTATAACGCAGTTAGAAAAATCTTTGACACGTTTTTGTGCACAGAACAATGGATAGTGGTCTAGTTTATTTTATACAAAAGTGTCCCAGCTCATAACTCTCACGTGGAGTGTTGGAGCAAGTCTTTCAGAGCCTGTACAATCACGCAAAGACCGACTCGTGTGCGTGAAGAGGCCGAGAAACTGATGTCCAGTGTGCGTGAAGAGGCCGGGAAACTGATGTCCAGTGTGCGTGAAGAGGCCGGGAAACTGCTGTCCAGTGTGCGTGAAGAGGCCGCTGGTCACCATCGGCGTAGGTCTGCAAGATATCACAAAAAAAAACAAATGGACAAATGTTTAGTTATAGATTTAATGTGACTGCGTAGATAGTCGTCAGTATATACACATACACACAGATCCACCAAATACAACTATCACTCACTCACCATTCAACGGTCACTCCGCCGATTCCCGGGTCTTTTTCTCGCTCGACTTTTTCACCCTCCCGGTCTGGTTAGAGTCGCCGCTGCCGCTGCTGCTGCTACTGCTGCCTGCTTCTGTTTTTCTTTTGTGTTGCTGTGCTTCAACCGAAGTCGAGAAGGTAATTGGACACAACGTGGCCGTTGTGAGCTGCGGCCTGGGTTGTTTGTGGCCAATCACCTTCCTGTCTTTGTTTCCTGTGAGTGTTTTGCATTTAACACGTGCACAGAACATGAATAGTGGTCTAGCTTACTTTATAACGCAGTTGTACCGTAGTGACTTGTTGAAACAAAAAAATAAATATACAACACATTAGTAAGAAAAAACTTGTTGAGAAAAATCTTTGACACGTTTTTGTGCACAAAACAATGGATAGTGGTCTAGCTTACTTTATAACGCAGTTGTACCGTAGTGACTTGTTGAAACAAAAAAAATAATATACAACACATTAGTAAGAAAAAACTTGTCTGCAAGATATCACAAAAAAAAAACAAATGGACAAATGTTTAGTTATAGATTTAATGTGACTGCGTAGATAGTCGTTAGTATATACACATACACACAGATCCACCAAATACAACTATCACTCACTCACTCACCATTCAACGGTCACTCCGCCGATTCCCGGGTCTTTTTCTCTCCCGACTTTTTCACCCCCCCGGTCCGGTTAGAGTCGCCGCTGCTGCTGCTACTGCTGCTTCCTTCTGCTCTTCTTTTGTGTTGCTGTGCTTCAACTGAAGTCCACGGCTTGGGTTGTTTGTGGCCAATCACCTTCCTGTCTTTGTTTCCCTGCTGCTGTTGTTCTTTTAGCAACTGCCCGCGTGCGTCAAAGTTTTTTACGGACGCGGGCTTTTGTGCCGACGCTCCCCGGTTCTTCCGGTCACTTTCGGCCTTCGTTATTGCCGCAGCCTGGGCTTTTTTATTTTCGGGTGCACTGCGTAGCCTCTTCTTTTGTCTTTCAGCCCCGTTCTCGTTCTCGCTTTCGCCACCACTCGGGCTCTGGCTGTCGCTTTCGCTAGAGCTCCCACTTTCGCTAGAGCTCTCACTTTCGCTAGAGTTCTCACTTTTGCTAGAGCTCCCACTTTCGTTCTCGCTCCCACTTTCGCTCTCGCTCCCACTTTCACCCTCTGTCCCGGTTTCGTTCCCCCCCTTGCGAACACGCGAGAAAGACGGCGCGTCGGGTTCAGCGGATTCTTCAGAACAGACCGATTGCGTGGAGGGCAGGGAAGCGTCTTCCGGCTCGTAATTGTGTGCCGCTTTGGCCGGACGTTTGACTTTGCCCTTAGGGGCTTTGTTGCGAGAGCCTTTGGCCGCGGCCTCGGGTTGTTTTGTGGCCGCGCGTCCGCTCGCGCTACCGCTGCAGCCGACAGCCTTGGCTCCGGCCGGAGCCGTCCTGTTTTTGGCGGAACCCCCAGTCCGGAGATAGTCGAGCGGCAACAACTGAGACAGCAGCGTGGGCTTGCTCAACACGTGCAAGGGCGCCTCCTCGGTCACGGGCACGGCGACCGTGCCTCTGGTCCATTTTATGGTTCTGTGCGCCACAAACACGTGCACCGGCAGCGAAAACACGAGGCGTTGCGAGTCCACCGTGGCCGCAAAGTTGAACTTTTTGTGATGCAGGTTAGTCGTGTAGAGGGACAGTTCGGGAACACGCTCGGTCCAGAGCGTTGCGTTGTCGTAGTCGGCGGGCAGAAACTTACACCCAATCGCAATGTAATACAACACCATTGAGGTGGATTCGGGTGGCGTCCCGTCGTCGCCGTGGAACAGATATTTCAATTTTTTAGACTCAGCGTATTCAATGAGAGCTTTGTGATACTCGGGTCTGTCGTCGCGGTCGACGATGTTTAGAAAACTGACTAGTGATGTTGCAAAAAACACGGGATCGCGCGTGGTTCCAAACTGCAGCTTATCCCCCTTGACCTGCGCCTCGTTGACAAACAGGTTTTCGGACAGTACGTTAAACAGGTCGAGAGAGTAGGTTTGGTCCTTGTCGTTCAACAAGACGGACGAGGGGCTCGTGAACGACCAGAAAAAGTCGAACGCCCGGTAGAACATCAGGTGCGTTCTGGCCACGCATTTTACCGCGCACATGATATGTTGACTTTTGAGTTCCTCAGCAGTCATGTCTGGCCTGGGTGGAAATTTCCCGTTAGATATGGCACGGTGGCCGGTTGGATCTTGAAGGACAATCAGGGTGGTGGTCTGCTGCGTTTTGAGCTCGGTCGGTTCTTCGGCCAAAAGCATGAACAGCCTGGGCACATACATACAGTTCTGCATGTACATAGGCAAAGATAGTATTTTGATTATGTTATTTGTCACGGCCCTGGGCGTTCCTGAGGGCATGACGAGTCTGCACTGTTTACCCCAAAAGTGTCTGTGTAGACACACGGACGCTAACATGGTCCCGTGTCTGTTGGAGGGAAACTCGATTTTGGGTTTGTAGACCGGGACGCCGTTTATCATGCTCGTCGGTTCGTAAACCCGTAAACCGGGAGAATCGCCCGTCGGAGTGAAGTCCATCCAGTGTGGAAGGTGCCACTTGGTCTCTTTGCTCAAAGAGCTGGTTCTCGGGTCGTGTAGCGGCGGCATAGTCGGCAGAATAGCGATCGAATCTCTCTTGGGCGTGATTGGTTTCGGTCTACGGGGAGTGTACATGCTTCGCACAAACTGGTCGGGTGGCCCCTTTTCGTACAACTTCTCTTCCATTTTGTAATTTCTGTTTGTCGGTAAGAACTTGCTGTGCGTCGTTGGGTCTTCTATGACGACGGACATCGCGGGCGGCTCGGTGTAGTACACAACGTCGGCCAGAGTTTGCGTTGCCTGGGGGTTGTACACTTTGGTGTTTTGGGCATATTTTGTGGTGATGTTGCTGTGACACAACGGTTTTCTACACACGGTCTTCCTTGAAAATCGGTCAGACGCTTTGGGTATTCTGAATATAAATTCGTCAGACGGACCCGCACGAACGCCGTCGCAGTCCGCCGCAGTCATTTCGCGGTCCTCCTCAACGTCTTGCGGTCGCGACACAACTATGGCGGCGGTCAAGGAGTCTTGGTGGCCAAAATTTATATTTGTGCACGAGTCCGGCGAGTCTGGCAACCGTCCGACGGCGTCGCACAAAACCGTGGCCAGCTCTTTCACGTCTCCCAAAGCGTCATCATCTTTATTGTGTCGCAAGAGCTCGGGAACGAGGCACCCGGTTAGCGGGTGCTTTCTCACTTGGCCAATGAGGATGTTGTTGTGTACGTCGGGATGCGTGTCGTTATACGGCTTGCGCGAACACTCGTGTCTGAGCCACGTCTTGGGATACAGAGCGCAAATCAGATTGTAGTCCCAGCACGCGTGGACCGTGTACAGCCACATCGCGTTGTCTGTCTGCACGTTGTTGGGTTTTTTGTCGTCCAGGGGGATGGCACTCTCGACGGTTTTGCGATCGAACATGGGACCCAAGATAAACCTTGCGATTGCGCTCAAACCTTGCCTCGGTGTCGTCAACTGATCCCAGTTAACGCACGTGAAAAACATCATGTTTGTGCAGCGCAACGAGACGGGGTTTACGTAGACCGAGTGTCTGTTTAAGCAAACGGGCCGTTTTTTACACAACGCGACCATTTCGGCGCACTGCATGACGCCACGCCACAACTTAGACCGCCGCTGTGGGCGTAACATGCGCGTGTTTATTTTGGCGAAAGGAACCAGGTTATCCCGCATCGCGACCGAGACCATGGCGACGAAGGACGCATCGGTTTGGGAGAACGAGATGCCCACTATGGTCGGTTGGTCCGGCCCGTCCGGGTCGGAAGGATGTGTTTTTATGGCGAGGAGCCCGTCTACAAAGTTCAGCAAGTGTTTTGCTCTGTTGGCATCGGGAAGGGTGATGAAAAACACGCAAACGCCCGGTTTCATGCGCGACTTGACCACTTTCACGTTCATTTCGTCGACTCCCAAACACACATCAAACTCTTCCGTAGTCTCGCGCTCGCTGGTTATCAGATATTTCAGGTCTAACTTTTGGAGGATCGGTAACAATCTGGACTCGTCCAACCAGACGTGGTTAGGTTTAGTTGAGCTGGGGCCGCACGTTTGTTGCTGAGGCTGGAGCTCGATCTGGGGCCGGGGCCCGGGCACGGTGGCGACGGGTATTTGTTGCATATTCATTAATGCCGAGGCAGCTAGCTTTTCCGTGGAATTAGGCGTGGACTGTTCACCGTAGGCAATAGTAGCGGCATTTATCTTTGTTAGTATTCGGTTTGTTTTTTGTTTTTTGGTCGTGGGGTGTGATGCTGCTGCCGATAGAGGTGTCGTACTTGAATCTCGAGAACGTAGTTTATTCTTGGGTGGTGACACATGGTTTTTGGGAGACGCGGTAGCCGCCTCTGGCCGAGGTGTTGCTGGTGCTGGAGCTGCGGCAGGCCTCGGGGCTAGAGTGCTTGGCGTAGAGTGCGTTCTCATCGCCGGCGTCGATGATGCGTGATAACCCGGCAGTAGAAACGGTTTATTTCCGCACGGTGGAGTCGAAGTAGCCGTGAACAGTGGCGTCCATTGCTGTGTGATGAACAACAAATAAAAGTGTCAGTTAGTCTATAATGTATGTAATAGATATTTAAAAAAATCATACGATTACTCACACGTTGCCGTTTGGCTGGACTGTGCACTTGTGATGCATCGCTGGGCGAATCTTCCGCTGACCTCGTCGTGTTTCTGGGGCCGGTCGTAGCTGCAATTCAGAAAAACAGTTCATAAATTACAGACACAAGACCCGTGTAGTGCCTCGCCACACAGCGTCACAAGTGTCTGTGGGGTCTCCGTGTGGAGGCCCCCTGTCGGCCACAATGACTTTTATTTATCATTACATCTCCCTTGGAACCGGCACTTTTAACGGACGTCCCAGTGTTGTGAGCAATACGATGCTAAAGAGACAAAATGGGACGCCTATGGGAGGCCCATTTTGTCTCTTTAGCATCGTATTCATCTCCTCTCATCAGCTCCAATGTGTTCCACTTTTAGACGCGCGGTGCCGTGGATCGAAGACGCGATTAACATTGGAGCGGATGACAGGCCGAAATCACTGAAATAGAGTGAGACTTTAGTGATATGGGGCTCTCATCCGCGCCAATGTATTCCACGTTCAGACTCACGGTGCCGCGGGTCGAAGACGCGATTAACTGATGTTACAAAATCCTCACTTACCGGGACTGTGTGACAAAGTTGAAGCTCTAGCATCACATGGCGTCTCCACAGTAATCTCTAGCTGGTTGTTTGCCACAAACGGACTCGGTGGTATGCCGTCCAAATTAGTAGGTTCAGGAATACTCAGACTCCGGGGTATGACGTCCATAAGTTGTTGGAGGCCCCCTGTCGACCACAATGACTTTTATTTATCATTACATCTCCCTTGGAACCGGCACTTTTAACGGACGTCCCAGTGTTGTGAGCAATACGATGCTAAAGAGACAAAATGGGACGCCTATGGGAGGCCCATTTTGTCTCTGTAGCATCGTATTCATCTCCTCTCATCCGCTCCAATGTGTTCCACTTTTAGACGGGCGGTGCCGTGGATCGAAGACGCGATTAACATTGGAGCGGATGACAGGCCGAAATCACTGAAATAGAGTGAGAATTTAGTGATATGGGGCTCTCATCCGCGCCAATGTATTCCACGTTCAGACTCACGGTGCCGCGGGTCGAAGACGCGATTAACTGATTTTACAAAATCCTCACTTACCGGGACTGTGTAACAAAGTTGAAGCTCTAGAATCACATGGCGTCCCCACAGTAATCTCTAGCTGGTTGTTTGCCACAAACGGACTCGGTGGTATGTCGTCCAAATTAGTAGGTTCAGGAATACTCGGACTCCGAAGTATGACGTCCATAAGTTGTATTGGACTAGCAGCATCGGCCAACCTGCAACACACAAAGTACAAAAACATTTAAACAAGTTACAATCAAGTCGTGCACGAGCACACAACACATGCCTAGTAAAATAATCATAAAAAAACTTACAAAAGATCCCAAAGACTTGGTGTAACTATAAAATCTTCTTCCATGACTACATGAGAACTCTCTGCAGTGGTCTTTAATTCTCTCATGTCTGACATCTGGCAGCTGTGTTTTGCAACAGTGGAGGATTAATATCCTCCCCTCACTAACATCTGAATATTTGTAGTCTTGCATTTTAAATGTGTATTGGCAAAGTGCCGAAAGTGGCCCACTGGCTTTCAAGCAGAGCTGGGGTTATCTAAGGGCCCATTGAAGATGAGTATTTTGTTGTTTTGTTGATATTAAAGGAGATTGAACTCAATGATATCAACAGGCCGTATCAGATTGGAAATGTCAGCACGACATGTTTCTCAGCTCTGTTGTATGCATGTACATGAAAATGCATGTACATGAAAAGCATGTTTTCCCAGCTCTGCTTGAAGGCCAGTGGGCTAACAAACCGTGTATGGGCTGCGGTCCCATTTGTGTGTGCGTGCGTGCATGCGTGCGTGCGTGTGCGCGTGCGTGCGTGTGTGTGTGTGTGTGTGTGTGCCCAATGTATTCCACTTTCAGACTCGCGGGGCCGCGGGTCGGAGGCGCAATTAACATTAGAGCGGATGAGAGCCCCAGATCACTGAAATTGAGTGAGAATTTAGTGATATCAGGCTTTCATCCGCGACAATGTATTCCACGTTTAGACCCGCGGCGCCGTGGGACGAAGACGTGATTAACATTGCACCGCGGGGGCCCGCGGTGGGGACGCCTGTGTGAGGCCGAGATCACCAGTTAGGCCTGGTACTCCCTTCTCACCTGTTTTTCTGTTTTTTCCCTCTTCTCTTCTCTTCTCTTCTCTTCTCTTCTCTTCTCTTCTCTTCTCTTCTCTTCTCTTCTGGTGCTAATAACAAAAAAACAATGTTTCAAACGTAGCCTAACCTTTGGAGTGCCTCGAAACCGTAAAAGATTCACATTTGTTAAGGGGGTGTTTTGAAACTGTTGGCCTGTGTATGGAATGAGTTCCCATTTGTGCGTGCGTGCGTGCGTGCGCGCACGCGCGTGCGTGTGTGCGTGTGTGCGTGTGTGCGTGTGTGTGTGGTGTGTGTGTGTGTGTGTGTGTGTGTGTGTGTGTGTGTGTGTGTGTGCGTGTGTCAGAGCGTGAGGGAATGTTAACCCTCCCTACCCCTTTTGGAATGTATAATATTGTGTGGGCTTGTTTGGAATGTTTGGAATGCATAATAATTTTCCAGCAAGACTGGCCCACTTTGTTCTGCTACACACGCTCTGGTGTGTGCGTGCGTGTGTGTGTGCGTGCGTGCGTGTGCGTGCGTGCGTGCGTGCGTGCGTGCGTGCGTGCGTGCGTGCGTGCGTGCGTGCGTGCGTGTGTGTGTGTGTGTGTGTGTGTGTGTGTGTGTGTGTGTAGTGCGAGGCCTACGGATACGAGAAACTGGTGATTTCAGGCCTCACATAAGATTTCTCAACAATACAAATTTGAATCTTGTACGGTTTGGAGACACTTTAAGAGAGGCTACGTTTTAAACAATGTTTTTTTGTTGCTAATATTGAAAGAGAAGAGAAGAGAAGAGAAGAGAAGAGAAGAGAAGAGAAGAGAAGAGAAGAGAAGAGAAGAGAAGAGAAGAGAAGAGAAGAGAAGAGAAGAGAAGAGAAGAGAAGAGAAGCGGGAAAAACAGAGGTGAGAAGAGGAGAGGAGAGGAGAGGCGATGAGGGGCTGCCAGCACAAGACGGCTCGGACGGGAACCCCTTTTGGTGTTTTAAGCATTATGTTGTACTTTTAGCTATTGCAAAATAGCAGATCTACAAGCTCATATAGCGTGACATCTGCTATTTTTTAAAGAATCGTGAAAATGTGTGCAAATCTTTGAATATGTATTATTTCACAGCGGACGTCTTTGCTTCTGAGAGGTCCATAGAACAACATATTTACAGATGGGGGTCGGTGGGAAATTACATATTTTTGAGAGTCCTTGACATGAAAATGTTTGAGAACGAGTGACATAGAAACATGGGATTTTCAGAAAACTGTCAGGAATTTAGAGATCACCAGTTTCTCGTAATCTCAGCCTCCCATCGGCCTTGCACTGTGGGGCCCGGGAGTCCCACGGTCCCGAGGCCCATGGGAGCGAGATCACAATGTAATACAACATGAAACAAATATTAAAATAACAGGATGATGATCCCGCAGAAGACACATCTATTTCGTCGGTGGAGCAGGCAGGTGGAGCGAAATCCATTCACGACGGACGACGTAGGTTGCGACCTATAATTTTCCGTCGCGACGTATATTCGAGTACGTTCTGGCGTAAATATAAATTCGTCCCGGCAGAACGGGACTCGTCGCGGCTATATCTACCCGTTTGCGACGTAATAGGTTGACTATTATTTTCCGTCGCGGCAGAACGGGATTCGTTGCAGCGTAAAGAATTCCTTGTGGCGTGAGCTGGACTCGTCGCGGCAGAATGGGACTCGTCGCGGCTATATCTACCCGTTTGCGACGTGCGCCTCGCCGGTCCGATTCCGTGGAGCTCTCCGCCGTCTCCAGGCGAGCCTGAGTGGTTCTCTGGGGTTCCAGCAGGCCTTTTTCCGCGCGCATCGTGCCCGGGGAACGGCCCACGCGCCCGGGCCCCACCGTGCGCACCTTGCCGGTCCGGTTCCGTGGAGCCCTTCGCCGTCCCCAGGCGACCCTGCGTTCCAGAGCTGTCACCTCTTTTGCCCACCGTGTGTGTGTGTGTGTGTGTGTGTGTGTGTGTGTGTGTGTGTGTGTGTGTGTGTGTGTGTGTGTGTGTGTGGTGTGTGTGTCGCATGCGTGCGTGCGAACTTCGTGACAGTGGTGCATTACATTGTATTTTGATTTGAAATAAATAATAAATTATTATTAACGAAAAACATCTAATCTAATTGCTTGTCAAACGTTTAACGTTTGCTTCTGATTAGTTACTAACTTTACTTTACAGATCCACAAGCTCGAAAACCACCTGACGGGCCGCCCAAACTGGTCCGGGGACCCCCGGGCGGTACGGGTCCCCGTGGACCCTTGGGGATCAAGGGGGGCCACGGGTGTCCACGTTTGCGGAGACGCTGCCTTCATATTAGCCTACTTTAATAACAAGCAGCTGATCTACAATTGACAATTTGACATGTCATTGCGTCGTATTCTGTCTGTCTTTTACGCACGCATGCACGCAGACATGTCACAGACCACCACATAACCATATTTGTATGGCCATATCGTTTATAGGCCTTATAGCTGAATAGCGCCGGCCGTCGGGGGTTCATTTGGTTCCAACCGTCCCATTATGGTCAACACTTATGATATGCTATTGCATTCTTCCAACTAAAGATTTAAATATTAATCTGGCAGCTCCGAAAATAGCAGAAGATGTAATGCAGTAAATGACATGGTACGGACTGGCTCAGAAAATCTCCCTGCATCATTATATCAAAACCAGGCCTATACTGAATGTAGGCAATTGAATTCCATTACTTTTGTTTCAATCAACTGAACTAGACCAATAAAATAGTAGGCTAGTATTTATGTTTTTCGTTAATAATAATACTGCTAATTATTATTGAACGGTAAGTACGCTGGTATGTACGCTATGGTACACTATAAGCTTGTATATCTGTTTATTTTAAGCATGCCGCCGCATTCTGTCAGAATCTCGTGTGTGTGTGTGTGTGTGTGTGTGTGTGTGTGTGTGTGTGTGTGTGTGTGTGTGTGGGTGCCACTGGCTGTCAATGCTGATCTCATCTTCGAGTATGTCCTGGAGAACTTCACATTTGTTTGAGAGTTTCAGTCTGTACTCTTCTTGTTTTTCTGCGTCCCTCAATAGGCTCGTGTTGAATTTCTGTCGGTTTGTTGTTTCCGTCTCGTTCTTCTTTAGTTTCAGCTTCAGTCTAGCATTTAACAAATGATGGTCTGATGCTACATCCGCTCCCCTATTAACTCTCACGTCCTGTAGTGTTCTTCTGAACTTTTTGCTTATGCAGATGTGATCTATTTGGTTCTCTGTTGTGTGGTCTGGTGATACCCATGTTGCTTTGTGGATCCTCTTATGGGGGAAGATGCTGCCTCCGATAACGAGCTTGTTCAGTGCGCAGAGATCCATGAACTTCTCTCCATTTTCGCTCATTTCTCCAAGTCCATGTGTCCCCATCACTTCTTCGTATCCGATGTTTACTTCTCCTATTTTTGCATTAAAGTCTCCCATGAGGATGGTGGTATCTTTCTCTGAAAAAGTGTCCACGATGTTCTGGAGTCTATCGTAGAACTCCTCTTTTTCTTCTTCTTCGCTGTTGTTCGTTGGTGCATAACATTGGATGACATTCATCTTTATCTTATCATTTGTTGTTCTGAACGATGCTGTGATGATCCTTGGTCCATGGGCCTCCCAGTCTATTAATGCTCTCTGTGCGGGTCTTGATAGCATGAAAGCTACCCCTTCTGTGTGTGGGGCACCGTCCTCCTCATGGCCTGAGTAAAGTAGCATCTCTCCGCTCATCAATCTTTTCTGTCCTGATTGCGTCCATCTTGCCTCGCTGATTCCCAGTAGTGCCAGGTTGTAGTTTTTCATCTCTTGCACTATCTGAAAGGTTTTGCCTGCTTGGTACATTGTTCTTACATTCCATGTTCCTATGGTGATGCTTTTCCTGGTTGAGAGAAGGGTGGTCGGTCCTGCGGCTTCCAGGGGATCCTGGCTTTCACCACCTAACGTCATACGTCCTCGAGCTGAAGAACTTCTCTCTCCCAGTGCCGAATTCTCTTGTATCCTTGTCGTCGTTTCTGTAACGGAAAGTGTTTTACGGGGTGGGGTTGTTGGCCCCACGCCCAACCCCCCCAACCTGGAGGACCGGGTGCTGCTTTTTGTCTGACCTCTATTCTAAAACCTGCCCGGCATGGTTGAACCTGCTGAGGGTATGAGCCCCCTCCGGTATAGCTTTCAGAGTCACGGAGGTACGCAAGCCTCCCCACCACGGCAAGGTAGCAGCACAGTGGGGGAAGTAATGTATGTAGTAGTATTGTATGATTGCCAGTACAGTATTGTACAGTTCACCAGCATGCATATATAGACACACAATCATACAGGTTAAAACACATCCCCGATCATCTTAATTATTTTTTTCACGCTCCAAAAAGCGTTCATATTTTGCGGGAGAGACGGATGAGGAGCAGAAATGAAGTGCCAGCATATCGATCCATTCATCACCACGGAGAGCGCCCTGGATTAGGAGATACGAGTCATTCTTTCCGCCGCGCTAACATGGGAGTCAATGACAAGGTAATAGTTGCACAGAGCGTTAGCGTACGGAAAGCGAAAAGCGAAATGACAAAAAAATATAAAAAAAATCTGAATATTCTTATCTCGCCCTGTGTCACTAGGACGTCGCTAGGACTCATTTTTCATAAAGTATTATTGTAAACATATTTGCTCCATAGTTCTATAGCATATACGTTTCTTAAATGAATGTGAAATAATTAAATGACTTGTGCATTTATTTGTTTTACCTCATAATGTTATCCAACATTGAAATATAATATTGTATTGAGTAAACAACATTTTAAGTCACTGCACAATGTTATTCCAGCCCAAGTTGCCCAATGCATTATAAAGTAATTTTTTACACATTTTTACACTGACACGAAAACGCGTATTCAGGGCGGAGTCACCAACCCCAGGGTAAGTGTGATTTGCTCTCGTTCACTGCAATGCAATTTGCGACATTTCCAAAACAATATTGCGCAGAGTAGCGATTATCAAACGTATTTGCAATGCCATACATGAAAGATCTGTTGCCCGTGGACAAGTTAGATATTATCGGCATAGATGTTTGTGATTAAGGATTGGAAAAAGTTGCATTGGTATAGCCATACGTTTTTGGGCGTTCCTGTCTTGTTTCGTAGCATGTGTGCCATGTGACACAAACAACCAATAGCATTATTTGACCCACCCATCAGCAGTTTGGTTTGAACAGAACTGCCGCCAATCCAGTCTACAATATTCATTCATTCCAGGATTTCTACTGAAGTAACTGAACTGAACTGAAGTAACTGAAGTCATGGCGGCAGGAGGCTCAGGTTTCACATCAAGCCCAACGGCGATAGATTTGAGCTGCTCGTCGTAAGTTTAAACATTTATCCTGTAAAAGTTGCTTTCAAATATGTTAGTAATTCTGATGAGACTGCTGACCATGCTTATATGGTATTAAGAGGTATACATTCATACAAGAGCTCTTGTATATGGCGCCGGCGGTCTCGGTTTTGTTTGTTTCTTGTATAGCACCAGGTGAAAGATTCCCAGGTTGGAAAGGAGGAACTCCTTTCCAACCTGGGATCTTTGACATCAGCTGCCATTATGGGCCACAATGCCCTTAAATGTCAGCTTGATTTTATGAGGGGACAGATCAAGAAGATGTCAGATGCAAATAATTACATAGCCCGGCAGATGAGGAGCCCAGCTCGACAGCCTGTCAGGCATGCTCAGATCTGTTTCGTAAGTTATATTTCTAATTACGCATGTTTCTTGATAAATGTCTATTCCCATGCTTTTTTTTTGTTCTTGCTTAATGTAAATCGCTCTGGATTAAGAGCGTCTGCTAAATGCCTAAATTGTAATTACTAGAATAGGTTAGTTGTTAATTAATCATTTTAATCAACCTTAACACTATTCTATTTTATGATTATTAAACTTCAGCTTTGGATGATGACATGGAGGAGCCATCTTTGCAGCAAGAAGGTAAACTATATTACATCCTTAGTATAGAATAGACTGTCAAAATACTCATTCCATGCCACCATCTGACTTCTATTTGCTGTTATTACTAAGCATTTTTGTCATAGCTTATTTGACTGTCATAATAGACCTTATTAATTTTAAATAAACCCAATTGACATGATTCTATTTTATGACTATTTAGCTGGCCTTGAAAATCCTGCTGGTGGTGTGGTGGCAGCAGCAGCAGCAGTAGGATTTGAAGAAGGTATTTGTATTAAAGGTGCAGTGAAATGAAAAAGACGTTTTTCACACTTTTAGACCATATCCGTGGTCATTATATTGGCATACCTAACAATGGATGCCAAAAAAATGTGAAAATTCTAATTTCTGTGTGTTTTTATATCAAAGGTCCATAAAAACGATTGCATTATTTATTTATTAAAACGAAAACGTGCTGCGTGATGACGTGTAGAGATACACATCGATAAAAGCCAATAACAATGAAGCTCACCCGTTTCATTTCCCATATTTGCGCGTCCGTCCATCACAGCTGCTACTGATTACAGAATACTCCGTTTTTATTTCCATTCCAGATAACATCCAGACAGTGTATTACTCGCTTTCAACTTAATCATCATGCTAGAATATGTATCTGAAAACATTATATGGAAGAAATAAGCCACATAACAGTAAACTGGTTGTGTTGGCCGACCATATGATTTATAAACAAACAACACCACGCTGTTGCGCCTAGCATAGCTACCGTCCCTAGCTACCGTCCCATCGCCTGAAGGGATGCGACGCTCTGATTGGTTCAGAAACTTCAGACCGGTGTTTCATGTTGAAACACCATTTTCATGTTGTTCACCATTTCCGTTTCACTGCGCCTTTAAATTATTACTGATAGACATAATGTAGACATTTTTAATAAAAGCATTTGATATGATTCTATATATTTTATATCAATTTAGCCTTGGACAATCCTAATGGTGGTGCCCTGGACGCCTCGTCGGACTTGGAAGAAGGTATTAGAGGTTCTACTTTTTATGATTATTTTTTTATTATCATAAGCACATTTTTATTCTATATATTTTATATCAATTTAGCCTTGGACAATCCTAATGGTGGTGCCCTTGACGCCTCGTCGGACTTGGAAGAAGGTATTAGCAGAGGTTCTACTTTTTATGATTATTTTTTTATTATCATAAGCACATTTTTAATTGTTGTATTCTAACCTTTTCTATTTGTATTTATTTAGTGATGGATATGGATGCGGGAGGAGAATGAATATGAATAAAACTGTGTACACTATGAAGTTGTTTGTCCAATTATTGGTATCTTAATCAAACATTTGTTTAATGTTATAAGTACATATGTACATTCTGCAGTATCAAATACCATAATTTGTTTAAACAGTAATATTGGGAAATATGTAAATGTATTGGTCAGATGTTTCATTGATTTGCGTCTGAGTTTGTATTGTATATATATATATAGTACTGTATTTATTTTTTAGTAGTGCAATTCATTTAAGATTGTAAATGTTCGAGGGCAGTGTTACTTAGACAACACTTAAATTCAATCAATACATCCAAACCATCTCTGTTGCCGTGATTGACGTGCAGTCAATCCGGTCTTTATGTGCATTGCATCGTTGCGTAAATTGCGATATTTTGGGTTTGATTATGACAAATACGATCATAGCTTAGCATACCGGACAGCTAATAGTGTGACTCGGGGTGAAGCTAGTACCGGATGTTTACGTTGTTAAACCGGAAGTAATATAGTCAGAGTCGATCTATGAAATGGCTTCCTTCAGCAGAAGAAGGGTCAGGGACATGGAGGGCGTTACGTTGCCATCTACAGGCGGAGAAAGGGTACTGCCGGTGGAAGTATTCCTTGACGTAATGGGTTCGACTGCCGAGCCATGCACTTTCAAAAGATGCAAAGCTACAAATATGCTGTGTGTTTTTGTCTCCTCTTGAGAACAGATATATTATAGAATAGTTCTGAATAACGTTTTATATTAAACACTATGTGGGAACTGCACATGTATTAATCTTTGACTATTAGCAACATTATTATAGAAATTGCACACAATGACTAATGGAACCAAATGGACCCATTTGGGTGTTTTTTGACATATAAAGCATTTGTGAAATTCACTTGTTGTATGTGCATTGTATTAATGGCAGCATTGGTAAAGGCTAATTTCAGACATAATGGTCCATTTTTATTAGTTGCTTTGGAATGTACTTGCCATGAAAATTAAGGTCATAATGCAGATCGCGTCGATATGTAATATAGTGCGATAATGTACTTGTTTAGCTACATGATTGACATATTTTTATATCAATATAATGCAGCTATAATGTAGTTCCTGTCGTTGCAGGGTTGCTAGGTTCTGCGAAATAAGCAACCCGGTATATTAAAACAAAAATAGCTCTTATTTGTAGTCATGTGGAACATTTACATAGGCATAATTTATCTGCCAGTTTTTTGGCGTTTTTTCATACTACAAAATGCCAAATAAATACAGTAGCCTATTTAAAAAAGGAGAGATAACAGGCGAACTATGAAGATAACATTCTCTAATTGTGTAGAGTTATTGGTACAGTAGACCTATGCATTACTTTTCTTTAGAAACAAGGCCAACTAATTATAATAAGCAGACATGGCAACACTGCTGGTTGACTAATGGAGGAATGAAGGGAAAAGGCTTCCTAAAGTCACAGATTACTGCTGATATCTTTGGAGGAATGAAAGGTTACAGTGCAGTTATAATATGTAAAGAACTGAAAATGTGCAAGATTACATCTGTAGATTTTTACTGTTCTGAGTTTGTTGTTGTTGTATTGTAAAACTAAATTAAACTAGTCCTTAAAGTTACATTAAGTATGTGTTAAGAATAGACAATGTTTTGTATTGTAGTAGCCATTTTTTTTTTAAATGCAGGACTGAAGTCCCATTTTCAGATTGTGTATGAACAGGTCATTTCCTTTATTTGTGAAATGAACCCCGCCTGGAAGGAAGTGGCCATCATGGGGAAATGTAGATATGTTTTTGTGTGGAATTATCTCCCCATGGAGCTCTGGCAGGAACTTTAGGATCTGCTGATTGACAGCGATCCGGGCTTTGTTGAGCTGTGTAGGCTTCAACCCTCCTCTCCACTGTTTTCTTGGTGCCAGGCCGGAGAAGATGATCTTGGTCGCTGGGCATGTTTCCTTGATGTATCTAATGTCCTTTTTCATTATCTGGGCCAAATCCCATTTTCGGGTTTTTCCAAGGTCATTGGCTCCTGCGTGGACTATGAGGATTTGTGGAGGGTGTTGTGTCAGTAGTTCTTTTTTTATTATCGGAACAACATCCCTCCAGATCATTCCTCCTTTCCCCATCAACTTTATTTGGATTCCTGCCAGGCCCAAATTGTTGCCAAATATTTCCTGGGCCCTTGGCTGAGCTCTGGCCACTAAACTGGACCCTATGATCCAAACAGATCGTTCTGTTAAGAAAAGAGACATCAATAAAGTTATTGAAAAGAATATAGTCAATCTATAATTCAATATACAATTATTCTTCACAAAATGTTAAATTGATTTTTAATGAACATTAACCACTGTGTTTTTTGTAGTGTATATTTTATGTTCATGTTTTGGCAGATAATTATTTTTGAATTACATTTTCATTTCACCAAACTTACTATTTTCTGGACAAACATCTTGTGTTGTTGGTGTTGCTGTTGGAGTTGCATCCATCATGGTATATCTATAGTATATGGCAAATAGAAGTATATTGAGGTTACTTTGCCAGCACTTTTTTAGAATCATTTAGATGGTTATTATTTAGCCTATACCAAGTAAAGTGTAATCGGTTTAGGTATGTTTTTTGCAGCTTCTAAATAGTGGCATTTGCAAAAGTAAACCTGGATATTTCACAAATCAGAATGACAAGAATGGTGTTCAGATAAAACGGCAAAGTCCCGTTGCGTTCTCATTTTTTCTTACCCTTTACACGAGAACGTACACGTTATGCTCTAATGTGCTATTATGCTATAATGTCACTAGGTGGCGATAACGGGCTGCCAAATAGACAGGTCACACACGTACAATAACCCTTCACGCAAGCCTGCGCAACACGGCTCCGTCTTTTTGGCAAATCTAGAACTTCCTGTTTGAGAGCTAGCAAATTTAAGACATTTGGTTGCTTTCAGAATAAAAGTGTCGTTAATTAAATAATGATTACGTTACATTATTACATTACACTAGCTATTGTAAAGACACACATTGTTTCTGTGTAAAAAATAAGTAATTAAATAACACAGAAACATAATGTGTGTCTTATAGCATCATTTAAATGCTTAATTTGTAGTTTTAATGTGCAAATTATACTTGTTTTCAACACTCTTATTTTGAAGAGATGATCTTAAATTTGCTAGCTTAGATTTGCCAAAAAGCATGCAGGCAAAGCGGCCACGGGATGGTATATATTGTATAATACATTAGGCTACTGTGGCTACATAAACGCTGCTGCCGCGGCTGCCGCCTATCACAAGGCTTTTTATTTACATCATGGTTTTACATTCACCATCGCTGATGAGCAGCACTTTGTAGGCGAGGAGGGAGGCTTGTTCAGGAACTCTATTATATCATAATTATATGGATCTGCATCAATTTAATAAACATATGCACTGTGAGCCAACGTGAGCCATGATGTCATATGCTCGTGTAAATAGCACCCCAGTCTTTGCATCGTTTAATTTGTCCATGTGAATGTAGCATTAGGCAGCTAATGTTTGTGTTGATTGATTGATTGAAATATTTATTAACAGTTTGTAGAATTTACAGTACATTTTAAGCACAAACTCAATACAAAGACTGTTAACTGTGAGTGGACGACCCAATTAAGCATTACACTTGTTTACAACAGGGTCCACATTGTTCAATTCATCAAAACATTTAGAGACATACAAATAGACACTTCTATGTAGCTAAAGAACAGAACAGGAATTCATCATAAAGGAAGCAAAAAGGGAAAAGATACATATACAGTGAGGGGAAATGTGGCGTGGGGGGGGGGGGGGGATTCAGATTTTACAGAGGCCAGTTTCGAATTGCAGCCATCCGTGTCGCAAAGGTGGTGCTCAAAGTTTTTGTTTTATTATTGAGTGAACATTTAGTATTGCCTATGGTTATGCATCATGTTTAATCAAGTCTACTTACGTTTTAAGATGAATGAAGGCTTCTGAAGAGCGAGAGTTTGTGTTGTTTCTGCAGTGCACTGGTAGTGACGGTAGAAATGGTTATGCGGGAGATTTAGAGGAAGTTAATGGGAGTGTTCAAATTTGGCGCAATACTCATGGTTGGCTTTGTCATTGGTTGGTCACATTTTTAACGCGATGTCACAACATGCGTATCACATCCTCCTTGTACTTATTCACTTCCGGGGAGAACTACAGTTGTAGTTCATTCATAGAGGAATATTATGGACGTTTGCTATAAGGACTGGATACCATGTGTAGTACCTACAAGGACTGTGCTTGGCTATACTTGTGTATAATGGCATCATACTTGTTTAATTCTACCTGAAAAGTTCATGTCATGTCTGTAAAAGAAAGTAAGTATTGTGTTCACAGTATACCTGGCTGTGATATATTAGTCCCATAGGTGTTTCCACCACCTGCCAATAGGTGGCAGTGCTAGTTTACAATGGAATGCCGTGTGTGGAGTCACGACCATAGAGGTCAAGACACAGCCGGAAAGAGAGAGTTGAGAGGAAACCACGTTGTTATCTATTGTTGATCTGTATGTCTCTCCTGCTGTGAATTAATAAAACGTGAACTATCATTTTATACACAACGATTGTGTGCAAGACTGCAATTGCATACTAGTGTAATACATGCGACACTTTTTCGACGCGTGTTTACGGTGAAGTCATTCGCGGCCGACTCCATGTCGAGGCAACATTCCCTGAGAAGGTATGTTGTTGTTTTCTTTCACACTAAGTAAAAAACAATTGTTAATTTCAGTGTTTTCTATTTGTACGGTTGTATTGATTTGCAGACGATTGTTAGGGATTTCATTTGTTATGCTAATCTGTATGCTAACTCCATGTTGAATACACCATAATGTAAAAAATGCTGGATGCTAACTTGCATATGTTGAGCTGTTTTTATCATTTTTATGAGACCATACGATTAACAACCTATAAAAAAAATCATCGTCAAATCAAAGTCTAACTCATGTTGCTATGATTAGGTGATTTAGTGGTGATTTAAAACAAACTGTGACAAAACAAAAATTATCTTTATTGTTAACCCCTTTACTGATCATGCATTGTATTCTGTTAATGATATGGTCACATATTATGAAAATTGCTCAACATATACAAGTTAGCATCCAAAACCTTGGTGTAATCAACAGGTCTGGGTTTTCAATGGGGTTCTATGAGCTGGTAAGCAGAGTGAGATTAAATGTTGAGGCATATAAAGGGCTGGTTATAATTCATTAGGCCTATAAAGTCAGTGAAACAACACAAGCTAAAGTGGTAGTCTAGTGGTAGACTAGTTCTGGGTGCCTGCCATGCAATGGCAGAAACACAGGTTGAAATCCGCAACACATACTTAATCGTAATCGTAATAATCAAGACACGAAACTTTGACGTCTATGGCCGGCCGCACGGTTTACCAAAGCCCCACAATATATACATCGAAACGTGCGGCTCGGCCGGGAATGGTGTGCTTGTGCTTTTCTTTCCGTTTCGGGTTACCGTGCCGACGTAATTCGCAATAAACGACGCGAAAAATGCCCCATGCAAAGTCAATGGGGAGACGCGGGTAAAAACAGAAAATGACACGTTACTTTGGAGCCACATTGCTCTGGCATACTGTTACGTAGAAACACGATTTAAACCTCAAACAGCACACGAGGCCATCGACTTTGTTGTGGTTCAGACGGAATTCGAATACGTTGCACGGTTTGCCCGCTGTCGCAGTTCAAAGTGTGTGTGGTCTGAGCAAAAATCTCGACTCTCAGTGTCGCACGGCCAGAGAGAGAGCGGGTCAGAGGGAGAAGCCAATGTGAAAACTGTAGCGAAATTCTCCGAACAAATCGTCCTCACGGCCAAAATATTCACTTTACACGCATGGGTTTCGGTAATTTTGTAGCCACACTCGTCCTCTTTCACCCAATGTCACAACCACAGCCCAGATTCATACGGTACGTGAACTACAGCCCTGAAAGCGACAGGTGTACCATCATAATGTGTCATACAACTCCATGTTAAAAGCCAGAATGAGTCAGCAATTTTTTCATCACAAACACAATTTCTTAACTCGCTCTCATAACCACGTTTTTTATCGTACCAATACCACGATCGCACACGGCATACCTCAATGTCTCGGGTCACTCACAGCGAAAACAAAAATCGCATTTGACGTTTACTTTTTGCGATAGAGCAATTTGTTCGGACATACGTTCTCTCACTGAGTCAGTGTGGTTTTAACTTTCAATAGTGTTTGCATTCGCATAGACTAGCCCTAGCCCAGGTGAAATTGATACTTTGTTAATGATTCAAGGTCAAGTTGACCACCTCTCAAACACGCGCACACACACACGAACGCACATGCACGCACATGCACACATGTGCACGCACACACACACATTGAAAGTCAATGGAGAAAATCAGGGAAACACGTAACTCTGTCATTTCTCGAACGTTTCAGAAGCAGGGCGGCTCGCCGGAACCGGGCCGCCCCCCTGAACGGAACCAAATGGACCCTTACAGCTTAGCATTAGCATGTTAGCATGATAGCATTAGCATGTTAGCGTTAGCATGTTAGCATTAGCATGTTACTATTAGCATGTTAGCATTAGCATGTTAGCATTAGCATGTTAGCATTAGCATGTTAGCATATTAGCATTAGCATGTTAGCATCAGCATGTTAGCATGATAGCATTAGCATGTTAGAATTATCATGTTAGCATGATAACATAAGCATGTTAGCATGTTAGCATTAGCATGTTAACATGTTAACATGTTAGCATTAGCATGTTAGCATTAGCATGTTAGCATGTTAGCATGATAGCATTAGCATGTTAGTATTAGCATGTTAGCATGATAGCATTAGCATGATAGCATTAGCATGTTAGCATGTTAGCATTAGAATGTTAGCATGATAGCATTAGCATGTTAGCATGATAACATTAGCATGTTAGCATTATCATGTTTACATGATAGCATTAGCATGTTAGCATTAGCATGTTAGCATTATCATGTTAGCATTAGCGTGTTAGCATTAGCATGTTAGCATTAGCATGTTAGCATGATAGCATTAGCATGATAGCGTTAGCATGTTAGCATGTTAGCATTAGAATGTTAGCATGATAGCATTAGCATGTTTGCATGATAGCATTAGCATGATAGCATTAGCATGTTAACATGTTAGCATTAGCATGTTAGCATGATAGCATTAGCATGTTAGCATTAGCATGTTTGCATGATAGCATTAGCATGTTAACGTTAGCATGTTGCATGATAGCATTAGCATGTTAGCATGTTAGCATTAGCATGTTAGCATTAGCATGTTAGCATGTTAGCATTAGCATGTTAGCATGTTAGCATTAGCATGCTAGCATTAGCATGTTAGCATGTTAGCATTAGCATGTTAGCATGATAGCATTAGCATGTTAGCATTAGAATGTTAGCATGATAGCATTAGCATGTTTGCATGATAGCATTAGCATGTTAGCATTAGCATGTTAGCATGATAGCATTAGCATGTTAGCATTAGCATGTTAGCAGCATGTTAGCATTTTAGCATGATATCATGTTAGCATTAGCATGTTAGCATTAAAATGTTAGCATGCTAGCATGTTAGCATGTTAGTATTAGCATGTTAGCATGTTAGCATTAGAATGTTGGTGGCAACGTAATGCGCAATGAACTAAGACAAAATACCTCATTGAAAGTCAATGGAGAGACCTGGCTCACATGTAACCAAATGGACCCTTCTGAGAGGCTAAATGTCATCAAATGGTGGTCCGTGGCTCAAATGCTGAACAGACTTGGCGAGCTTCAGGCACCCAGTAAAATTTCTTGAAATTTTGTTTCTAGTTAGTTGAATGCATTGTCTGACTACATATTAACGTTTTCTTGTCCTTTGTCCTGTTCATCAGTTGTCTAAACCAAGATGCACAACATGTATGAGTTATGACAATGAACCTACTTTTAATATTTCACATTTTTATGTCATCAGGTTCGCAGGCTTGCCTTTCAGATGGCCAGGGGGAGTCCAGTCACAGACCAGTAGAACCCGTGTTGGAGGAAGTGACCACTGTCAGTTCTTCCTACTTTACACCAGAGGCCACCGCTCCAGTCCGGTTGTCATTGCTTCAGTCCACACTACTGATTCAATTTGCATCGTTCAAGTCCACGCAAAACCACTGGTTTCAGTCCAGAGGCATATAAAGGGCTGGTTATAATTCATTAGGCCTATAAAGTCAGTGAAACAACACAAGCTAAAGTGGTAGTCTAGTGGTAGACTAGTTAGTTGAATGCATTGTCTGACTACATATTAACGTTTTCTTGTCCTTTGTCCTGTTCATCAGTTGTCTAAACCAAGATGCACAACATGTATGAGTTATGACAATGAACCTACTTTTAATATTTCACATTTTTATGTCATCAGGTTCGCAGGCTTGCCTTTCAGATGGCCAGGGGGAGTCCAGTCACAGACCAGTAGAACCAGTGTTGGAGGAAGTGACCACTGTCAGTTCTTCCTACTTTACACCAGAGGCCACCGCTCCAGTCCGGTTGTCATTGCTTCAGTCCACACTACTGATTCAATTTGCATCGTTCAAGTCCACGCAAAACCACTGGTTTCAGTCCAGAGGCATATAAAGGGCTGGTTATAATTCATTAGGCCTATAAAGTCAGTGAAACAACACAAGCTAAAGTGGTAGTCTAGTGGTAGACTAGTTAGTTGAATGCATTGTCTGACTACATATTAACGTTTTCTTGTCCTTTGTCCTGTTCATCAGTTGTCTAAACCAAGATGCACAACATGTATGAGTTATGACAATGAACCTACTTTTAATATTTCACATTTTTATGTCATCAGGTTCGCAGGCTTGCCTTTCAGATGGCCAGGGGGAGTCCAGTCACAGACCAGTAGAACCATGTGTTGGAGGAAGTGACCACTGTCAGTTCTTCCTACTTTACACCAGAGGCCACCGCTCCAGTCCGGTTGTCATTGCTTCAGTCCACACTACTGATTCAATTTGCATCGTTCAAGTCCATCCAAAACCACTAGTTTCAGTCCAGAGGCATATAAAGGGCTGGTTATAATTCATTAGGCCTATAAAGTCAGTGAAACAACACAAGCTAAAGTGGTAGTCTAGTGGTAGACTAGTTAGTTGAATGCATTGTCTGACTACATATTAACGTTTTCTTGTCCTTTGTCCTGTTCATCAGTTGTCTAAACCAAGATGCACAACATGTATGAGTTATGACAATGAACCTACTTTTAATATTTCACATTTTTATGTCATCAGGTTCGCAGGCTTGCCTTTCAGATGGCCAGGGGGAGTCCAGTCACAGACCAGTAGAACCAGTGTTGGAGGAAGTGACCACTGTCCGTTCTTCCTACTTTACACCAGAGGCCACCGCTCCAGTCCGGTTGTCATTGCTTCAGTCCACACTACTGATTCAATTTGCATCGTTCAAGTCCACGCAAAACCACTGGTTTCAGTCCAGAGTTAATATGGTGTTTATTGAAGGCTGGATCCAGGAAGCAGCAGGGGGGGGGGGGGGGGGGGGCTAGTTCTATTTGTTAATTATATCAATCAAAGGGGCTTGGTGTAGGTTTGGTTTCTCCTCTGTTTAATACTTGAAACTTTCCATTTAATGGGCTAGGCATATTTGCAGTATTTTCATTGTTTACATTTTAAATGTTGATGTTTGCAGTTAGGTTCAGTGCAGGTTACAGGTTAGAATCTATTCAATAGCATTTGGGCAGTTGAATGCAAGTTATATCATATAGAAGCAACGTATTTTTATTCTACTTGTAGTGAGCATATCATAAAATTGTATGTTGTCCCATGCTGTTGCTATACTAGACAGTTTAACGTAAGAATGTAAACCTAGACATTAGCTTATACACAAAGAAAATGTGATTCCACAAATGATAACTTATTTATGCCTTATTTAGATTTTATTATTCAAAAGTATCACTGTCAAGGTGCCCCTTTAAAGACCTGCTGGACCATCAAATCCATCACTTTAGGGTTGAGGTGATGGACAATACAAATAAATGAAAGAAATGAAAATTAGAACTGTAGTCCCTGATTATAATATGACCCTGTTTTTTAGGATATTTCCATGGGGGGGAGGGGGGATGTAGTCTTATATTCAGGCCAATAGGCTACATACATCTGTTTTTACAGAATATACTATTTCTCCCTATGGTACCACATCAATACAGCATTATTTTATCATTTGCAAATATAAGATTCACAATTCCCCAGTTTGATGATAGTGATTGTTGAATAAATTATAGTGTGCATCGTACTGTGACGACATTTGCAAAATGTTATCAATCACTAGTTGTTAATGTTCGACACTAGATGTGTTTCACATGGGAGGACATAGTTTGTCTTTGAGCAACAAGCTGCTCCATGACCTCAAATCACCAAAAGAAAGTCACTCCATGAGGATTCACACAGGTAAGACATGTAGGCAAAATGTTTAGCCTAAAGGGAAATCTGAAGAAGCATGCAATAATTCATTCAGGGGAAAGGCCCATGCTTTCAATTCAAGCATGTGCCCAAGGCACATGCTTGAATTTTACATTCCACATAGGGCTGGACCACACATGGACCCCATTTGGTTTTGTTTTCTACATCTTCCTCTGTGACCTGCCACCTTCATGTCATCTCTCACAGCATCCTTAAACCTCGTCTTTGGCCATCCTCTTACCTGGCAGCTACATCTTCAGCATCCTTCTCCCAATGTACCCTCACCCCTCCTTTTCACATGTCTAAACCATCTCAACCTCACCTCTCTTGCTTTATCCCCAAACCTTCTAACCTGGGCTGATCCTCTAATTTAGTCATTTCTGATAATGTCCTTTCTTTTCACTCCTAATGAGAACCATAGCATCCTTAATTCTGCCACCTCCAGCTGTGCTTTTCATCAGTGCCACCGTTTCCAACTGTACGGCATGGCTGGTCTCACTACTATTGTATACATCTTCCCTCTCACAAATAACTCCTGACACATATGTCCCATATTCTCAATACACTGGCTTCGCTTGCTAGAACATTTCCATCTCTATACTCACCTTAAACTGTTACACTACTGTCTACTGTCTGGTCAATTGGTACAAATAATTTTCTCCCTCCCTCACCATCTCTCTTTGCACTTACTGTACATCTCATATACTTTATATTAGCCCTGACCACTTCCTAGCCCACACCACCTGACATCACATCTCTCTCTTCTTACCCATCATCTAAAGAAAACCCAATGGGCATTGCCCATTGACATAATATTCAAGTCTGTGTGTGTCTGTACATCTGTAATCCACGTAACTCGAGAACCGTTTGCCCCACCGACTTCAAATTCGACACACACGTTCCACACCCCCACAGGGAGTGCAGTGCCCGTTGTCGAGTCGGTCGGACCCACGGTTGTCCAGAACCACCACAAAAGGCCTTTTTCATTTGGCGGCCATCTTGAAAAATGGCTGCTATGGGCACCATGTTAAAAATTCAAGATGGGTCCACATCCAAATCTTTGTATAATGCCTTTGGCTATACGTGTACCAAATGTCATGCTTTTATCACAAACTGAACGATCGTTTTGCTTAGCTGCTGCACTACTGGTAAATTTGGTTATAGTTTCAATCGTAAAGCAGTACACCTGATTCAGCTTTTTCTACTGCAAGTAAACTGTCCGGAGTGTCTGAGGAAGCCTATGAAGCAATGAAGAAGATGGACACCACACCAGTCAGCTACCTGGTCCAGAAAACCCCTATATTGTTACCTCTTGGAAAGGAAATGTTGCCCATCGGCTGTGGCCTGGGTTACCAGGTAAATGGTTTAAATGCCCTTTGGGATGAGGTGAGGGGAAGGGAATAAAAACATGTGTACATTGACATTCCATACATGTCATTACACACAATATATAGCATAGGGATTTATTTTACATAATACTTCCAACAAAGAAACAAATGCACTGTATAGGACAGTAAGAAACTAAGAATGCAAATGGTCAGTCATTCCCATATTCAGAATAAATACCCACATCTATAATATTTGTTGAAATATTAGTTATATTTATTGTTAATTTGACATTCACATGATCTCAACATACCCCACAAAATAATACACGTACTCCTCAACCATGGTGCACTGCTAACCTTTCAGTATCATTGGTTGAAAGTTGGAGAGAATACTCACAACATACCAAATCTCATTTATGTTGTGCAAGCGGATGTTGGGAATTCTGCCAGAGACCATTTTAAACTTTTTTATTTTTGAAATAGCCCTTTCAACATGAATTCGGTGGTGAGCAATGGTCTTTGTTTTGCTGACATCACATGATGGCATCTGACGGTTAGAACGGACAAATGGAGGGATGTTTAATTTCAGCCCCACATCCTCCATCTCTTGGTTATTAGGAAACCCTTATCTGCCATAAGCCCATCACCCTGCTTAAGGTAGCCATTCAAAATCAGTTATCTCAGGAGAGGTATGATTCCACACTGCTTAACTATCTCCTTGTCTGATATAGAACCTGTAAATAGGGTGGAACAAAACATAATAGAGCCTCTTGGGTCAACAATAATCAATGGTTTGAGTGTGTTGGTAGATTTGTAATTAGAAAATGTTTCACTCTGTAGCTTCAAAGAGCTTGGTTGCTGAATTCTAATCTCTGTGCAGTCCAGGATTGCAAATGTTGTAGGGAATTCAGACCGGTACTTGGGTGGCATTTTCTGTGTTAATATATCTCTGTGGGGCCACATAGGAAGTCGCCCAAGTGTGGTGAACATAAAATCAATCCATGAGTTGAACAAAATGCTTACACTTTGATGACTAATGTTAAACTTGAAAGCAAGCTCTTTGTTATCAAAATTTTTACGTAACTTCTTCAGAACCAGAAGGAGCTGCTGACGCAAAGGCATGAGTGTTATTTGCTGGTCAACATTTCTGTAAATCAGGGGTGCCATTTGTGGCAGAGCATTTGCACTGTTAGGAATGCTGAATATGGTGCACAGGCCATTAAACTGCTCATAGGTGAACCCTGTATTATACTGGAAGAAATTTGGAATGGTACTGAACTGAATTCTTTCTGGGGTCATTTCATTTCGATTGCTGAGAGCTCTTTCTAAATGCTCAATTCGTTTGAGCAGTTCAGCCTTCTCACTGTCCGCTTCCCGACTCCTGGGTTGGTGGGGTTGGTCTTTGACCTGCGCATGGTGTTCTACAGCGGCATGGCATTCTTCTTGAGCCTTCTCACTGTCCTCTTCCTGTCTCTGCATGGTGATGGTGGGGTTGGTCTTCGACCTCCATGTGGTGTTCCACAGCGGCATGGCATTGCTCCTCGACAAGGGATTCTTCATTGACTTGGTCCTGGGCATGGCATTCTAGAAACAAGTTACATCTTTGTTAAAACAACAATGTAAATATTTGAATACAATATATAGTTTGTATTTAATTCATCATGTTCTGTGGTTGTAATTGTATTTTTTTAAATAATTTCCCAGCTACCATTCTTGGAGAAAACGCAGCCTCCTGCACCATCTTGCAGTGCAACATCAATCTGTGGCGAAACAAACATTCCAATGCCGATGACCAGTGATGTCTACATACCAGAGCACACTACCAGCTTCAGTTTGGAAGATGCAGAACAACACAAAGGAGCAAGCGTCATGTCCACAGTGGCATCGACAGCCTCTAAATTTGGAATGGTGCTTAAACGTAAAAAAAATTACAGATAAATTTGTACAGGATATATATTATCCCAAGCCATTCAAATCGAATGCAACAACTTATGGATCAAACAATGAGGCTTTAGCCAAGAAAAAGTACATTGATACATTTCCTGAAAGGCACCTGCACAGTTGTGGCCTTTTACTGCAGCCAAGTCGGCCTTTTCTTGGGGCATCACCAGATGGTATTGTATGCGATGGCAGTGGTGGGAGTGGGTTGCTTGAAATTAAATGTCCCTTTGCTGCAAGGGACATGACGGTGGCCCAAGCAGTAGAAAATGTAAAAGACTTTTACATTGTAAAAGAGGGAGAGACCTTCACCATCTCTAAAACTCACCAGTGCTACAGCCAGATTCAAGGCCAGCTGCTACTGAGTGGCCTAGAATTCTGTGACTTTGTGCTTTACACTAGAAAAGATGTGTTTTTTGATAGAGTGCACAGAGACACAGAATGTATCAATCAAATGATTGTGAGACTCCGCAAATTCCATGTTATTAAAACTACTTTTTTAGGCCACGGAATTTACTTTCAAGTTATTTTAGTATTTAGTTGTTTAAACTTCATATATGTGGTCAATTAATCATAAAACGGCCTATTTAAAAATATCCCACAACGATGTCGGAGAATTCAGAGAACCGTGTTGTCTCGCCTTGGGGGCGGCCAGCAAGAGATGTACCCGTGTGTGGCTACCCGTTGTCGGCATAGCCCGAAGCAATTCCCCCTGTTGCTCCTACGTTGTTGTGGAACGAAATGATGCCCATGGCTCTCAACGCTGTATGATATGAAGCTGTTGTGGATAATTACAGCCTACATGCAATTCGTTTCTAATCGTTTTATTTTCCCAAATGTCAAGTGCATTATATATAACAGCTATTATGTTATTATTATTACTACGTCGAGTCTATGGTCGAATCTGATTTAACCTGAGTCCTGATTCCTTGCTGAAAGGAAGGATATACCTGCATATAGCCCTCCACTTAATAATGATAAATGCTTTTACATTTGGACAGAATACAGACTATCGTCGCATCTGCTGTTTGATTTGTATTAGCAGGCACCGATCAATCACTGATCTACGCTATGAGCTTGTAGATCACGGTTAATTTGTGTATGCCTATACCTTTACAGCCAGCTAACAACAATTTCGTTTTCATATAGGCTAAGTTTAGTCATTTAACTTTGACAGTATACATGTAGGTCTACTTTTACATTTAAAACAACCACATATAGGCCTATATAGCCTACTGTAAAGTGAGTATAAACTGTTAATTCAACTGAGAGAAATTAATTAATCAGAATGCTACTCTTAATCAGTTAATTAATCATATTTGGATATTCGGTTTTCGGTTTTCGGGGGGCCAACTGTTTCCTATATTCGGTATTCACTGCAGTTTCGGCCAATAATGTCCATTTCAGTGGATCCCTAGTTGTATGTAGGCTATAGCATTGTATGACTGTATGTATGAGTATGCAAATAGTTCAATTCAACTTTGTAAATACAAAATGTATTGTATAAAAATTAATGAACATTGAACAAGGATACCGTATCTCAGACTCAACTTAATCATGTAAAAAACATTCATTGAACATTAAACACAAACAAATAGATTGCACTGAACTGAAAATAGATTTCACTGAACGTGAACATTACACATTGCAGAGAGAGGATGAACTGGCTGTTCTCTCTACTACATTTAAATGTAAACTACTTATCAACCATTCTCTCCAGTAGAGAGAACAGCTCCTCTGCTTCCCTCTGAAGTCTCATGTCCTCTTCTTCAAGAGCTCAAGGAGCTCATCATCTCTCCCCCTCTTCTTCGGGCCAGCCTGCACATTGGGCCCTGGTGTTCCTGACCCTGCTCCAGACCCCAGTGCAGCTCTACCACTATTAGTCCTGTGACGAACAGTCAAAAAGTGCTTTAGTTTTCGAGACACCCCTACCGGAGTTAGGACCAAACACAACATAGTTTTTCATCATCTCTAAGGTCTCCCAGACATGAAATGGATTCTTGTATAAAAATATTTTACTGCAAAAGTTGTGAAATTGATATATAAAGTTATACACCCCAAACTAAAAGTAAAGCCTGTTCGTCTGGGGGTTGAGCCATATAAACTCATGTAGATTCCTCCTGGAGGTTTGAAACTTGGTATACTTGAAGCCAGAACATCCCTCTACACTCTAGAAAAGTCCAAATGTCAATAGCTAAATGCAAATGGGAGATACAGTCATTTGAACACATAACTGCAATAGGCGGAATGTAAATCTATGTAGAATGTTCTCTTTACTTTGTATTGACTCTGACATGGATTACCATAGCGACACATATGAGGGCCTGTTGGAAAGGTATGATTCTACTGAATCCAGCAATACCGATTGTTTAATGGTAGCTCATATACTCATGGAGTTATGCCACTAAACGTGCAAGGTGCCCCAAATGCGGAAAATGAATTAAATCTACAGTATCATTGATTCGTTTTATTTGTCATACTTATTACTTAGTAGGGGTAGAAAGTTATACATTTGTAAAATAGGTGTGTGTGTGTGTGTGTGTGTGTGTGTGTGTGTGTGTGTGTGTGTGTGTGTGTGTGTGTGTGTGTGTGTGTGTGTGTGTGTGTGTGTGTGTGTGTGTGTGTGTGTGTGTGTGTGTGTGTGAGTGAGAGAGATATGCAACTTCGACATTAGAGCAGAGAAAATGGCAATGCATGCCTAAAATGCAATAAAACTATTAGGTTGATTTAGCACACCTGGCCAAGGGAAACCAATTAAGCTGCAGCAATTTCATTCTTAAGGTTATCCTCACAAGTCACAACAGCAAGTCATGCAGTTCTGTAAACTTGAGAAGTTACTACAGTATTTGACTCCACCTGACTCTGCATCTTTTGGGTTTTCTTCCTAAACTGACCGGTAAATTGTTGTAAATATTTTGGACTGTGAAAAGATTAGAAGGGCCTTGCCAAATGAAATGGCTTCACTTCAGACACACCTTGTCCAGTCGCCAGTGTCCTATACATGCCCTTCATAAGGGAATCGCCCTCAGATTTGTCCACTATCTATACAGCCATGATACGACTTGTACAGCTAGCTGAAGAACTAGGACAACACCACATACTTGTCACTGCAGACCTTGCAATTTATAGCAAAGCGCAACAAATCTTATGGAACAAACCAGAGCTCTTAAAAGGGAAGATCACTAGGGGGTATGCATATTACAATGGCTTACCTTGCAAGCATTGGAAAGCTCTATGGCGATGGCGGACTCTTTGACATTCTCACTGAGTCAGATGTGTATGCAGGAACAGCCCGGCAGTTGCTTGAGGGGAAACATCTGACAAGAGGGATAAGGAGCATAAAGATAGCTCCTGAGGCTCTCTTCAGGCTCTTCTGGAAGGCCATGTAATCATGGCTTGAAAAGAAAGGCAAATTTGCAATGACTGGAGCACAAGAGCAACTCCTACGAGATCTACAGCATGCATTTCATGGCAATGACAAGGCCACTGCTAAACAACTTGTCAGTGAGGTGAGGACGGAACTTACTGAGATCCAGAACATTATCCAGATGTTCACAGATGATGGGACTAAGCAATCAGCAACTTTCAGATACTGGTTGATGTTCCTCAAGGGTGCTGATCTGTTGCTACGGATCCTTCGCTCAGAGCGTGAAGCCGGCTTTCAACTACACCTGAATTGCATGTGTGAAGTCATCCCTTGGTTCAGAGCTGCTGGAAGAAACAATTATTCCAAGTACATGCCAGTCTATGTTGCAGAAATGAAAGCTCTTGAACATGAGCAACCGGAAGCATACTCATTCATGCAAGAAGGCGGATTTGTTGTTTGCCGGTCGGAGGATCACAGCTTCAACTGTGTGGGGACTGATCAGGCACTGGAGCAAACCATCAACAGAGAAGGCAAGAGTCAGGGTGGAGTTGTTGGCTTCACATTAAGAAAGGGAGCTCTCACAAGATGGTTAATGACGAGGCATGTGAGCACGGCATACGTGGATGGCATGAAAGACCTTTGTGACACTGGTGCAAAGGGCCCAAAAGCACACAAAGAACATGGAGCCTCCAGAATGGACAGAGATGAGAGACATACAGAAAATAATGGAAGCTGTGGAGCAGAAGCAGAACCCCTTTGACCTTGATAGTATCCCGAGGAACTGATCAATATTGCAAGTGGTCAGGTTGCATCTGAAAACGTTGCAAAAGAGCTGTCAAGTTTCCTTCAAGATGGTGCTGAACAGAATGCCATTTTTATTGAACAACGCCTGGCAAAATCCAAAAAATCAAAGAGCTTCTGGGATCCTGAGAAGAGAAAACAGTGTGCAACTTTCAAAGACATGAAAACATCAGGTGGAGTCAGTACATCTAAAAAGGTTCACATGGACTCAGATGTGCTCTTTCGAAGATTACTTGCTGTATCCAAGCAAAGAGAGGTGTCCATGGAGACTGTGATGTCTCATGAACTTGCTGCTGTCCCCCCCTCTTTGTTTTATGATGATGGAAGCATGAGAAAGACAACAAAAGCCGACCTTGCTAAAAAACTGGAGTCTGTAGTTGAAGAGACACAGCAGTTGCCTAATGTTGCTGAACCATCTGCATACATCATCGACGGCATGGCTCTTCTACAGAGTCTCCCTGACTCAGGCTTTCAGACATTCAATGACCTGGGTGAGTGTGTCTGGAAGAAGATCAAAATGCTGAGGGAAAAGGAAAACAATAACTGTGTTGCTGTAGTGTTTGATATATATGATCATCCACACTCAATCAAAGACCTGGAAAGGCAAAGAAGGGGCACCATCCAAGCAAGCAGATCTACACACATTATCACAGGAAAAGCCAATGTTCCTAACTACAGGAAATACCTCAAGGTCAGTGGTAACAAGGCTGCTTTATGCAGCTTTGTTAGCAACTACATAGCCACTACAGGGCCAATGAGAATCTCCTCAGAGAACACAGTCATTTTGGCAGGTGGCTTTGAACATGGTGAGGAGGTCAAGGTGGTCAGCAAGTCAGGTGTTGTCAACTTGACAGAAATGTATAGTGACCAAGAAGAGGCTGACACCAGATTGGTATTCCATGCAATACAGCTAGCAAAGTCTCATTCTCGGGTTGTCATCAGATGCGATGATACAGACGTACTGGTTTTGCTTGTGTATTATTCCAGCAAAGGAATGTTTGGATCCTCAACAATGTTCATGCACTCTGGACATGGCCAAAGGGAGAGGTTTGTCCCAGTCTGTGCCATCGTGAAGAATCTTGGTGCAGCACTTTGTGCATGTCTACCTGCATGCCAAGCCCTCACAGGTTGTGATACCACAAGCCGCTTATACAGAATTGGGAAGGCTACTGCTTTTAACAGACTCAAGACCCATCTGAGTGACTTAAAGGAGATGGCCAATTTTGGTCTTTCTGGAAGTCTGGGGGAGGCAATTCTTGTGGCAAGAAAGTATGCCCTCCTTCTCTATGGCCAAAAGAAAAGGGAAGATGGCCGTCCTTGCACCACCTTGGATGAACTGAGGTACACACTGGCATCTACAACAGATTCATCAGCTGCAAATTTACCCCCAACAGAAGATGCCTTTCAGCAACATGTATCAAGAGCTATGTACCAGACCGCAGTGTGGTGTCACAGCCATGTGGCCAAGCCTCATCTCTGGGACCCAGTTGGTGGAGGGTGGAGACTAAGAGAAGATGGGTCTATTGAACCGGTGATGTTTGTCAAAGCACCTGCACCTGCACCGAGACATCACCCACTTATACTGTAAAGACGGAAAGTGCAATAATAGCAGTAAATGCCAGTGTCTTTCAGTAGGCTTGACCTGCACAGAGTTTTGCTCTTGATCTGAAGGCCTATTCATAGTCTGGATTTTCGGTGGTGAGGTGACCACCGGAGCTGAAATAACGTTGAGCGGTGGTGAGTAAAAACAGAGAGAAGGGCTGGAGCGGTGGCTTTGGTTTGCTCTTCACCGTGGCTCGTGACGTCATGTTGTAGTTCGGTGGTCACCCCACCACTGTAAATCCAGACTATGTATGAGCCTTGACTGCCCAAATGTGAGCCATGCTGCTTTTGACGATGATGTGGATGAGTGACACCAGTGGTGTAGAGAAATATGTCCTCTCTACTGCTCCACTACAGACGCCAAAACCCAACACACTAGCCCTGATCCCCAACAACTCTATCTCCTCTGAGGACCCCCTCCCCCAACACACTCAACCCTGACTGACCCTCTTATGGACTGTTGATTTGGCCTTGTCTCGCACACACACACACACACACACACACACACACACCCACACACACACACACACACACACACACACACACACACACACACACACACACACACACACACACACACACACACACACACACAGTTTAGATAAGAACATTTAATTTGAATAAAAAAGTTTGTTAATCCAGAAACCTGTTTCCTTGCCTGTGTCTCAGCTTCTAGTCCCCAGCGCATTTTGGCTGCAGTACAGTGAATTCTATGTGACAACTTATATTGATTCAATGTTTTTAGAAAATGTATGCAGGCTAGTAAAGTGAACTTTCTTTGCAGTAACAGTGAATTTGTGAACCGTTTATGGACTGAAGATTTCATTAGTACCGTTTCTTTTCTTTCTTTGTTTTTTCCAGTTTGGTACACGTTATACGTTTAGTGCTATAACTCCATGAGTATAAGACCATTGCACAATAAGTATTGCTGGATTCAGTAGAATCATACCTTTCCAACAGGCCCTCATATGTGTTGCTATGGTAATCCATGTCAGAGTCAATACAAAGTAAAGAGAACATTCTACATAGATTTGCATTCCGCCTATTGTAGTTATGTGTTCAAATGACTGTATCCTCCATTTGCATTCAGATATTGACATTTGGTCTTTTCTAGAGTGTAGAGGGATGTTCTGGCATCAAGTATACCAAATTCAAACCTCCAGGAGATTCCATAGGGAATCTACATGAGTTTATATGCATCAACCCCCAGACGGACAGGCTTTATTTTTAGTTTGAGGTGTATAACTTTAAATAACAATTTCACCACTTTTGCAGTAAAATATTTTTATACAAGAATCCATTTCAAGTATGGGAGGCCTTAGAGATGAGGAAAAACTATGTTGTGTTTGGTCCTAACTCCGGTAGGGGTATGCCGACTTCTGGGGGCCATTGTCACAGTACTATATGGTCTGGTATGGCCTCGGCTAGGCATGTCCTTGGGGATGGTGGTGCTGTAGGGCAGCGGTCCGGCTCCGCTCCAGAGACTTCCAGACATGGCAGTCTCACGTGGTGGTGCTGCTGTAGGCCCGCTGTCGGCCTGTAGGCCTTATTTTGTGTACAAATGGAACCGGGTTCAACTAAGAGATTGTACCATTTGTACAATCTATCTCTGAGTTACAGACACATAAGGGTCCATTTGGTTCTTAACTATCATTTAGCTGGGGACCCCCTGGAACTCCCTCAATGACACCTGGGGGTCCCCGGACCCCACTTTGGCAACCACTGCTCTACAGAAATTTATAATCATAATTTCTAGTCATCTAGAGCAGTAGTTCTCAAACATTTGACTTTTGACCCTTTTCATAGTGATTGACAACAGATTGCCCATTAAACAAAGTATGTCCTTGGATGGTCTAGTGGCTAAGATTCGGCGCTCTCACCGCAGCTGCCCGGGTTCGATTCCCGGTCAGGGAAAAGCAGTTTTAGTGGAACCTGGGGTGTGCTCAGATCGTCCAACTCTGAGTAATAGGCCAGTCTGCATTTCAATAAAAGATATCATCTGAGCTATAGTACTGTATTCTATACATTTGAGAAACTTGGAATGATGAAGATCTTTGTTTATCGGCCAGAATATTTTACTGTACAAATGCCTTTTTTTCATAGTGATTGACAACAGATTGCACATTACACAAAGCATGTCCCTGATGGTCTAGTGGCTAGGATTCGGTGCTTTCACAGCTGCGGCCTGGGTTTGATTCCTGGTCAGGGAAATAGGTGTCTATTGGAATCTAGAGTGTGGTAGGATCGTCCAACTGCGAGTAAGAGGCCTCTCTTCATTTGAATAAAATATATCATCTGAACTACACTGTTGCATTCTATACATTTAAGAAACTTGGAATGATGAACTTTGTTTATCGGCATGAATACTGTACAAATGCTCTGTTTTTCATAGTGATTGACAACAGATTGCCCATTACACAAAGTATGTCCTTGATGGTCTAATGGCTAGGATTCGGTGCTCTCACAGCCGCAGCCCGGGTTCCATTCCCGGTCAGGGAAAAGCAGTTTAGTGGAACCTGGGGTGTGCTCAGATCGTCCAACTCTGAGTAATAGGCCCGTCTCCATTTCAATAAAAGATATCATCTGAACTACACTGTTGCATTCTATACATGTGAGAAACTTGGAATGATGCACTTTGTTTATCGGTCTGAATATTTTACTGTACAAATGCCCTATTTTTCATAGTGATTGACAACAGATTGCACATTACAAATAAAGCATGTCCCTGATGGTCTATTGACTAGGATTCGGCGCTATCACCGCCGAGGCCCGTGTTCAATTCCCGGTCAGGGAAATAGGTGTCTAGTGGAATCTAGAGTGTGGTAGGATTGTCCAACTGCGAGTAAGAGGCCTCTCTTCATTTGAATAAAATATATCATCTGAACTACACTGTTGCATTAAGTGGTTATCACGTTCGCCTAACACGCGAAAGGTTCGAAACCGTGCGGAAACATGCTTGGTTGAGACCAAGGCCCTTGACAACAAAAGGATTATCTGACTGCTCTCGGGTCCATTGCACTCTCCTTTGACAGCCTGTTTCATTACAGGTGAGTTGGCGCAAACCTGGAGTTTTGAAAGGCCCACAACTTGCAATTTATTGACAATCACTTTGCATTGATGACGCACAGGTGGCCGGCGGGTGACTGTTGGGGGGCACATGTGTCCTCGTTAGTATAGTGGTGAGTATCCCTGCCTGTCACACGGGAGACAGGGGTTAAATTCCCAGAAGGGGAGGCGATCACTTGTTTTACGTGATAACCACTACACTACGGAAACCACTGCCCTGTGCTTCGGGGTCTCCGTGCCTCTTCACTATTTTCTTTTGAGGGAACGCAACCGATTGCAAAGACTGCCCTGCATTGGCCGGGAATCGGACCCGGGTCTCCCGCGTGGCAGGCGATAATTCTACCACTGAACCACCAATGCTTGCGCTTTCAACATCTGGGGTGTCTTCACAAGTCAAATCAAGAGACATTGGCCGGGAAGCGTGGGGTCA
>NC_139716.1:7197631-7200131 GCF_964188405.1 Protomyctophum parallelum | reverse complement strand
CTGTCTCCCACGGCAAAACGAGTGATCGCCTCCCCGTCGGGGAATCGAACCCCGGTCTCCCGCGAGACAGGCGGGGATACTCACCACTATACTAACGAGGACACACGTGGCACGCAACAGTCACCCAGCGGCCACCGGTGCGGCGTCAATGCAAAGTGATTGTCAACAAATTGCAAGTTGTGGGCCTTTCAAAACTCCAGGATTGCGCCAACTCACCTGTAATGCAACAGGCTGTCAAAGGAGAGCGCAACGGGTGACGCAATGGACCCGAGAGCAGTCAGAGAGAATCCTTTTGTTGTCAAGGTCCTTGGTCTCAACCAAGCATGTTTCCGCCCGGTTTCGAACCGGGGACCTTTCGCGTGTTAGGCGAACGTGATAACCACTACACTACGGAAACCACTGCCCTGCGCTTCGGGGTCTCCGTGCCTCTTCACTATTTTCTTTTGAGGGAACGCAACCTATTGCAAAGTCTGCCCTGCATTGGCCGGGAATCGGACCCGGGTCTCCCGCGTGGCAGGCGAGAATTCTACCACTGAACCACCAATGCTTGCGCTTTCAACATCTGGGGTGTCTTCACAAGTCAAATCAAGAGACTACCCTGCATTGGCCTGGAAGCGTGGGGTTAGGCTGTCTCCCACGGCAAAACGAGTGATCGCCTCCCCGTCGGGGAATGGAACCCCGGTCTCCCGCGTGACAGGCGGGGATACTCACCACTATACTAACGAGGACACAAGTGGCACGCAACAGTCACCCAGCGGCCACCTGTGCGGCGTCAATGCAAAGTGATTGTCAATAAATTGCAAGTTGTGGGCCTTTCAAAACTCCAGGATTGCACCAACTCACCTGTAATGCAACAGGCTGTCAAAGGAGAGCGCAACGGGTGACGCAATGGACCCGAGAGCAGTCAGAGAGAATCCTTTTGTTGTCAAGGGCCTTGGTCTCAACCAAGCATGTTTCCGCCCGGTTTCGAACCGGGGAACTTTCGCGTGTTAGGCGAACGTGATAACCACTACACTACGGAAACCACTGCCCTGCGCTTCGGGGTCTCCGTGCCTCTTCACTATTTTCTTTTGAGGGAACGCAACCGATTGCAAAGTCTGCCCTGCATTGGCCGGGAATCGGACCCGGGTCTCCCGCGTGGCAGGCGAGAATTCTACCACTGAACCACCAATGCTTGCGCTTTCAACATCTGGGGTGTCTTCACAAGTCAAATCAAGAGACTACCCTGCATTGGCCTGGAAGCGTGGGGTTAGGCTGTCTCCCACGGCAAAACGAGTGATCGCCTCCCCGTCGGGGAATCGAACCCCGGTCTCCCGCGTGACAGGCGGGGATACTCACCATTATACTAACGAGGACACACGTGGCACGCAACAGTCACCCAGCGGCCACCTGTGCGGCGTCAATGCAAAGTGATTGTCAATAAATTGCAAGTTGTGGGCCTTTCAAAACTCCAGGATTGCGCCAACTCACCTGTAATGCAACAGGCTGTCAAAGGAGAGCGCAACGGGTGACGCAATGGACCCGAGAGCAGTCAGAGAGAGAGAGACAGCGAAATGCCTTCACGACGGACGACGTACGTCGCGACGTATATTTTTCCGTCGCAACGTATATTCGAGTACGTCCTGGCGTAAATATCAATTCGTCCCGGCAGAACGGACTCGTCGCGGCTATATCTACCCGTTTGCGACGTAATAGTTTGACTATTATTTTCCGTCGCGCCAGAACGGGACTCGTCGCAGCTATATCTACCCGTTGTGGCGTGAGCTGGACTCGTCACGGCAGAACGTGACTCGTCGCGACTATATCTACCCGTTTGCGACGTGCGCCTCGCCGGTCCGGTCTCCAGGCGAGCCTGCGTCCTTCATATATTTTTTTTTCTGCTCTCGTTGGACTTAACTTTAAAAGTCCAATGGAACACCTCTTTGTAACGGGCCGCTGTAGTATAGTGGTCTAATCCCTCGACGCCTCTCTATTCTTTTTTGCTGAGGACGCTGGTTCAATTCCCACTCGCGGCAGACCAAAATTATTATATTTTAGACAGACACACAGACAGACAGACAGACTGTCTGCCTGCCTGTCTGCCTGCCTAATGTATTGTAAATAATGTATTCATTCCATACGGCTATTTTTTTTTTATATAAAAACTTTTGTCTTTCGCGCGATTCGAACCAGCGTCGTCAGCACCAAAACATTGAGAGGCGAGTGATTAAACCGCTAGACTACAGCGGCCATACGTTACAAAGAAGTGTTTCATTGGACTTATAAAGACAATAGCACCCAGCTGCAGTCTCGCAAGGGGAGGGACCGGAAGTGCTTTTATTTCCGGCTTCCACGTGCACAAGCGCACATACACGCACGCGAAATATAATGCAATATGTAATAATCAGCTCATACATTATAAAGACATTATTGCATTATGAAGTTTTATTACAGTATGAGTCGCCTATGTGGAGGTTCTTAATGTAACACATTATTACATTATAGAAAAATCTATTAAGTT
>NC_139716.1:7150131-7155131 GCF_964188405.1 Protomyctophum parallelum | reverse complement strand
AACCTGGGACCTTTCGCGTGTTAGGCGAACGTGATAACCACTACACTACGGAAACCACTGCCCTGCGCTTTGGGGTCTCCGTGCCTCTTCACTATTTTCTTTTGAGGGAACGCAACCGATTGCAAAGTCTGCCCTGCATTGGCCGGGAATCGGTCCCGGGTCTCCCGCGTGGCAGGCGAGAATTGTACCACTGAACCACCAATGCTTGCGCTTTCAACATCTGGGGTGTCTTCACAAGTCAAATCAAGAGTCTACCCTGCATTGGCCTGGAAGCGTGGGGTTAGGCTGTCTCCCACGGCAAAACGAGTGATCGCCTCCCCGTCGGGGAATCGAACCCCGGTCTCCCGCGTGACAGGCGGGGATACTCACCACTATACTAACGAGGACACAAGTGGCACGCAACAGTCACCCAGCGGCCACCTGTGCGGCGTCAATGCAAAGTGATTGTCAATAAATTGCAAGTTGTGGGCCTTTCAAAACTCCAGGATTGCGCCAACTCACCTGTAATGCAACAGGCTGTCAAAGGAGAGCGCAACGGGTGACGCAATGGACCCGAGAGCAGTCAGAGAGAATCCTTTTGTTGTCAAGGGCCTTGGTCTCAACCAAGCATGTTTCCGCCCGGTTTCGAACCTGGGACCTTTCGCGTGTTAGGCGAACGTGATAACCACTACACTACGGAAACCACTGCCCTGCGCTTCGGGGTCTCCGTGCCTCTTCACTATTTTCTTTTGAGGGAACGCAACCGATTGCAAAGTCTGCCCTGCATTGGCCGGGAATCGGTCCCGGGTCTCCCGCGTGGCAGGCGAGAATTGTACCACTGAACCACCAATGCTTGCGCTTTCAACATCTGGGGTGTCTTCACAAGTCAAATCAAGAGTCTACCCTGCATTGGCCTGGAAGCGTGGGGTTAGGCTGTCTCCCACGGCAAAACGAGTGATCGCCTCCCCGTCGGGGAATCGAACCCCGGTCTCCCGCGTGACAGGCGGGGATACTCACCACTATACTAACGAGGACACAAGTGGCACGCAACAGTCACCCAGCGGCCACCTGTGCGGCGTCAATGCAAAGTGATTGTCAATAAATTGCAAGTTGTGGGCCTTTCAAAACTCCAGGATTGCGCCAACTCACCTGTAATGCAACAGGCTGTCAAAGGAGAGCGCAACGGGTGACGCAATGGACCCGAGAGCAGTCAGAGAGAATCCTTTTGTTGTCAAGGGCCTTGGTCTCAACCAAGCATGTTTCCGCCCGGTTTCGAACCTGGGACCTTTCGCGTGTTAGGCGAACGTGATAACCACTACACTACGGAAACCACTGCCCTGCGCTTCGGGGTCTCCGTGCCTCTTCACTATTTTCTTTTGAGGGAACGCAACCGATTGCAAAGTCTGCCCTGCATTGGCCGGGAATCGGACCCGGGTCTCCCGCGTGGCAGGCAAGAATTGTACCACTGAACCACCAATGCTTGCGCTTTCAACATCTGGGGTGTCTTCACAAGTCAAATCAAGAGTCTACCCTGCATTGGCCTGGAAGCGTGGGGTTAGGCTGTCTCCCACGGCAAAACGAGTGATCGCCTCCCCGTCGGGGAATCGAACCCCGGTCTCCCGCGTGACAGGCGGGGATACTCACCACTATACTAACGAGGACACAAGTGGCATGCAACAGTCACCCAGCGGCCACCTGTGCGGCGTCAATGCAAAGTGATTGTCAATAAATTGCAAGTTGTGGGCCTTTCAAAACTCCAGGATTGCGCCAACTCACCTGTAATGCAACAGGCTGTCAAAGGAGAGCGCAACGGGTGACGCAATGGACCCGAGAGCAGTCAGAGAGAATCCTTTTGTTGTCAAGGGCCTTGGTCTCAACCAAGCATGTTTCCGCCCGGTTTCGAACCTGGGACCTTTCGCGTGTTAGGCGAACGTGATAACCACAACACTACGGAAACCACTGCCCTGCGCTTCGGGGTCTCCGTGCCTCTTCACTATTTTCTTTTGAGGGAACGCAACCGATTGCAAAGTCTGCCCTGCATTGGCCGGGAATCGGACCCGGGTCTCCCGCGTGGCAGGCGAGAATTGTACCACTGAACCACCAATGCTTGCGCTTTCAACATCTGGGGTGTCTTCACAAGTCAAATCAAGAGACTACCCTGCGCCCAGGCCGTAGCGTAACGGTCTGGGCACCGGACTGGTAATCCAGTCGCAGTGTGCCGCGGGTTCGACTCCCGGACCCGACACGGCCTTTACTGCATGTCATCCCCCCATCTCTCTCCCGTTTCCTGTCAGCCTACTGTCTGTCCCTTCAAAAATCAATAAAAGGCGTAAGCCGCAAAAAAAATATCTTAAAAAAAAAAAAAAAGAGACTACCCTGCATTGGCCTGGAAGCGTGGGGTTAGGCTGTCTCCCACGGCAAAACGAGTGATCGCCTCCCCGTCGGGGAATCGAACCCCGGTCTCCCGCGTGACAGGCGGGGATACTCACCACTATACTAACGAGGACACAAGTGGCACGCAACAGTCACCCAGCGGCCACCTGTGCGGCGTCAATGCAAAGTGATTGTCAATAAATTGCAAGTTGTGGGCCTTTCAAAACTCCAGGATTGCGCCAACTCACCTGTAATGCAACAGGCTTTCAAAGGAGAGCGCAACGGGTGACGCAATGGACCCGAGAGCAGTCAGAGAGAATCCTTTTGTTGTCAAGGGCCTTGGTCTCAACCAAGCATGTTTCCTCCCGGTTTCGAACCTGGGACCTTTCGCGTGTTAGGCGAACGTGATAACCACTACACTACGGAAACCACTGCCCTGCGCTTCGGGGTCTCCGTGCCTCTTCACTATTTTCTTTTGAGGGAACGCAACCGATTGCAAAGTCTGCCCTGCATTGGCCGGGAATCGGACCCGGGTCTCCCGCGTGGCAGGCGAGAATTGTACCACTGAACCACCAATGCTTGCGCTTTCAACATCTGGGGTGTCTTCACAAGTCAAATCAAGAGTCTACCCTGCATTGGCCTGGAAGCGTGGGGTTAGGCTGTCTCCCACGGCAAAACGAGTGATCGCCTCCCCGTCGGGGAATCGAACCCCGGTCTCCCGCGTGACAGGCGGGGATACTCACCACTATACTAACGAGGACACAAGTGGCACGCAACAGTCACCCAGCGGCCACCTGTGCGGCGTCAATGCAAAGTGATTGTCAATAAATTGCAAGTTGTGGGCCTTTCAAAACTCCAGGATTGCGCCAACTCACCTGTAATGCAACAGGCTGTCAAAGGAGAGCGCAACGGGTGACGCAATGGACCCGAGAGCAGTCAGAGAGAATCCTTTTGTTGTCAAGGGCCTTGGTCTCAACCAAGCATGTTTCCGCCCGGTTTCGAACCTGGGACCTTTCGCGTGTTAGGCGAACGTGATAACCACTACACTACGGAAACCACTGCCCTGCGCTTCGGGGTCTCCGTGCCTCTTCACTATTTTCTTTTGAGGGAACGCAACCGATTGCAAAGTCTGCCCTGCATTGGCCGGGAATCGGACCCGGGTCTCCCGCGTGGCAGGCGAGAATTGTACCACTGAACCACCAATGCTTGCGCTTTCAACATCTGGGGTGTCTTCACAAGTCAAATCAAGAGACTACCCTGCGCCCAGGCCGTAGCGTAACGGTCTGGGCACCGGACTGGTAATCCAGTCGCAGTGTGCCGCGGGTTCGACTCCCGGACCCGACACGGCCTTTACTGCATGTCATCCCCCCATCTCTCTCCCGTTTCCTGTCAGCCTACTGTCTGTCCCTTCAAAAATCAATAAAAGGCGTAAGCCGCAAAAAAAATATCTTAAAAAAAAAAAAAAAGAGACTACCCTGCATTGGCCTGGAAGCGTGGGGTTAGGCTGTCTCCCACGGCAAAACGAGTGATCGCCTCCCCGTCGGGGAATCGAACCCCGGTCTCCCGCGTGACAGGCGGGGATACTCACCACTATACTAACGAGGACACAAGTGGCACGCAACAGTCACCCAGCGGCCACCTGTGCGGCGTCAATGCAAAGTGATTGTCAATAAATTGCAAGTTGTGGGCCTTTCAAAACTCCAGGATTGCGCCAACTCACCTGTAATGCAACAGGTTGTCAAAGGAGAGCGCAACGGGTGACGCAATGGACCCGAGAGCAGTCAGAGAGAATCCTTTTGTTGTCAAGGGCCTTGGTCTCAACCAAGCATGTTTCCACCCGGTTTCGAACCGGGGACCTTTCGCGTGTTAGGCGAACGTGATAACCACTACACTACGGAAACCACTGCCCTGCGCTTCGGGGTCTCCGTGCCTCTTCACTATTTTCTTTTGAGGGAACGCAACCGATTGCAAAGTCTGCCCTGCATTGGCCGGGAATCGGACCCGGGTCTCCCGCGTGGCAGGCAAGAATTCTACCACTGAACCACCAATGCTTGCGCTTTCAACATCTGGGGTGTCTTCACAAGTCAAATCAAGAGACTACCCTGCATTGGCCTGGAAGCGTGGGGTTAGGCTGTCTCCCACGGCAAAACGAGTGATCGCCTCCCCGTCGGGGAATCGAACCCCGGTTCCCGCGTGACAGGCGGGGATACTCACCACTATACTAACGAGGACACAAGTGGCACGCAACAGTCACCCAGCGGCCACCTGTGCGGCGTCAATGCAAAGTGATTGTCAATAAATTGCAAGTTGTGGGCCTTTCAAAACTCCAGGATTGCGCCAACTCACCTGTAATGCAACAGGCTGTCAAAGGAGAGCGCAACGGGTGACGCAATGGACCCGAGAGCAGTCAGAGAGAATCCTTTTGTTGTCAAGGGCCTTGGTCTCAACCAAGCATGTTTCCACCCGGTTTCGAACCGGGGACCTTTCGCGTGTTAGGCGAACGTGATAACCACTACACTACGGAAACCACTGCCCTGCGCTTCGGGGTCTCCGTGCCTCTTCACTATTTTCTTTTGAGGGAACGCAACCGATTGCAAAGTCTGCCCTGCATTGGCCGGGAATCGGACCCGGGTCTCCCGCGTGGCAGG
>NC_139716.1:7040131-7045131 GCF_964188405.1 Protomyctophum parallelum | reverse complement strand
GAGAATCCTTTTGTTGTTAAGGGCCTTGGTCTCAACCAAGCATGTTTCCGCCCGGTTTCGAACCGGGGACCTTTCGCGTGTTAGGCGAACGTGATAACCACTGCGCCAAGGGTATCGCCCAATTGTCTCGGTCCCGACGTGCCCTTGAGCAAGGCAGAAAATCAACGCTTGGCCAATCACAGAGACCCACGAGCATTGATACCATGAATGATCGCACATGACTAATTAACATATATTTAAATTAGGACCATGGTATGCAAATTAGCCATGCAGCATATGCCACATGGAAAGAGGTGCACAATGCATAACATAACATAGCTTACTCGTTTCCATTGCATGTCAGATAAGACAACATTGATGTGAGTGAGATGATACAAACATTACTTACAAACAATGCTTGACTTGAATGAATAACATCCATACTACCATAAAATACAAGTGTGATGGTATACAATAAAAGAACACCATGTGATATCAGTGATATTTTATTACAAATGCAAATGCGAAAAAACAAACCAACAAAAAAAAACAGTGCAGTAATATTTTTTATAGTGCAACAAATGTGCATGTAGGCCTATTGAATATACCGTCTCTGTCCGTCAGGCAGAAATAAACCATATGTCCAAAACTTACTCTTCAGCATGGAATTGTGGACGAAATGTTATCCAACGACAAAATATTCTTTAGTTTGGGGTCTGAGAGGCTAGATCTAATTGAATGGTGGTCCATGGCTCATAAATAATGTCACTTGAACAGTGGGCCTTGATATGAAAAGGGTTGAAAACCACTGATGAGATATTTCTGCCTGACAGCAACGATATAACATGCCTATAACATTTAACATAATAAAAAAAACTGTATTACTTACATTTTTAAACCAGGTAGGTTTACTTAAAATAGTTAGAAATAGTGCTTTTTAGCTTGTAAACATAATATAAAATACAACTTTTGAGGTAGTTTTTACTTATTGTGCTTTTTACTTGTAAATAGTAGCTTGTAAACATAATTATTGTGGCCGGTGTCATCGCATCATTGTCCTTTTTTTTCGGCCATACCCCTTTGCAGCTTGAAGTTCAGCCTTCCATTCAGCCAGAGTTGTGGTGGCTGTGGCCTGGCAGTACCAATTGCCATAATAGTTATTGTGGGTTGCAGGGTCCCGCTCCATCTGACACTGCTTGCGTGTGATGATGTCAGTCCTCTTGGTGTACTGTCTCCTCTTTTTGCCACTTGCTTCCTCCTCTAACTTCCTCTTACGGTAGAGCAGGGTGCTGTAACTTGTCCTCGTCCCTCTTACGGTAGAGCAGGGTGCTGTAACTTGTCCTCGTCCCTCTTACGGTAGAGCAGGGTGCTGTAACTTGTCCTCGTCCCTCTTACGGTAGAGCAGGGTGCTGTAACTTGTCCTCGTCCCTCTTACGGTAGAGCAGGGTGCTGTAACTTGTCCTCTTACGGTAGAGCAGGGTGCTGTAACTTGTCCTCTTACGGTAGAGCAGGGTGCTGTAACTTGTCCTCTTACGGTAGAGCAGGGTGCTGTAACTTGTCCTCTTACGGTAGAGCAGGGTGCTGTAACTTGTCCTCTTACGGTAGAGCAGGGTGCTGTAACTTGTCCTCTTACGGTAGAGCAGGGTGCTGTAACTTGTCCTCGTCCCTCTTACGGTAGAGCAGGGTGCTGTAACTTGTCCTCTTACGGTAGAGCAGGGTGCTGTAACTTGTCCTCTTACGGTAGAGCAGGGTGCTGTAACTTGTCCTCTTACGGTAGAGCAGGGTGCTGTAACTTGTCCTCGTCCCTCTTACGGTAGAGCAGGGTGCTGTAACTTGTCCTCGTCCCTCTTACGGTAGAGCAGGGTGCTGTAACTTGTCCTCGTCCCTCTTACGGTAGAGCAGGGTGCTGTAACTTGTCCTCTTACGGTAGAGCAGGGTGCTGTAACTTGTCCTCTTACGGTAGAGCAGGGTGCTGTAACTTGTCCTCTTACGGTAGAGCAGGGTGCTGTAACTTGTCCTCTTACGGTAGAGCAGGGTGCTGTAACTTGTCCTCGTCCATCGTTGCTAGGTTTCTTTTGGTCCACCGGAACAAGGCCTTGGAGATCCAATGCTGGTCATACTTAGGCAGGGGGGGGTTTCCAACCAGCATAAAGGCAAATCCCGCTCTCTATGAAGCAGATAAGAAGAATAGAAAATGAATGAAGACATACATAAACCCATAGTCTATATAAAAAATAAAAAAGATAGTTCATTAACGTATTGAGTCACTTCGTAAGTAAATATAATTTACCACATTGCTTGTCCGGGCACAAAGTCATAAAGAAATAGCCATTTCACATTCATTTATTAAATCTACCAACATTTGACTTTGTTTCTGCATGACAGTTGTGTTGGAAATACACCTTTGAACAAGCTCCAGTGAGTGGAGACAAGGCTACCTCACCATTATACTAATAAAATGACACCGATCATACACTGATCAAATAGCAGAGTAAATTTACTTTTAACCTGTCTGGTGGTAGTGAGACAAACATTAATGTATCCTGCCTTTAATGGATGCCTTCTACTTCAAGGGGTGTCAAACTCAGGATATCATCGTGTTCCTGTCTATAAACTACCAGTATAAAGACTAATATCCTGACTGCTGATTACTTGGCCAAATAGATATATACATATACATTGTATACATACAAATACATGTACACATGCATGTTCAAATCACATTCATGACTATGAGCCTGAGGATATATGTACCGTAATAAATAAATAAATTAGAGTCTGCGAGAGAGATATATAGAAGGATATTGATATAAATACATACTTGCTGTCTGTGGAGGGGCTGGAAAAACAGCCTCTGTGGTTGAGGATGTAGCAGGAGGAACAGCTGAAAAAGATTAAAATAAAATACATTTACAATATGAAAACATCTACAACTCCTCCATGGAAAGAGAGTGTGAGTGTGAGTGTGTGTGTGTGTGTGTGTGTGTGTGTGTGTGTGTGTGTGTGTGTGTGCGTGCGTGCAAGTGTGTATTCATGTATGTTTGTTGAGACAGTCCAGGTATTGATATAAATACATACGTGCTGTGATTGACTCTGCTGAGGGCTTGGGAAAACCTCTGCTACGGCCGCCATGGTTGATGTACCTGTAGCATCAGCTGAAAATAAAAATAAAAATCATCATCATTCTACATACATCTCCTGAAAGAAAGAGAGTATGTGCATGTGTGTGATTTCATAAAAAACATACGTGATATGCCTGCCTCATCGATTAATAGCATCTCGCTGTCAGAAATGACATCCCCTAGAACTGTGGTGGATTTCACAGTGTCATTCTCTCCTGTTTGGCTTTTGTGGCTGGCCAAGAGTCTACCAGACACGGAGTGCCATCCCTCTCCTTTCTGAATGAAGGATCCATTCTGCATGCTTGAAGAAAAGTCAACAACAACAAACAAACCAACAGTTAGAATATGCTTGGTATGAACTCTTTAGCATATTCTCCCTTCTTACATTCTACCTCAATATGCTGCATGAATGGAGCCTGTGTAAAAGTCAATAATCTCTGCCTGCCATTGCATTGAAAGGTGATCAGATCTGGCTATAAAACAAATAACTGCATTGCATTAAACCAGTAGTTTTCAACCAATGGTCCGGGGACCACCAGTGGTCCTTGAGGGGGTTCCAGGTGGTCCCCAGCTAAATGGAGAGTTGGTAATCAAATGGAGAGATCTTTTCTTGAGTGTAAAATGAAACCAAAAGGACCTGTACGCGTTTTACACTCTCAAGAGTTACAGTTTTGTTAAAATTCTGACGTCTGCACAATTGAAGAATGTAGAACAATTGTTATTTTGATCAACGTTTGCTATCTCCTAATGGTATAGCAACATCAATACAGCATTGTCCATGGTCTGGACAAAACAATAACATCATCCAACAATAACAAATATTCTAAGTTTTAATTGGGTCTGAGAGGCTAAATGTCATCAAATGGTGGTCTGTGGCTCAAATGCTGACTAAATAATGGACCTTGATACAAAAGGGTTGAAACCCACTGTATTAAACTTTGACTATTATGACTTTGTCTTCTGCTATACTGAGCTACAAATCTAACAAAAATAACTGAAATTGAAATCTGTGTTGTGTGACTGTGTCACTCCCCAAGCAAATTCAGTCATTAATAGCCTACAGTTGGGGACACCTATTGACTCAGGAACATTAGCCTAGTACAAAGCATTACACAATACACATGTACCAGGGTGCACCATTTTCATTTCATCATAACAAGAGACGTACAAATATACAATCATATCATGCGTGGACATGCATTGCACGGGGCAGATGAAGGCTGGCTATGTGAGGCTCCTAGAACGTCACATTGTTAACTCCGTTTATTGCACTGAACTTTTGTGCTGCTCACTGAAACTCAACTGATTATAAACTGAGTTTATAATGTAGCAAACCCCCCGGGCCCTCACCCGCTCTGATGGTCCATTATAGTCATTTATACGCTATGGGCTATGCAATACGTAGCCCCATATGTGCCCTCTCCCTACGCTCATTCTGTAGCTCGGGAGCTACAGAATGAGCGTAGGGAGAGGGCACATATGGGGCTATGCAATACGCTATGCAAAAGACACAACGTGTCACATTATACAAAACAATAACAATATAGATTTAACTCACGGTCATTCTGACTTGATGATCGAAGCAACAAATGTTGTTATATCTTATTTCGTTGCCTTGAAGGTGCTGTCGTGTTGTGTGGTCACGTGTGATTTGTTTATATCCAGACATGCCGTTTTCTGAGATTCTTGCAGCCCCGGCATCTTAACCAGGACCGCGATTGGCCGCCCAAACTCGACAAAGAATGTGATTGGCTGACTCTCAGTCCAGGCATTTTTGGTCCCAACGAAAATCCAGGACCGCGATTGGCTGCCCAAACTCGACAATGAAGTTACAGCAGGGAAACCACTGTTCTGTGCTTCGGGGTCTCCGTGCCTCTTCACTATTTTCTTTTGAGGGAA
>NC_139716.1:6910131-6912631 GCF_964188405.1 Protomyctophum parallelum | reverse complement strand
TCAAAACTCCAGGATTGCGCCAAATCACCTGTAATGCAACAGGCTGTCAAAGGAGAGCGCAACGGGTGACACAATGGACCCGAGAGCAGTCAGAGAGAATCCTTTTGTTGTCAAGGGCCTTGGTCTCAACCAAGCATGTTTCCGCCCGGTTTCGAACCGGGGACCTTTCGCATGTTAGGCGAACGTGATAACCACTACACTACGGAAACCACTGCCCTGCGCTTCGGGGTCTCCGTGCCTCTTCACTATTTTCTTTTGAGGGAACGCAACCGATTGCAAAGTCTGCCCTGCATTGGCCGGGAATCGGACCCGGGTCTCCCGCGTGGCAGGCGAGAATTCTACCACTGAACCACCAATGCTTGCGCTTTCAACATCTGGGGTGTCTTCACAAGTCAAATCAAGAGACTACCCTGCATTGGCCTGGAAGCGTGGGGTTAGGCTGTCTCCCACGGCAAAACGAGTGATCGCCTCCCCGTCGGGGAATCGAACCCCGGTCTCCCGCGTGACAGGCGGGGATACTCACCACTATACTAACGAGGACACACGTGGCACGCAACAGTCACCCAGCGGCCACCTGTGCGGCGTCAATGCAAAGTGATTGTCGATAAATTGCAAGTTGTGGGCCTTTCAAAACTCCAGGATTGCGCCAAATCACCTGTAATGCAACAGGCTGTCAAAGGAGAGCGCAACGGGTGACGCAATGGACCCGAGAGCAGTCAGAGAGAATCCTTTTGTTGTCAAGGGCCTTGGTCTCAACGAAGCATGTTTCCGCCCGGTTTCGAACCGGGGACCTCTCGCGTGTTAGGCGAACGTGATAACCACTACACTACGGAAACCACTGCCCTGCGCTTCGGGGTCTCCGTCCCTCTTCACTATTTTCTTTTGAGGGAACGCAACCGATTGCAAAGTCTGCCCTGCATTGGCCAGGAATCGGACCCGGGTCTCCCGTGTGGCAGGCGAGAATTCTACCACTGAACCACCAATGCTTGCGCTTTCAACATCTGGGGTGTCTTCACAAGTCAAATCAAGAGACTACCCTGCATTGGCCTGGAAGCGTGGGGTTAGGCTGTCTCCCACGGCAAAACGAGTGATCGCCTCCCCGTCGGGGAATCGAACCCCGGTCTCCCGCGTGACAGGCGGGGATACTCACCACTATACTAACGAGGACACACGTGGCACGCAACAGTCACCCAGCGGCCACCTGTGCGGCGTCAATGCAAAGTGATTGTCCGCTCCGCTCCCTCCACTGGCTCCCGGTCGCTGCCCGCACAGAATACAAAACTCTGATGCTGGCATTCAAAGCAACCAAAGGTATGGCTCCCCCATATCTTACAAGTATGATTGAACCCTACAAACCCTCCCGCGCACTCAGATCAGCCAACGCAGGGAAACTGGAAGTACCCTCACTAAAAACGCCGGGACAACGCTCCACACGTCCCAAACTCTTCTCCCTTCTGGCTCCAAAACTGTGGAATGCACTTCCCATTGCAGTCAGAACTGCAGCATCACTCCCAATCTTCCGCCGTAGCCTGAAAACCCACCTTTTCAGACTCCATCATGGCCCATAGCACTTACCCTAACCCCTTAGATAGCATTTCTGTTAGCTTAGATAGCATTTGACACAGACTTATAGCATGTTATGTAGACAGCACTATAATTGTATTGTATGTAGTCATAGCACGCCATAGTACATATGTATAGCATAGTAGTAAATATGTATAGTTTATATGTATAGTGTATGTATAGTTTCATTATATAGATATTCCACTGTTACTTTCTTAGCTTACGCATGTTTCATGATATTGATAAATGCTTTTATGTGATGTATTCCCATGCTTTTGTTCTTGCTTAAATGTAAGTCGCTCTGGATTAAGAGCATCTGCTAAATGCCTAAATTGTAATTGTCAATAAATTGCAAGTTGTGGGCCTTTCAAAACTCCAGGATTGCGCCAAATCACCTGTAATGCAACAGGCTGTCAAAGGAGAGCGCAACGGGTGACGCAATGGACCCGAGAGCAGTCAGAGAGAATCCTTTTGTTGTCAAGGGCCTTGGTCTCAACCAAGCATGTTTCCGCCCGGTTTCGAACCGGGGACCTCTCGCGTGTTAGGCGAACGTGATAACCACTACACTACGGAAACCACTGCCCTGCGCTTCGGGGTCTCCGTGCCTCTTCACTATTTTCTTTTGAGGGAACGCAACCGATTGCAAAGTCTGCCTTGCATTGGCCAGGAATCGGACCCGGGTCTCCCGTGTGGCAGGCGAGAATTCTACCACTGAACCACCAATGCTTGCGCTTTCAACATCTGGGGTGTCTTCACAAGTCAAATCAAGAGACTACCCTGCATTGGCCTGGAAGCGTGGGGTTAGGCTGTCTCCCACGGCAAAACGAGTGATCGCCTCCCCGTCGGGGAATCGAACCCCGGTCTCCCGCGTGACAGGCGGGGATACTCACCACTATACTAACGAGGACACACGTGGCACGCAACAGTCACCCAGCGG
>NC_139716.1:6900131-6902631 GCF_964188405.1 Protomyctophum parallelum | reverse complement strand
CTTAGATAGCATTTGACACAGACTTATAGCATGTTATGTAGACAGCACTATAATTGTATTGTATGTAGTCATAGCACGCCATAGTACATATGTATAGCATAGTAGTAAATATGTATAGTTTATATGTATAGTGTATGTATAGTTTCATTATATAGATATTCCACTGTTACTTTCTTAGCTTACGCATGTTTCATGATATTGATAAATGCTTTTATGTGATGTATTCCCATGCTTTTGTTCTTGCTTAAATGTAAGTCGCTCTGGATTAAGAGCGTCTGCTAAATGCCTAAATTGTAATTGTCAATAAATTGCAAGTTGTGGGCCTTTCAAAACTCCAGGATTGCGCCAAATCACCTGTAATGCAACAGGCTGTCAAAGGAGAGCGCAACGGGTGACGCAATGGACCCGAGAGCAGTCAGAGAGAATCCTTTTGTTGTCAAGGGCCTTGGTCTCAACCAAGCATGTTTCCGCCCGGTTTCGAACCGGGGACCTCTCGCGTGTTAGGCGAACGTGATAACCACTACACTACGGAAACCACTGCCCTGCGCTTCGGGGTCTCCGTGCCTCTTCACTATTTTCTTTTGAGGGAACGCAACCGATTGCAAAGTCTGCCTTGCATTGGCCAGGAATCGGACCCGGGTCTCCCGTGTGGCAGGCGAGAATTCTACCACTGAACCACCAATGCTTGCGCTTTCAACATCTGGGGTGTCTTCACAAGTCAAATCAAGAGACTACCCTGCATTGGCCTGGAAGCGTGGGGTTAGGCTGTCTCCCACGGCAAAACGAGTGATCGCCTCCCCGTCGGGGAATCGAACCCCGGTCTCCCGCGTGACAGGCGGGGATACTCACCACTATACTAACGAGGACACACGTGGCACGCAACAGTCACCCAGCGGCCACCTGTGCGGCGTCAATGCAAAGTGATTGTCCGCTCCGCTCCCTCCACTGGCTCCCGGTCACTGCCCGCACAGAATACAAAACTCTGATGCTGGCATTCAAAGCAACCAAAGGTATGGCTCCCCCATATCTTACAAGTATGATTGAACCCTACAAACCCTCCCGCGCACTCAGATCAGCCAACGCAGGGAAACTGGAAGTACCCTCACTAAAAACGCCGGGACAACGCTCCACACGTCCCAAACTCTTCTCCCTTCTGGCTCCAAAACTGTAGAATGCACTTCCCATTGCAGTCAGAACTGCAGCATCACTCCCAATCTTCCGCCGTAGCCTGAAAACCCACCTTTTCAGACTCCATCATGGCCCATAGCACTTACCCTAACCCCTTAGATAGCATTACTGTTGGCTTAGATAGCATTTGACACAGACTTATAGCATGTTATGTAGACAGCACTATAATTGTATTGTATGTAGTCATAGCACGCCATAGTACATATGTATAGCATAGTAGTAAATATGTATAGTTTATATGTATAGTGTATGTATAGTTTCATTATATAGATATTCCACTGTTACTTTCTTAGCTTACGCATGTTTCATGATATTGATAAATGCTTTTATGTGATGTATTCCCATGCTTTTGTTCTTGCTTAAATGTAAGTCGCTCTGGATTAAGAGCGTCTGCTAAATGCCTAAATTGTAATTGTCAATAAATTGCAAGTTGTGGGCCTTTCAAAACTCCAGGATTGCGCCAACTCACCTGTAATGCAACAGGCTGTCAAAGGAGAGCGCAACGGGTGACGCAATGGACCCGAGAGCAGTCAGAGAGAATCCTTTTGTTGTCAAGGGCCTTGGTCTCAACCTAGCATGTTTCCGCCCGGTTTCCAACCGGGGACCTTTCGCAAGTTAGGCGAACGTGATAACCACTAAACTACGGAAACCACTGCCCTGTGCTTCGGGGTCTCCGTGCCTCTTCACTATTTTCTTTTGAGGGAACGCAACCGATTGCAAAGTCTGCCCTGCATTGGCCGGGAATCGGACGCGGGTCTCCCGCGTGGCAGGCGAGAATTCTACCACTGAACCACCAATGCTTGCGCTTTCAACATCTGGGGTGTCTTCACAAGTCAAATCAAGAGACTACCCTGCATTGGCCTGGAAGCGTGGGGTTAGGCTGTCTCCCACGGCAAAACGAGTGATCGCCTCCCCGTCGGGGAATCGAACCCCGGTCTCCCACGTGACAGGCGGGGATACTCACCACTATACTAACGAGGACACACGTGGCACGCAACAGTCACCCAGCGGCCACCTGTGCGGCGTCAATGCAAAGTGATTGTCGATAAATTGCAAGTTGTGGGCCTTTCAAAACTCCAGGATTGCGCCAACTCACCTGTAATGCAACAGGCTGTCAAAGGAGAGCGCAACGGGTGACGCAATGGACCCGAGAGCAGTCAGAGAGAATCCTTTTGTTGTCAAGGGCCTTGGTCTCAACCAAGAATGTTTCCGCCCGGTTTCGAACCGGGGACCTTTCGCATGTTAGGCGAACGTGATAACCACTACACTACGGCAACCACTGCCCTGCGCTTCGGGGTCTCCGTGCCTCTTC